>NC_142179.1:15157500-15518333 GCF_026936395.1 Plectropomus leopardus | reverse complement strand
CTGTCTATTTGGTGAAGTACTAAGCATATGACTGGATTAGTGAGACATGATTTATAATGCATGAGCTATATATAATAAGCATATAAGTATAACTTCTGTTCCACACTGTGTCAACTTCTATATTTGACATAAAACACTAAAACAATTATTAACTGTAATTGATTTGCAAGAAGAAGACCCGCAAGAGCCCACTCACAATGCGGCAGGAAAACTGTTGACACACAGTTAAAGAATACCTGAATAGACCTTTTCTCACAATACAGGGTTTTGTGCATTGTGTCAGAATGAAACACACACACACACACACACACACACACACACACACACACACACACACACACACACACACACACACACACACACACACACACACACACACACACACACACACACACACAAACTGACCTGATGGCAGGGTCAAGAGGGGAACCAGCAGACTCTGAGGTGACCATGGGAACAAGGCCTTCAAAGATACACTCGTCTAAAACGACACAAAGCACAAATTTTCCTGAGCTCCATAAATGTAAATCATATTTCCCTCAAATCATACATCACTGTGCTCTGAAGGCCTGAAAAATGACATTTTGAATGGGAGTCTGTGTAACTGTGATACAGTAGGTGCTAATGTGTAATGCAGCGTGTAATAGGTAGCGTTTAGTGCAGTGTGACTACCGCCATTAAAACTGAGTCCACTGTAAATACATTGTAGCACTGCCATCTACTGGCTAATAGGGGTGAAAATGAGTTAAGCTACAGTCACAAAACCGTGCAGCAGGTAATACATTACACCTACATCGTTACACATATGTTGCATGGCTTTATGACAGTAATGGTTGACTTGTAAGTGCACATGATTCCCTGCTGTCACCCTGTACTGATGGAGGCCCCCTATACAACAACAGACTCATGTATATCTGAGAGAATCTGTGGGGTCTGACAGTCACTTCAGTGTTAACAGCTCCACATATTGCAGGTGTTTTATTTGTACAAAGTTATTACCCACAAATTGATGATTTAAAAGCGATTTGCATTTATTGTCTACGAGGCAGAGGAGCAAACTGTGGTGTGTGTAGTGTGAGCAGCCAGGTCCCAGCTGGAGATAAAGTGATAATGATGTGGAGGATTCATCAAATGTTAAATGATTTTGCAGGCAGAGGGGAAGTAATTGTTCATCACCCTGTGTGTGCATCTAAGCCCAGGGCACAAAAGTAACCATCATTTCACTTCCACCAAAGATGGTGGATAAGAATAATTAGACATCTGTTGCAAACTTTAGAATTTGGAGAGTTCTCATCTTCTGTGGCACTGAGCATTAAAGAGCAATATGTTTGGATTCATTGATCACCAAAGTTATCAGCAGTCAGTGATTGAGAAGCTATTTGAAAGCATGACTTTGCAAGCTACAAATTACTTCACACTGGAAGAAGCTGAGCTATACCAAATCTACCCACATGAGAAATCAAGTTTGGTAAACTAAAGGCACTGTAGTTCAAATACAGTTCCCAAACATTTTCATGGACAAAGTTTTAGACCTTTCTATGACTGTTCAAGGACCCATAATAAAATTTCCATTTTGAAAAAGCATGTGTTTCACACACACAGGAGAGTTTTACTTCCCACAACAAATGCCGCCACACCACCTCAGATCATCATCGTAACCTGTCTTAAAGGGGGAGGCTTGGCTGGTATTAGTCATGTTAGTCATGGAAAATAAACTACAAGTTTTACACTTGTGTCAAGCAGCAAATAAGGTGTTTTAGTTCATTTGCTTATTTGACATTGAATGTCTTTCGATTCAATGATTGCACATTGCAGTGTTGATGCTGAAACAATATATCGTGCAGCTCTAAGTCAACATATAGCAGAGCTACGTTATGTCAACAGCTAACTTACAGAAAATAAATTTGCTGCTATGTTACATTACGTGGAAGGTTATCCCCGGAAGATTAATTTTATTCCGCACAACAAAATTCCACGACTTTTCCAAAACTAAGGTGATTTGCTGCTTTTCTTTTTTCTAGCATAGTAAACTAAATATCTTTGGGTTTTAGACTGGTCATTCACTATTCTCTATTCTAGGAACTGAAAGGCTGGTCAATTAATCAGGAAAAAAAAGGGAATATCTAAGGTCTAGAGTGAAGAAATTAGTGGCATCTAGCGCAAGGGTTGCAGATTGCAACCAACTGAGACTTCTCCCAAGTGCCACAAGTGCAAAAGAACATGTGAAAATGCAAATAGTCTGTGTTAGGTTTGTCCTTTCTAGGCTACTGTAGAAACAACATGACGGACTCCATGGTAGAGGACCCGTTCCATATGTAGATCTAAAGTGTTCGTTCTAAGGTAAGTAAGGCACAATGACTCTGTCTTTCTGATGATAATCCACAAATAAAGACATGGCTATAAATGTTATATGCAATTTCTGACAAAATATTTCCTGAACCTAACACATTGGATCTTTAATTGATTATGACAATTATCATTATTTGTAGCCCAAAAAGAAACAAATATTTAAGCCAGACTTTTTTATCTTTTCTTGAGAAGGTTTTGAGGCCTACCTGATGCTGCAGCAGTGCCCGCTCCCTGAGGAAACACCTCGTAAAGGTTTGAATGAGATACTTCAAAGACTCATTCCCTTCAGCTTGCTTGAGCACGGACCTGTCGGACACACAAACAATTATGCTGTATGCCATTGTGACACATCAACAACATATTTGCAGAAATACAGACTTCAGCAGCAGGCCATTACATGATGCATCAATCATAAACACAACACACACAAACTCACGAACATCATCTTACCTGAAGATGTCATTTACAACCAAGAATATGGAGCAATGCTGAGCACAGGCTTTAGGCTGGAACACACAAAAACAAAAACTGATTGATTGATTTTTTTTAATGAATGACAATACAGTACAAAAATGTGCATACAGCACCAAAGCTCATCAGGATATTGCAATAAAGTCACATGACTTATTTCCACTGCGGTCCTGAAGTCTAGACAAGGAAGCAGGCAGGAAAGGGAATGACATGTATGTGTGCTACCAATATCCAATTTTTACACTTATACACCTACAACAAAAACATCAATATTATAGAAAAACAATATATTTTGTTTTGTTCAACAAAATATATGAACTCTAAAATCCGATTAAAATCATATGCTCACAATCTAGAAAGTACAGAAAGTATATGATAAAGCCTATCCATTTATATATATTGACCACAGGGTGTCACTGATGCATCATTCACAAACCTCCCTGCCACAGAGGAACAGTTCGCCCTCTCTCCCCATTGACCAGCGTACCACTGTTAGTTCTTCCTTCACACACCCACACACCCACCCACACACACACACACACACACACACACACACACACACACACACACACACACACACACTTACACTCTTATCTCTGCCTAAGGCACACTCATCATGTGTTTTAGATTTAACACATTCTAAAACGCCCCAGCAAAAACATTTAGCAGCTGTACTGTTCGTGTCTGCCTCTCTCGACATGTTTACATATCTTCTAGTCCCTAATTATTCAGCCTGACATCTCTCAGCCATCTCATACAGGGACGCTTCACTATATGAGCATGTGTAGTCTACCTTATAGGTTTTAATCCCAGCAGTGTAAAACAGAATTTTTACTACTGTTTTAAAAGGAGCAACAGAACTGATTATTATTATGATTTTTATATATAAAAACCTGCTATCTGTGTTAGTAATTAATAACAGAGCTGCACAGTTAATCAACTGATTAATTGTCAACTATTAAATCAATCAACAGCTAATTTAATAATCAATTAATTGGTTTTAGTAAGTAAGTTTTTGAAAAAAAAAATCAAAATCAAAATTCTCTCATTCCAGCTTCCCAAAAAAAAAACAATGTATAGACTGGCATTTTATTATTTTGTTTTATTTTCTGTGTTTGGGATGTATATAGATATTGCGCCAAAAAACGGAAATATAGTGAGGTGAAACACAAAATGAGAGCAAATCTGGGCTTGATATTAACTTACAATTTTGCTGGTGAACGGGTTTACAAACAGTAACCTACAATCCTGAATTGTATACCTTTAATGGATTACATGTCAGCTATTAAATTAATCGCCAACAAGTGTTGTCAAAATTATCAATCTATTGACACACATTGATTCTGAATGTCTAAAGAGTTTCAATCCTCATTGTCTGCAGTGTCTGTACATTTATTGTAAATGATCCCAAATTGTTATAATGTTATGTATGTTATTAATGTAATTTTTTTCCCCTTGGAATAAAAAATGGCATTCAATATCAATACTTTTAGAAATTGTATTGAAGTTAGAAATCACAGTATTGTGACAATATTAGCGCCAACAAATCTGATTTAAGCAATTTTTAAAGAAAAGTCAAAATTGTGAACATTTTCTGGTTTCTTTACTCTTCAGTTCACTGAATATCTATGGGTTAAGGACAAAGTACATCATCTTGGGCTTTGAGAAACACTGATCAACATTTTATTTTCAAATGAAAATAATCGATAGTAGCAGCACTAGTTAATAATTAAGTAGATTGTATATCACAATGATTTCAGCAGATAAAGGCCAAATACGTATCGATAACCTACCAACTGATCCTGTAAAGGGGTGTTAGAGAGCATTTCCCCTCCAGTCCAGGCATACATGGAAATCGGAAATTGAGAAACAAACCTCAGTGAGCTCAGTAGGCAAACAGCCCTACTCAGTGTTCATATGGTGTCATTACAACTTCCAACATGCACAAAACAAGTGCTTTCATCCTGAGTTTTGACATGGTTGTTTCAATTTTGTCCTCTCTGGCCAGAAAACAGCATTAATCAAACATGACATGCTTGACATATTAGTGTCTACGTACGTTGGCATATGGTTTATGTGTGTCAGTGCGATTCTGGGTTGCATGCCAGCCTGCATGCATGTGTGCAAACTGTCATGGTTTCCCCCTAGTGAAAACAGATGGGGTTTTTTGAGCGTCCTCCTCCATACCTTACCACTAACACTTCAAGGAGGGTCAATTACAGCACACAACAAGCATCCTGTTTTTGGCAGTAAGGCCCAGGAAGTGAGTGTTTATTGTTATTGGGCCTGTGTCTCTCACTGGATCACAGAGCGGTGGGACAAGCCAAAATGAGGAATGTGAGTTTAATTTCATGTTTCCCATTTTTGATTGCAGTTTAAACAAGTAAGTGAAAGGGAGGCGAGAGGAGACACAAGCCAGTCAGCTAGCTCACACGCCTTTTTTTTCCTTTGCTCTTGCACACGTGTACACTAACGAAGACTCACATACACTTACACACATGTGAACACACATCTGACATCCAAACAACCTGAAGGCTAAGTGAAACCTAAACGTATGCCTCCCACCCTCTTAACGACAGACACGCTATACCAGATGCAATATCATAAACAAAGCATGGTGGCTGGAGGCATGTGTGTGAGAGGGTTTGCATTGCACACATGTGCGTGAGAACTAGCAAGGTGATAAAAACAGAGGTCAATAAGAGATGGATGAGAGGATAAACAAACAGATCCATGACAGGACAGAGAAGTAAACACGTGTATACACAGAGTTAAATCAGTTGTTTACAGAACTTCTCTCTCCAACTTAGTGGCTCATCAAGTGCAGTCACCAGGCAGGCATATTCCTGTACATGCAGCATTAGTAATTCAAACACATGTACACCAGTGTGTTCCAATCTGTCTTAATTTGTGAGAGCAGTTCCTAAAGTGAAAGTGTACATTTCTAGCCTGTTATGTACACAGCTCAACTGGACCATCAATCTGAGAAAACAGGAGTGACACAACTGACAAACTTTACCTCAGTTAACATGAGGCAAACTGGCATTTAAATTCTTGCTTCCCACCAGAGTTTCCCTCAATTTTCGAGCTACCAAAGGCAATCAGCAACCTAGGTTAATAGGATGCCTTTCATAACTGCACACACAAGGTATTGTATTGCTACGCAGAGACGTCTGGCACAAACAATTTGTAGAAAACATGTCTACATGGATTAATCTCCTCCCCTCCACCCCATTTTTATGTCATGCCTGCTCTGTGAGAAATTACTCCAAAGATAGCTCTAGATTCTGAAATATATTGTTGCATCTGATTTAAGTGTTTTGTCTGAGTTCAGCTCAGCTGCCTGTCACATCACATCACCCTGGTCCTTCAAACCTGGTCTCAATTTCACAAAGAATACAATTTAAAATTCTCCATGCCTACACAAAACTTCACAAACTAAGCGCCCTTTTAACAACCACAGTTACACTGATGCCAACTGTCTTGTTTTTTATGTTGTTTTCAAGCAATCCTGGAATGATATCAGATTTTCACTACGCAATTATCACGACCAAAAGAGTTCACAGTAATGCAGTAGGAATGCATAATATTGGGTTTTTTTGCCAATATTCAATATGCTGATAAATAACTTATTTGGCCAAAACCTATAACAATATATCCACTTTTTGCCCCCACCTAATTTTAGTGATCAAGTTTCTTTTGTAGTGGAATTGTCATATTACTTTTTTTTAAGATTATTTTTTTGCCTTCATTAGATAGGACAGAGTGATAGCGTGAAAGAGACAGGCATCCCTGTAATGCAGTTAAATTAACTTTGAACTTTGCTTCATATGCGTTTCCTTTTTTTGGCAAATAAATTACACTCAAAATTCAATAGTAGGAAGGTGGAGAGAAAGTCTGTGACAATAACTGTACAAAATCATACAAAAAGAGTAACTGCACTTAATGGTTACTGAAAATGCATCCAGATTGCACTTGAATATTTACACAATATCATAATATGTGTATTAGCAAAAGATAACAATATTTAATTTTTAAATATCACAGTTATTGCCAATACAGGTATATCAAAACACCCCTAATGTAAAGAAACAGATTGAGGCATTGTGCAAAAGACAAATTTCTCAGAGGGAAACTTCTCCTATTTAATTACCATTACTTCTCACAATAGCTGCACTTATATGTCTAACATGTTCAAAGTTATTGTGGGAAAAATAGCAGCCCTTGGTGGCCAAATGAAAAGCACGCGAAACACTGCTGGTATTTTCTGATCGCATTGTAGTAATGGGGACATTATCTTCAACAAATCATAATAACAACCCATAAATCAAAAATCACTTCTGACTTTTGAACATGGCATGATCTTAAGTTAAATGAAGTGAGGACTGGCCAAGGACTCAAGTGACAGAGAGTTCAGTACTTACCCAGCACAGTAAAGGCTGTGTAGCACAAGCCAAATGATGTGAGATGCAGTTTAGAGCGAGCCAAATGATGTGAGATGCATGCAGAGCAAAGCCAAATGGTGTGAGTTTGCCAGGCAAAAACAGTCAATAAAGATCCACCAAAAAGCAATGGAACGCTTCCAAAAACTATGCATACAAAAACATTACAACCGCCATGTCTTATAATAAATGAGCAGGTCTTATATTCAAACTGTTTGGTTTCACAGTTTACAAAGTAGTTCAAAGTGGGGCTAAAAGCATATGGATTTTTTGATGTGAGACGTGATAATCCAGGTCAGATGAGTCAAACTATGTAAATAACAAACCCACTGAACAACAGCAATATGTTATTCAATCTATCAGCAACGCTTCCAAAATATGAGGCAATAGAATTGCAGAAAATGCCACAGTACACAAGTGAAACAATCTATGTGTTTCTCTCCAGCTCTAACTGTGAGGATAAAACAAGACCATCATTGCTCAACAGTATCACAAGTAGATGTTAGATATTTTTCTTACATTTCAATTGGTAATCTCAAAGATTTTCATTTAAATAAATGTCTGTCAAGCTCCAATCTATTGCCAAATGAAGTAACACAGTGGTGCTTGAGCCTATGGGACCAATGATTCAAGTATTGCTGTATTTATATATTTGCAGTATCATGAAGTGATTGTCAAGGGCTGACATCTGCAGAATAAAATGCTGTGTCAAGTTACTCCTGATGCATACCAAACATTTATACAGCTGCAGCTTCACAGTAAAAAGAAGTAAATTGATGAAGCAGAAGTTGACTTCTATCATAAAGTAATCGAAGGAAATGTCTTTTTCTGAGAGCTTAGCACTTATTGCTATTATTCATCAAAAGCGCATCTACATAACAAAACGTTCATTTTTCAGCATTTTTGACAGCAGATCAGTCTGAAATATTGGAGGAAGTAATGGAAACAGAAGGAGCAGCCACAGTGAGCTGTAGGCAACAGGCTGCACACCTCCAACTTAGCGAGGTAACCACCACTATTCATTTTTGCCCTGCTGTCCCTCAGATCCATGTGGGTTTTTTTGCCTCTGCTTTGCTTTGTTTGTCAAAGCACTTTGTAGTCTTTGTTTTTAAAGGTGCTAAATAAAGTTATTATCATTGTAATAATTAGGTGCAAAATGCTATTATTGCCTGACTTCTTCGTTAAAGTGACAATAGTTTGTTTTGCTGTTCCTAGAACTCTGTGAGCTTCAGTGTTAAACCACATTTAGTAACACCAGTAACTGCAGGTATCATGGCTAAAATGTGGAGAGTTCCACTTTAAGGTAAACTCTTCACAACTTCAGATCTCTAAATGCAGTAGAGTTTACGCTGGCCTTTGTCATGGCTGTCATGGACTGCTTCCTTCCCACAATGATGCTGTCAAAGAAGTTGGTGCCGGAGGTAAATGAGGTAAAATAACACTTGCCCAGACTTCACTTACAAAAAGTAGATTTGAAACAAACCTGGCATTTCTCCTATGAATTAAACTAAAGCTTAAACAATAAGACAATTCACTGATTAGTCACTTAATAGAAAACTAATCTGCAACTATCATTATATCAACATTAATTAAAACCTTTAAATAACTTCAGTAATTTTTAAATTATCAGAGGTTTGAGTTTCTAAATATAAATATTTACTCGTTTTATCTCTTTGTAAAATTAATATATTTGTGATTTGGACTGCTGCTTGGACAAAACAAGAGTTGTCAGCTCTGCCTCTAAGGACTTCTGGTTGGCATTATTGGATTATATTTCATATTATTTCACTCATAAATTGCAAAAAGTCAGTGTTCAACTGTAAGCAAACAAGGATATAACACATTTTTTGTGAAATCTGATCATATCTATCAGAGAAATACATTACTTCCTTTATCATTTTTGAGCTGCGATTTTAGAGTCCTCATAACAAAAAAAAACCCAACTCACCAGCAGTGACTCTGCCAGTTGCCTCTCTACCTTCTGTGGTGTTGACCCTGTGTCGGTGAGAACAGCCTCCAGCAGGCCCAGCACCGCTTTTTCCAGGCTGGACATGTTGTGATACCACAGAGAGACCACTGCCTGCTCCTTCAACAACAAGCACTGGCTGAAAAAACAGCACTGACATTATTATCACATCTGAAATATTGCAGCTACAAACATGGTTGTGTCTTTAAACCATAACAGAAAACTCAGTATGTGTTTGTTCTCGTACCTGGAGTAGGCAGAGCTCAGAGCCTCTAGGAAGTCTTCGCTAAGTGCTGCCCTGACACAAGTCACCGGCTGCTGCAGGAGTACACCAATAAGAGGAGCAGCCTCGGGACAAGAGACAAGGGGGATGCAAGCCTCTGATATCGCCAGAATGTTACATGAACACCTGCAAAGAGTCATACAGACAAAATCTGTAGGGCTGCACCCAACTCAGAATTATGCCAGTGGATTTAGATTTGGCTGTTCAATACTAATATTAGACGATTAGTTTTGTTCCCATTATCAAATTTAAAAGTTTTAACAGACTCAACGGGACATTCAGTGTGACAGTGGCATTTTTGTAATTTAGTAAACAAGCTGACAGCACTAACGGCAGATTGGAAATGTGCAACATTTTTTGCTGACACTTGATATCAAACAAAAGCCTGTATTGTATTACGTTGCTTTGAGCTATAAATTTATCAATACACAGTAAGAAAGACGTTTTCTCTCTATGCAGCTGCATGTGTCCACTGCAGCCTGTACCAAAGAGTGGCATGAAAGTCAAGAGTGTTTACTCCCCAGCAAAATCTGGGGACCAAAATATCCTGAAGTAAACTGCACAGCACACAGACTTAAAGAAAAGAAAAAAAAACAAGACTACTCAACTTAAAGCAGTCTCAGTCGACTGATGTTATTCGAGTCATCAGTCTCTGACCGATGACTCGAATCTTTGACTTTTAAGGGGCAGCCAAAAAAAATCAGTATTATCATGGACTTCTTATCAATGGTCTACAGAGACAATAATTTATATCTCCTGGGGTAAAAAAAAATGTGTGTTCTGACCCTTTCTAGCAAAATGCACTATTTGTGTGTGTATGCTTAAAACAGATTTAAACTGACTTAAGAGATGTGGCGATGGCTCTGCCAGTCTCTTCGGCTGTATGTGAGGATTCAGCTATCCGAACAAAATCAAGACAATGTGGAGGTCATTACTGAAATTAAGGCTGATGAAAAAAATAATGTTGGAGTCACTTGAGGGACCCACAATCCAAGACTTCAGCGCTGAGGGACCAATGGATGTGATGGATGCAATGGAATGAATTAAAATTCGTATTTTGTAATGTATCAGACAAACCACAACATACAAAGAATTTTGTTCGGTTACCATAAAAAAGCTTTAAAGATTCTTTTATGTCACATTTTAATTTTTTCGCTGATGTATTACTGCATAGTACATTAATTACCTGAAATAGCCAACTAGGTACTCAAGTTGGCAACCATATTTTTTGTTTTGGCAACCAAAAACTGATGCCCACATACTTACTCTATGCCAAAAAAAACATTTTTTATTGGAACTTCAAGTTCTGAGAAACACATTTTCAGTTATATTATAGTACATGGAAGTTTATCCATGAAAAATTACTGTTACAGTTTCATTACACACAACAATTTTGAAATCTTTGCCAAAACTTTCAAAGATTTGTACTAATTCCATGACTTTTTCAGCACTGGAAAACTGATTGTGAAATTCCATGACTTCTCGTGGTTTTCCATGACTGTGGAAACCTTGTAAATAAAATAACTTTGGGTTTTGGTTGCACACATTTGAAGACATAAGCTTGGCCTCAGGGAAACTGTGATGATCATATTTTTCCCCCACTATTTCTTGACATTTCATAGACCACACAATTGATGGAGAAAACAATCAGCAGATTAATGACTTTCACATTAGTTTCTTTTGTGCTGTACCTTTGATGTATGTCGTCTAAAGAACTGCAGTTTTTCCCAATGTTTTCCTGCAACAGCGCCACCATCTGAAATGCAGAACAGGGAACAACTTGCAAATATGTCGACATAATTACATACAGTATATATCAAGGCAAGCCAGAATTGGGAAAAAAATGACAAAGGGCAAATACCTTTCTCAGAACTTTGAGATGGTACTCTTTAGGTGGTACATCCATGAGATTAATTAATGCCTGCACTGCAACATCGTCTTCTTCTGTAGCAAGCTGATACAGCACTTTCTGTGGGAAGGCAAGCAACATAATATGCAGCAGATTAGTGGCACTTTATGTGTATATCAGTGGACAAGCCTTTAAAACAATCTGCCCTAAGATTCATAACATCAAAGCTCGTTAGTTACTGGAATATAGGACGACTCTGTTGGCGTCACATCAGTTGAACCACATGAGCGGAGAAAAGGCATTCCAGCAAGTGAGAATGTATGGGCAGCATATGAGCAACTTCAGAAATGCACGTTCTTTGTTACAGAGGGCCTTGGTGTTTTACAAGCATTTTTCAGAAGGGGCCTCATCATACACTGATAAAACTAGACTAATAAACTCCGCTGATTCTCGTCTGTGAAAAAAGCGAGTCATAATGAAGGAACAAAGGGAGGGACCACGAGACTCGTACTGTAATTCATAATGTCATGAGTGGCTCTCAAACCTGAAGGATAGTTTTTCTCAACAAATTAAAAAAATTTGATCATTTAATAGCAAAAGAGGAGTTGAGGCCAGTTATTAAACTTTATATTTAATATTTTCTTTTTAGTGTGTCTTTTTATAATAACCCTAGTAAGGAGGAAGACTTGTTCTACATTTAAAGTTAACATTCCTAGAAATAAAAACAAAGGTTCCATGTAGCGTTAAGTTTTGTAATGATTGATAAGCTGAATGGATCAAGGATTTTGTTAATTGGAATTGGCTCAGAAATGTGACGAAAGCCTAAAGACCTGTCACTTTGAATTAGGGATTGATTTAGACTGTAGAAATAGTCCTCTATATTTGACTCAAGTTGACTCACTGGTTCAAGCTGAAAACTATGATCCAACAGAAACAGCCAAGACCTCACATCTTCAGCATCAACATCTGTTTTTACAACTCCAATGAACCGAAAACGGAGACAACCACACCACTAAGAGTAGACTGGAAAAGAACAAATCCCTTTCAAACTGCAGATAAAAGGATATCAACACAAGATGACAACAGAAAGAGATTGAAAGAGGCACAATATGTAAAAAAAAAAAAAAAACATGAAGTGAAGGAGAAAAAACAAAATCCCAGGCAGAGGAGCGCTGCAGTACTTTTGGTGGAGCTGTGTGGTTTCTTTGGCCAGGCTCTACAGCACGCTAAGATGCTTACCCTCCACATAGTCTCACAAAACAACCCCAATCACTACCATCTGAGCGCCCTCAAACTCTGCACATTGAGTACATACAAAACCAATCACACTTATCCCACCCTGGGTAAGGAGGCTCAGTGGGGCTGGGGGAAAAGCAAGGGAAGGAAGACTGGTTAGAAGGAATGGCAGAGAGACTGGAACGCACAGCGATGGCTGCATTTAGAGTGGGGAAAAAAGGGTGTGGTCACCAGAGGAATGGGATGAAGGGCAAATGGATAGATGGATGGCAAATACTTTAGGTCAAAAGTCATCTTTCTCTCACAGAAAAACAGCAACCGAGCTGGCTTTGGGGGCTTGGACATGCTGCTGCCATAGAAATTATCCCTCCATAAATCTAAAATTAAAACAGAGGATGTACAAAAATGCACAAGGCAAAGACTTGGGTTGGTTTTGATGGGTGCCTGTTAACAATTACTAAGCCATGATTGAATTCCCCTAAAACCAATGAAAGACTCAAGTATAGCTTTAGATGGTCAAAACAGCAGATACAAAAAGAGAGAAGATGGTAAAAGAGTAGAGAAAGCTTAAGACCGATCATGCAAAATAATTAAGTTATAAACAACTGTGCCTAAACATGGTGCACTGACTTAGAATGCAATAAAGAAAAGTGGAATTTCCTCCTACATTCATGGCCTGATCCATTATCTTTTACGGCATGAATTTGGGGGATTTCAACATACATAATTAAAGAGGTTGACTTGTAAATGAAAAATCAGCAGTTTGTGTGTTTTTCAAACGTAATCAGTCTAAAAATGTAGGTGTTACTATAATTTCTACAAACTACACCAATCCCATTAAACCTTAAATATACATTTGGTAACTTTTATGAAAATAACTTAGTCATATTTGCCTTGTCTGTCACTATATGAGACAGATGCATTTGCGAGAATTAGACCACAGAGCGGTCGGCAACAACCGATCAGGAGGACTCTCTGTAAGGTCAGCCATGGCTCGTGAACTACGGTCAAACTGTAAAACTAGGCAGAGCTGATCAAAGGTGAGTTAAGATTCTCTTACTGTATTGTCTATTTCTGACCAGAAATGTTTTTATAAACAAGCTTTCTTGTACTGTTTAGCTGTAAAATGAGACAGTTGGTGCGGCTCGTAGGTGTTCCTTGGTAATTCAGTCGACTGTATTCAACACGGTGGCCATGCCACAAACTTTTATCATTTTACAGCTAACAGTTCATTAAAATGTGTTTCTGAAAACATCTGAGAAAACATTGAAATAGGCAATGCAGTAACAGATCTTGATTCAGTTTGAACTAGCAGTTTGACAGTTTGACCAAAGCTAACAGTCACTGACATGAACAACAGCTGCATTAGAGACTTGAAGGCAGTAGGAAGAGAAGAAGGGGCATGATTTTTTCACAAACTGTCTCATGTACTTCTTTCAGAATATAGTGACAGTTTCAGCAAATATGAAAGTTATTTCATAATAGTTACCAATTGTAGCTTTAAAGAAAAGTGGAATTTAAAGTAGTACCTCCTAAATTAAAGGCCTTCACGAATCTTTTTAGGACATGCATTTGAGGAATTTCAACATACATAATTAAAGAGGCCAACTTAAAAATAGAAAATCAGCAGTTTGTGTGTTTTGCACTTAATCAGGACTGAAAATATAGGTTTTACTACAACTACACTGATGTCAATAGGCCTTAAACAGCATCGTAAAACATCCAAAATTTAGTTTTAGATTTGAAAAGTGTTCAGGCTTGTCACAATAATTTAGGAGTGATGGCTATTTCTAATCCCAATGATTTGTCTTGTTTTGTCTGCTTGTTTTTGGGTGAGTGGGGGACTTATGGTTTTCGCATTTGGGTCTTAAACTGTTCAAAAAACAGTCCAGAGAATCTGAAAGACATTACACAAGTACAACTACTTAAACCATGAAATGGAAAAAGGAGAGATTTAAGGAATAGTTTAACATTTTTGTCAAGAGTTGTATGAGAAGAGCAATACCATGTCTGTGTGTTCAGTATTACAGAGACACGTAGCTTAGCTTAGCATAAAAAATGAAAGCAGGGGGAAATAGTCTGGCGAAAGTTCAAAAATACAGTTCATTCATTTTAGTCCAGCTGCATCCATTATTTGATTAGTTGTCAACTACTGAATTAACCACCAACTGACTTAATAATTACCTGTTTAGGTAATTCAATAATTAAAAATAAAAAGTCAAAATACAGAGTCTATCTTCTAAAATGTGAATGTTTTGGGTTTCTTCACTTCTCTTTCTTTGACAGTAAACTGAATATCTCCGGGTTGTGGACAAAATAAGACACTTGAGGACATCTTGGGCTTTCGAAACACTGATCAATATCTTTCATAATTTTCTGACATTTCATAGAACAAACAACTAATCAATTAATCAAGAAAATAATCATCAGATAAATCTACAATAAACAAGCTAATTTTTTGAGGCCCCACTTTCAGTATCTGTGCAGCATCTAGTCAAACTGATGACAATACTACAACTTTATTATGTAGCTAAAATTTTTTTACAGCAGGTAACTCTGTAAAACCACAAACTGTCTTGTTTTTCTGTTTGTGTATAGACTATGTATTTTTCTCAAAGCGTCAAACTTTTCCTTTAAGTTAAGGGAAGAAACATAAAGGAAGAAATATAAATAATAATGTAACTGCATGCCACCCAAGAGGAATCATAGTGTCACAAAGACACTTTCATCTCCAAATAAAACACAGTGTAGCCGCTGATGTGAGCCAAGGGTCCAAAATACGTTTTCAATGATAAAGCTGCCACAGTTTACTACCTGTGGTTCACCCTGTTTGAGTCACTAAAGACACACGTCAAATGTTAAGCTATCAAACCGTCCATCCTCCAGCCTTCTAATATTACACTCTCATGCTTGACTTATCTGTCATCTCCTCAAAAGATCATGCCATGATACTGCTACTCTGTGTGATCCCCCTGCTAGAACAGGATGTAAGGAAACAGACCGTTTGAGCCAATGACTATCTGAAATCGCCCGCAGCGATGTGGCTGTACCCAGCATTCATCAAACCTTGTGAGAAAGCTCAGATGTGGAGAGGGAGGCAGACAGGGATTGGGGGGTGAAGCAAAGATGTGAGGAAGAAAAGGTAAAATACTGACATAATACTTCACAAAATCATAATTTAAAGAGAAAAAACGAGTGGCTACTAACCGTATATACAGTAGCAGTAAAACACATGTTTTTTGCACAGATACTCACATACATATGCAAGCACATGCATAAACTTACACAAACACTGCATTTAGGTGCCACTTAGCACCAGACATTCAGTCTATTATGGAGGCAGCAAGAAAACAATGTTGGGGAGCAAGATCAGACAGAGCTAACAGAAAACAGGCTGCATTCTGCATTCCAGGACAGGCAGTCCAACACAACACAGACACAGGGAGAGACGCAGAGACAGACCATCTCTGGCCTAAAACCATACATCTGCCCTGCTCCCCCAGACGGGATGAGCTGTAGTGAATAGGTTTTTTTGTGCTTCCCACTATTCCTGTCATTTGTGGCGAGTGGAAGCTTCTTTGGACAAGAGAAGGAAAATGAGTAGGAGCTGCAGAGATGCTTATACGTTGATTCTACATGTGCCCTTTGGACACTCTCATCCGGTAGTGTCCTGCATGCAATTTTAGAATGAGTGGACCCAGTGAACCCTTTCACTCTGAATGTCAGTGCTGCTGTATCACAACAGCTTCAGCTTCAATTAACTACTTCTACACAATGTTGAAAATACAGTTTAAACCCAAACTGTTTTTAAAAGTTAATCAAGGATGATTAACACCACTTGTTTCAAACTTTTATAGATACATTTCACCCCAAAATTAAAAAAACAAATATTTTTCCTCTTCCCTATAGTGCCATTTATCAATCTAGTGTGAGTTGCAGCATGTTGGAGATGTCAGGCTTGGAGATGTCTGCCTTCTCTCAAATATAATGACAATATAAATGAAACTCGGCCTGTGGTGGTCAAAGCACCCAACATCAACATTGTAAGGGTCCTATTATGCTCTTCCATATTTTGTCTTTTATGTATATATATAGTGTTACAGTGAAGTCTGTTCATAGTTAATGAGGCCAAAGTTTCAAATAAGGAAGTAAACGTATGCAAGTAAGTCATGTGAGCAAAAACCTCTTTAGAGGCAAATCAGGGCAAAATAGACTTTCGTGGGGGTGGGGGTGGGGGGGTGAAAGAGACAGACACTGAAAGGAGCCTTTCCCAACAGAGGGTGTTCAAGCACAGACAGTATAATGAAAATAAAGAGTTTTTTTGTGTTTTTACCATCAAAGCATGTAAACACGTTCTTGTAGAAACCTTACATAGAGGTATGAACATGAACATGAGAATAACAGGTCCTCTTTAATGGCGTCCTCAGCTTAGCTATAATATAAAGTAGCATAGCAGTGCTAGATGAGCTTGTAGTATTGCGCTATTAGGTAGAATACATAAGAAAATTGTTCCTACACGGAAATGCTCACAACAAGGTCTGTGGATTAACTTGTGTAACCAGGTTAGCATCGTCCCTTCCTTATCTCTAGGATTCAGCGTTGGGCATTTAGAGGAATGGGTAGGGTTTTTTGGGGGGTTTTATTTGTCTTATTTAATCATTTTTATATATTTTTATTTGTGTACAGTGCCTAAATCAATGCTGTAAAGGATCTGAAGGTGGGGTGGTGAGGGGAAGGGAAGGGACCGCACAGACAATCTTTACACCACAATGTGCTTTGTTGACTACATCATGGCATGCGTTTTGGTTATGGTAATGATCCCCTCCAGTTCTTGAAAATCTCAATAAACATTTGATCACACACAAAGAAATTTGAGTAACCAGGTCATGATTTTTGGAAAGAGACATTGCTGTTATGTTTTTCAAATGTACTTTTTGGTGCTCAAAGCACCAAAACCTGAGTACCATTTGTTACATTATATTGGAGAGAATGCAGACATCTCTACGGCCGATATCTCCAACACATGGCAACTCACATTAAAGCAAACTAGACTGTAGGGGCTGCCCTTTGAAAGTCGGAAATTCAAATTATCAGTCGGTGACCCCTCAGTCGACTAAGAGTGCTTCAAGTAGAGCAGCAGTTTTAATGTCAATTGTGCTAGTGAGGAAGAGAGACTTTGCACTGTAAGGCTCTGAGACATTATCTTCTCTCTTCTGCTTAGAAATGTTGAATTTATAGCACACTGCAACTTAATAAGATACAGTCTCTGGATTTTATTTGATATCTAGTGTTGGCAAAAAAATGTTGTTGTCCACTTACAACCCATTGTTAGCACTGTTACTTCATTAAGTGAATGCCACTGTCACACTGAGTGTCCAGCTGAGCCTAGTTAAAACTTTAAAACTTTATATGGAAAAAACACCCCTGACTTGTTAGATATCTGTTGTGAACAACTTGTAAAATCTGTACAGCCCTACTAGACTGATAGTACTAAAGGTAAGAGGAAAATGTGTATTCTTCATTTTGGGGTGAACTGTGCCTGTAAGTATAGTTTATCTCTGTTATTTTGTATAAAGCAGAATTTTCTTGCTGTTTAATAAAGTAATGTGCACCGTTCACAATCTTAGCATACTTATCTTCTCACCAAACCTTGCAACTGTTAATGCCCAATTCACACGCACATGCATATATACAGTCACATGCCCATACAAAAACACAAACATAGTGTAGACACAAACACAACCAAGCACATATGCACTCCGCTTCCCCTCTTATGGGTCAAAGACCATCTGGCAAATTCAAGGTTTACTTTCAAGGCACTGTTTTAATTAGCAAGCTGTTTTATTAGATGAGAAATTAATCAAAAGAATACAAACACACAGTTAATCTGGCAAAAATGTGAAGGTTCCACATTGTTTATCATAAGCCATCTGTGTGAACCCTCTCAAAGTTGAAAATTGCAGAATCTTTTCTTCCCTCTGTTCCCGTTCCCTCCTTTGTGTGTGTGTGCCTTGAAAACACAGTGAGCAAGATCAACTAACCATAATATGGAGGCTGATCCTTCTCCAGTGACAAGAGGCAGTGAAACAGTCAATTTTAATTTGCTTTCAAAATATGTTTTACAGTTTTGGGCACAAAAGGCTTAGACTAACATAGACCCAATCTACCCCATTCATCATCCATGTCCCATTGGAGACGAGACATAGAGGGCTGGCGAGAGAACTCCTATTAAAAGTAAATTAGACAGAAAATCTCTTCAGCAGCCCAAAGGCAGTTAAAGACAGATTCTTTTTAGTTTGTTGGAGTAATTGTTGAAAGGATGATCATCAATCTGTATGTCCGATCTGTCCTAAACTAATTAGGTTAAACAGCAAACAGATCAGAGCAGAAAATACTGAGAAAAGGCATACAGCTGACGATAGGAATATACAGCAGGAGATAAATAATATTATGAAGGAGCTGAACCGTAAATATTTTAATTACTTCTGAATTTTCGCTCTGCTTATTACAGCTTCCCTCAGCTATGATTATATATTTAATCTCCCCACTAGGTGGGTGCATTTTACCAATGACTTTATGTAGCATCATGACTGACTATGTTTCTATATTAGGCAAACTAGGCTTAGTGAGTTAGCTTTCATTGTGAGAAATAATCACGAGACAGTTATGATACAAACAAGTAGGGTTTGGGCAATATATTGATGACATTAATGCTGTGATATTTGGCTGGATATTATCTTACATGTTAGATATGGTAAGTGTTGCCTTTTACTGTTTTTAAAGGCTGCATTATAGTAAAGTGATGCACTTTTTTTTAATTTATCAGACTGTCTTAGCTGGGGTGACATAAACTATATCACTTACAAAGACTGGGTAATCTATTGGGACTGGTGTCAAAAAATATTTTAAATGATGCCCAGCCCTATTCCTTCTTTCTTTGACAATTGTTTTTATGGGAATCTTGTGCTTTTATTCGAGAGATTACAGTAAAGAGATTACAGGAAATTAGGGTAAAGAGATAGGGACTGACATGACACCAACCACAAACAGCAGGGATGTTGCAGTTAATGATTGCCGCATCAACCCAAACCGAAATCTGGATTCTAAAGCACTTTCTCTACCTTGATCCTCCTTGATCCTGAATTTAACAATAATTCCTGAGATGCAAAAAAATGTATTTTATAAAACACCCAGTTAGTGCACATGGAAAGATAAAGTGAATAATAAAGAGACTGAAAATGGCATGTAAAAGCAACCACAGATCATTTTTCTTAAACCTATGCCTTATTTATATATTTAGAAATGGTCAATAATCAAAGTATATCTAACTGACATCAGTCTTAGTCCCCTATAAACAGAGAAAGTCCAATCCATACCCGTATCCACAGGTTGGCTTTTCTTTCCACAGCATTCCCTGGATGCTCTGAGTACAGTCCCCACAGACACTGTAACAGCAGCTTTCTGCCTGTAGCTGCAGACAACAAGACACAAAAAAATCACAACAGGCTTGTTCATCAGTCTTGATGGACTATTTCTTGTCTAGCAGAACACTCTTATAACCGATTATAAGCATCAAATTGAGTCATTCTTTTAAAGAGGCTATCATTAGTCTGGACCTGATCCCTCCACACAACAGTTGTGTTAAAGTTTTTCCAAAGGTGCACTCACCATCAGCGGTGACATAAGGGTTCCAGCAGAGTCGGCCAAGAAACTGTCCGAGGAGGGGCAGCGTCTTAAGGGTCTCTGTTGTGGAGCTCTAAGGGACAGACACAGACACAGACACACACACACACAGACACAGACACAGACACACACACACACACACACACACACACACACACACACACACACACACACACACACACACACACACAAAAAGGAGAACATCTATATGTTTTTCATTTTGAATAATCTTACACCTTCGAGCTGCCTAGCTTAGACAGATCATATAAGTGGGTTAGTTTTCTGAGTTGAAGGCACATACAGTATTATGTTTGTTTAATTCCATCTGGCACATAGTCAAGACTCAAACATGACCGAATTGGAACCAATCCAAAAAATAAAAGCTCTTTTATCGTTTCACTGGATTAAACATGTTTACACCTTCTCACCTGTTTCATCCTCTTTTGTTTGATCCTTTTAACCCAACAACCTTGTGCCCCAACACAAAAGATCATAAGTCTGCTTCATGGCTGGGTGTGGCAGGCACAGGTGCACAGTACATGACTCATGCATCACCTTGTTTTTCTGTTTTTTGGTCATGTCGACCATACAAAGAAGCAAAGTGCAGAACAGGTCTCTGGTCTAGGGTGCTATACCTATAACAGTTTAAGTATGTGTGTGTCTGTGACTGTTTATCCAGCTCAAACAACAGCCCATGTGATTTATTTCACCTCACAGCCAATTAAAACATCCAGAGGGTTTCAGCTAGGGAAAACACTGTATTTAAGACCTTCAATGGCCTTTAATTCTGACTTTTTATAGATTTTAATTTTGAAAATATTCAATTTTCCCAGGAGACCTTCACTTGGTTTGTAAAAACTAAAATTACATGTCACTACAGCTTGCTGAAACGCATGGAAAACAAGAGTGTGACTGTAAATGGCACAAGCAATGTCCAAGTCAATGTGAAAAACAAGACAGGAGCTGATCACACACTATTTTTTTAAAACCAGAGTCAAACAGAAGGTGATCATCTAAGGTCCCTTGGTTGTTCTGTAGAATCAGAAACAACTAATATGTTGTTGCTAGTTTAAAATGACAAGACATAGCAAATCTGTCAGAAAATTCCTTGACATTAATTGTGCTTCTCTCAGGCAGAACACGCAAATGTTTAAGTCCAACTGGAAACTGAGAAAATGCCTTTTTGATTCAGGAGAACATTGTAAAAATAAAAAAAAAAAAAGGTGTACAACACTGTTTTTGTTCAATCTTATTACTTTTTGGGGTTTAATACATTTGGGGGATTTTCTGGTTTAAAGATATTATTTTTACAATATGATGACTGCAGTGGGACCCACAGTGCAGAGTGCAGATGAAAGAGGTGACGTATTACATAAATTTACAAGCACGTCTTCACACATGTGCATAAATCATATCAACGTGCATTTACAGTATTTCTTATTCATCCTGTATTAACAGACTATATCGTGCATTTCACCTATGAGCTAATTAAACTGTCAAAAACAGCTTTGATGCAGAGGGAGTCCACAAAAAAATCACATAAGCCAGTTGTAATTGAAGCAGTGTGCTGTAGCTCAACCAGAGATGATTTGGCTTACTTTACCGCCATGTACACACAGCGAAGTTTATGGTGTTGGGTGATCATGACCTAACATGATCCTACAATGTGGGAAAAACATGGACACTGATTTAAAATATCACCTCTTGTTTTTTTCATGGGTTTCAAAACATTTCATTATTTGTTCACTATAGAAAGGGAACTTGAGATTTTAAAATGTTGGTTTGATGTGAACAAACTGTCTCTCAATATACAGAAACCTAAATTTTGGATTTTTGGAAAGAGAAAAGAAATAGATGGGGATATTGAATTAAAGATCTGTGATGATAAAATTGAAAGTTTTTGAGACTAAATTCCTCAGGGTAGCGATAGATTATGAACATGGAGACAACATATTGAGTATATAAAAAGTAAAATATCAAAATCCATAGCAATTCCATACAAGGCTAAGGATAAATTAAATCACAGATCCTTGTATATTATTTACTTCTCACTTATAATTCCATATATGTTGTACTGTGTAGAATTAGTTACAAAAACAAGCTATACGTTTCATCCATAAGGCTGGTTATTATGATCACACAAACCCATTGTTTATGAAGTCACATATCTTTAATCTCAATGATTTGATTGAAGTCACTGCCCGATCCGGTACAAAGATTCTTCAAGTCAGGAGTGCAGATATGGTTTAAGAGATGTCTGTAGGTTTACCTTTCCAAACGCTAAAAAAGGGATTAAAAGGAGATATTATTATATATTATGTATTTCTGTTGCTGGGGTTAAATTTTGGAATTATGCCGACTTACCTACCTCACTATTGATTTTTAAACGAATGGCTTATAAGGCAATTTTTGAGAGTTGAACACATTGAAATAGGTTTTCTTTTTTTATTTGGTTTTTTCTTTTCTGTTTAATTATCATTTTCTGGTGGGTAGCTTAACTTAATTCAGGATTTTATGTTGGGTAGGCAAATATAATATATAAGCATTGTGCTTCTGCCTATACCTTTCAGTCATTATCACCATATATTTACTTTATGTTGTTAGCAAAAATGTATATACTAATTGTACATTAGAGTGTATATTGTAAATATCTTTGCTGTGTTGTCTGTGATGACTCAACGAAAATGCTACTACTACTATATAGGGTTTTGAGGAAAATATACTGACTTTAAAATGACTATTTCACCCACAAAATGACCATTTTAATATAATTTACTAAAAACTGAGAAAATGCCACATTTAACAACAGCAAAAATATATCAAAACATTCATTTACAACATGTGCAGTATAATCCAAGTCTCATTTATCAAATCATATGCTCAGTACTCCCCAAACACATGCAATTTTGCTACAACCTTACTATTTAAAACACTTCCGCATATATAGTGTACATGGGCAAGCATGTGTTTGAACTCTGCTCTTGCATTTAGTTGCTGAGGTGCTCAACATGCTGAGAAAAACGAAGTTTTCTTAACAAATGCAAGGTAACGTGGTAAGTAAATATACAAAGGATCATTAATCTCATCATCAATATTCGCAATATTTTGTATATATGTATGTGAATATGGAGGAAGTATTTATGAGTTAGAAAAAAGAGGGCCTGGGATAGGGAAGAAAAAAGAGTTTCAGAGAAGAAAATAAGTATACAAAAAAAAATCTTGCTTCATGCACCTTTCATCAGGAATAATCAGAGAGCTCTAAACAAACAAGGAGATGCAAACATGGAAACACACTGGATAAAAGGAAGACATAAATGTAACTTTAAGCCTATATTTTCAAAACAGCATCAGACAGACAAGGGGATTAACTTGACTCACTGAAGTGGATGAGATCATCATTAATGGGAAGCAGAGTGCCAATAAGCCATGTATGGTATCTCTAAATGCCCCACAACACCAACAATGTTGCCTGGACTACAGCCCTCACACTCAGCCTTCCTATCAGCCCAACAACACATGGTAAACAACAGTGTGTGTGAGTATACATGTGCATTTGTGTGATGGTGATGTAACTAAAGAGGAATGCTGATTTACAATAAGAACTTTAATAATGCTTTGTGACTACAGGAATGCCTAGAAAAATAAACAATGGCAACAGAAAGTAATTATCACTCACTATCAGGGCCAAATCACCATCAAATTCTTGTCAACATTGTCCTTAGTTATAAATGGGCTTTGAGACTGTGTATCTTGTCTTGATTAGGGATAGACGCCTGAGACAGAAGTGACTGATTATGTGCGAGCCAGGGAGGCAACGGGACAAATTTATAGACAACCATGAAGAGAACAGTGAGGAAACACTTCTGGTCCTGACATCACTGAACCACAATCAGAGTAGCCCTAACATTAAATGGCAAAGTTACTATGGTGAGCACACAAATACACTAGAGTGTGTTGTAAAATTTCCCAAACCCTACATTCATCTTTCTTTGGGCCACAGGAAAGTTGTTGTCATTGCCTTGTTATATTTATTCGTCATTGACAAATGTAAAATGTTATGTCCTCCTTGTCAAATGTTCCCGTGGTATTGAAAATGGTATGGAATATCAATATTTTTTAGGTATTGTATCAAAGGTAGAAATTCTACATCCTGACAACATTATTTTGGGAAACATGCTTATCTGCTTTACTGTCTGAAGTAAAATGAGAAGATGGGTAACACATTTATATGTCTCTGTTCAATATGAAGCTGAAGCCAAAAAACTAGCAACTAGCCTTGCTCTGTCAAAGGATAACCAAATACACCTACCAGCGCCTCTACATCCAGGGTACTTTTTATGACTTTTAAAGGATCCATTATATTTTTTTATTTTTTTGTAGTTGCCCAGTGTTTTTCAAAAAACGGTTTAAAATCTAATCAGACATAATTTAAGATAGCTGGAATACATGCAGGAAACAGAACGCTGAGAAAAATGAAGAAATATACATGATGATAATCAAAACTTATCTCACATTCACACATATAAAAGTTACGTGGCATTGACAGCTTAAAAACGAATTGCCATTATGTTACATTATGTGAAAGCTATCCACTGCAACACTTTCATTACTCAAATTTCATTATTCAAAACAAAATTCCACTTTTTTTCCTTACTTTTCCAAAATTTTCAATGACTTTTATTAATCCCATGACTTTTCCAGGTCTGGAAAATGAGATTGTAAAATTCTGTGACTATTCAAGGTTTTTCATGACTGTGGGAACTCTGTACATCTGACAAATTTATATCTCACTTGTTTAATCCTTACAAAAACAGAAAAGTAAAAATGTCTATTTTGTCTATTTTATGGGCATGTCTTGGCTGGACACAGGAGAAATTAAGTTACTGTGCGGGCTAGGAAATAGGCTGCCAAATAACCGCACCTAACATAATGACAGCCATTTACACATTGGTTTTGTTTTGTACAGATTGATCATCATATAATGTTCATTATTGTGCTGTAGAGGTGCTAGGTGAATTTAGTTACCTTTGAACAGAGCCAGGCTAGTTGAAAACCTCTTTTTCAGGCCTTTACACTAAGCGAATCAAAGTGGCTGCTGGCCCCAGCTTTATAGTGAACATAGAAATACTAGAATGGTATCTATAAAAACCCCCAGCAACAAAGCAAATAAGCACATTTCCCAAAAAAATATCAGACTAATCTTTAAAAAAGTTCAACATTGAGATAGGAAACTTCTTCCACTTTTCTAATCAAGTGTTAAACTGGAAATTAATAGTAACTAGAAGTATTTCTCATCTTAGGCATACGCCACGGGACAGTTAAGTCATCAAAGGATGCAAAATGCTGCCAAGAAGCAGGCTATCTTCAGCTGGTCTTTTATGAGCCCACTGCCAGTAAAAAGGATTTCGGCCCAATTAAGCTATACCATTATTTTTTCTTTCTTTGTATCCACTCGATCATCCTACACATGCTGCCACCTCGGCATGACGTATACCCTGAATAATGCGAACGGAAAAGGAGACAGACAGATAAAAATAATAGTGCCTGATCTATAAAAAATATATGGCTGGTTGCCGAAATGGAGAGGAAGTAGAAAGTAAGACAGACAGAGACACAAAAGACTGATGCTAACCATCACCAGAGTGTTAGAGTAAAACATATGGACTGTAGAGAATCAGAAATGAAAACCTGCAAGAGCACCATGACTGTAAGACTAACATGAAAAAGGTTTCCTACGTGAGAAAAAGAGTATATTATGTGGGAGAGAAATTTGGTTGTAAAAAGCAGAAGGACAGATATTGCTATGGGGCAAGAGCTAGACAGAGGAGCCAAGGCCGCAGTAACACTGAAATCTCACAGTCCTGCACCCCTCCTGTCCTCTGCCCCCTTCCCACATTTGCTGGACCTGATATGGGGATACATTAGGTTAGCGCTGGAGGTCCCAATGCGGCTATTACCTGACTAACTCAACACTGCAGCACTGCCAGCCAGACATACACAGCCTCTGCACAGCACAGAGCAGCCTCTGTTCACAGGACCCTACCAACGCTGGACTTACTGTTCAAGCCCTGGCTTGGGAGGAGAGTGAGCATGTGCATATGTGTATGTATGCTCGTGTGTGTGTGTGTGTGTGTGTGTGTGTGTGTTAGACGTGCTGGTGTTTGAATTAACCTCAGGCGGCTGTTTGGCCTGACTGATTCGCTGATCTAATTTATTTCATTAGGTAAGGTGTGTCAAGACTGTAAAACTGGCCTCTTAGTGGGTACTGGCCATTTTATTGGACTTAACAGGCATCTGGGAAATAAAGTGTATATCCAGTTCTGTCATGTATATAAATCTCAGGGCTTCCCTTGCATTGTGACAAAGTCTACAAAAGAAAATATGTCAAGCCACATGCTCAGCTTTTTACTACATCTGCTCACCATGTTGTTGATATGTGTGAGGAGTTGCTGCAGGAAATCCCTCAGTCTGCTCAACAGCAGGCAGGTGTCTTTCTGAGTGTCTGGGCTGTTGGCCTGGCCCCAAGCCACTGCTTTGTCCAGCCAAAATTGCATCTCCTGGACGTTCAGCAGAGGCTCTGTTGTTTGTTGGAGCTGGATCAGTGGCTGTGACTGAGACATTTGCTCCTTGTCCAGGTGAATGTATTTACAACTTGAGTGAGATCCTAAGCGAGACAAAGAACAAGACCGTCATGAGGACCAAGGAAAACACACACACAAAATAAATAAATAATCATCTGACCTTAGACATCATTACTTTGTGGGGCTGCACAATGTTAACATTTGTAGCTGCAACCAGCAGCTCTACAGCTTGCTCTATAGGCTGGTCAATCCCAAAAATTCCGCCTCCCTTTGGCAGCCACAGTTTTGGCCCTAGGAGGTTGAAATTTGAAATGAAGGTCAAGTGTTTGTGTGTGAAGGTGTGCTTTTGTGTTCATGCCAGTTGGCTAAGGTTCAGATTCATGTCACATGGCCAAACTTCTCTCACACTCACACTCACACTCACACACACACACACACACACACACACACACACACACACACACACACACAGGTAGGCATACACAAACCATTTTGCCACATCCTGTTTAATAACTCATGAACCAGTCTTAATAGGGAGGTGTTTTTGTTGTGTGTGTATGAATGCATGGTCGCCCTTGTTACATTGCGATCTTGACTTCAAATGAAATTTCAATGAATAGAATAGTAATAGTAATATAGATGTTTTAAGGAAATTCTAGGCTTTTCAAAGTGTTTTATATCCAACTCACCTCAAAGACCCTCTCCACTAAAAGTGCCTTTAAAGATGTTCCCATACCATTTGTTTCTTCCCAATACCAATTCCAATACTTCAGCTTGCTTAGGTGCTAATAAAGAGTACCAATCCAATACCACTGCATTAAAAAAAAATCTGTGTACTACTTTGTGGAATTTTTATGTGAACTGCAATGTTGTTTACGTAAAAAAAATTCCACAAGTAAAATTTTAACCTTAAATAAAAACATGAGGAGAATTGTTAATATAAATAAAAATACAAAACTTAAATCACACATTTCCATTTACATTATGTGTGAATAATTTCAAAAATTACAGACAGGAGCTTATATTTTTAAAAACACAGCCTATGCAATAGCCCTGTACAATAACACATTTCCGCACTGAATGTTTTTGCGCATCTGCCAAAAACATTTTATAATGTGCATGTGTGGCCTGATGCATTATCCCCCAATTTCTACTTGAGCAGAAGTGGATAATACAATAATAATTGGAAGTAAAAATATGTGGAAAATGAATTCAGGCATATTGTGTTAATATGGTGGTGAGCTCCTATTACCACAATCTAACGATGGAACTTTAAAGCTCCAGGCGATCAAGCATCCTCTCTCTCTGTTTGTCTCTCTCTCTCTCACACACACACACACACTCACTCACTCACACACACACACACACACACACACACTAAGGCCTACTGAGAAATAAACAGCACATTCTTCACCTTTTATGATGATGGAGAGAAAAAACGTGGGGGGGCAGATCACAAGGATGTGTGTGAGGATGTGTTTCGTGTCTGTATATAGCCTGAGAATAGTGTGTGTTAGTTGTTTTTTTGCAATAATGACAGGTCTGTGTGAGACACCACAGGGTTGTGTTTTATGATCACCTCGTTACACACGATTTGTTTAATGTCTTGCCATCATCTCTGCTGGAAAGCCCCTATGGCTCGCTGATGTGAATATATAAATACTCATTTTGGGGGAGAAAAAAAAAGTCCAACCAAATTAGGAACAAACGCTTCTTGTTGACTTGTGCTGGGGGCTCAGGTTTTAGTAAAGTAGAGGTGGAAAAGAACTGCATGCTGAATCGATGAATAACAGGCAGTCACCCACAATCTCTATCACACACAGACAGTTACATGAATTCACAGTCACATACACTGTACTTGCACAACTCTGTTGGCGCAACTATCTGTCATTTGGGCAGAAATATGTACATGCACATAAACACACTCGACAGCAGCTCTGGTGTTGGCTGAACACATTCTGGAGCAGGAACGAGATGTGACTGGTCAAATATTATCTTTGAAGATTTGTTAAACTTAGCTTGTGGACTTTGGGTAAGGGTGAATTTGCTGTTCCAATTACAAGATTGTTGACATTATTTCATTATAATCAACTCAGTTAAACATCACTCTCTACAAATTTACTTCTGTGTGTGCTTCAGTATGTTACATTTAAGAACACCTGGATTGAATGAGAGTAATGTAAGGGTTGTCTCAATTATAGTCATAAAAGGAAGTTTTATTCAACTATAAAGCTGCACATTTCAAATGCTGATTACTGACATTGCAAAGAATGGTTATTTTTCATTAGTGATTCATCTAAACAAGGAATGAGAGGGGCACGTGGTGGCTCAGTGGGTAGAGCGGGCGCCCCATATACAGAGGCAATGCCCTCTCCGCAGTGGCTGCCGGCTTTTATTTCAGATACGTTTTTGTCTATCAAGTACTTCTTTTAACGGCTAGCCATTTTAGACCAATCATCCCATCTTCTCAAAGCCCAAGAAGGTAAACCCAATAGCCAGAACAAATTGTTTTTACAAACCACGGATATGTTACATTTGTACATTTCAGATACAGCTGATACATTGAAACTATTTTATGTTGTGACAATGCTGTGGTCAACATGTGTTTAGGTTTAGACACAAAAAACACATGGCTTAAAATATCTGGTTTGGACAGTGCTTGGTAGCCGGTGACACAGTGTCCACCATCCATTCCTCCTCCTCCTCCTCCTCCTAAAGAAAACTAAGCTCAAATATATGCAAACTGAACTAGGTCACTGTAGACATGTTGTACGATATGTATGAAGCCAAATGTAACATATTCGCGGTTTGAAGAAACATATAATGCTCACCCTTTATACTGGCGACTGGGAAATTAATTACCAAAGTTTACTGTTTCAGCCCTACAGGGACGTTTTTATCTAAAAGACAGAAAGCTAACAGACCTTTTCCACAGCAGACATTTGGACGAGTCATAGTAGGAAAAGCACAGGCGAAACTGATAACTATGGCTCGGGTCCATTCATTTTCCCATCAAGCTATGTCAGTGAGACGTCCCCTATGTGGGACACAGCCATCATTAATGTCGAGAAATACACCTGTGCTTTTCCTACTATGCCAAGTCAAACAAAAAATCTGCCGTAAAATAGTTTCATGCTTATTTTTTACCTGGCAGTTTCACCTGCACATCAACTTAACCTGAGTAAAACGCGGGGTGCAACAGCTTCGCCTAACCACAGGATGCCAGTATTTCATCCACCCTACCGCAGCTACATGCTGAAAAGCTATGCCAGTTCAATTTAAGGATACAAAAGTACTACTGCTTCGTGTCAGACGGTTCGGAGTAAAGTTACGACTCCATGAATACAACGCAAGCTAACTGCTTTTCCTCCGACTTTGCAACCGTTACTTCAGCTGTTAGCTGTTAGCCAGTTACTCATTTTACAGTCGTGTAAACGTTCGCTACGGAAGTGGGGACTTACGTGTAATAAAGACTTGCAGCCATCAAACTGAAATCTGCCCGGAGTAAAAGTCAGCTATATTCATTTATTATGTATGTCTCGAGACAAGAAAACAAGCTTTCGTCCCGCGAAGCAAACAAACTGAACTTCCCTCTTTTCCCGGAGTTCCGTGTATGGAAGAAGATGATTGGCTGACAGTCGCACCACCCTATCGCGTCATCGTAGCAGTGCCTGCTGGGAAATTGAGTCAAATAGCCGTGGGAGTCGTGCAAGGGTTTCCGTGGGGTCTTTGAAAAGTCTAAAAGGGCATTGAATTAATTTATCTTTTTATTTATCTTTTATTATTATTTTACGTCAAATATTTAGGCAAAAATCCCCCCACTTTATGTATTTGTGAGTCTGTTCATGTTTTTTTCTTCAGTTCGGGTTATTGTTAAATTGAACTTGCTTTGCTTTGAAAAGGTCCTGAAATGTCTTAAATCCCACTTGCCTTAATCTGTATGAAGTCTGATTTACTATAGTGTTTGTCAAACATACTGCATTATGATAAATGTTTGTCATATTATGAACAAACTGGCTGAATACATTACTTTGTAAATTCCTCATGTAAACATCTTTAGCAAAATAAAGTGGCTCATTTTGAAAGAAATATTATTTTTAAAGGTGTGGATAAAATAATTCAATTCAAGGATGATCCCAGTTTTTCCGCTATCTCAGTGGTTGACCTGACTTAAACCATATCTTGAGCATAGTATGTCACCATGTTTTCCAAACATTCATGCAAACGTAAAGGAATAATTAAATCTGTACTTTCACATTGTCATTTTGTCTTTGACTTATCTACCTGGTCTTGGTTTTTAAGATAAACCTGTCATCCACTCATTTGCGGTTCAGGGGTTAAAAGGAATTGGAAAATGCCTGAAACAATGTGTAAGTGTGTCTGCTATTTGAAAATGTACACCTTCTCTCTGCATGTGTGTGTGTCATTCATTTCGGGGGTGAGGGTCCAGAGGGTGAAGCAGAGTGCATACCAAGGCCAGGAATTCAGGGGTCCGGAGCGTGTCCCTCTGGAACTCAAAGCAAACTTTGAGGGGTTCCCAGCCTGCATGGCTCGAACTGACAAATCACCCAGAGGCTCCAGCCAGACCCCGAGCAGCCAAGCACAGTGCACCAGGAAACGGTTGTTTAAACATACGTAATGTCATGTGTGTGTTTTTGCACGGGCTTGTGCATGTATGTGTGTTTGTGCTTTAGTGCCTGCATGAGAAAAAGATTATATGTGTGTAAGGTGTGGGGTTTTGAACTTCACAAACACGCTTTGTTTTTATGTCTCTTGTGCACGTGTCTGGGTGTACTCAAATGTGGTAGTTGCTGTTAATGCATGCCTTTACCACTTGAATATCGCTTAATATGCATGTAAAAGCCATGGTATGTGCTGTGTGCACAGTCTGAAGGTTACAGTGCAGCAGCACTGTCTGTAAGGTGGGGAATGTGGTCTAGTGGCTCCACATTAGACATCAGAATTTCTGTGGTAGGAAAGCCCAGGCCCTGGATGTGTGCATATGAGTGGGCAAGAGCGTGTGTGTGTACAGGTGTGTGCACAAACATGTGTGTAAGTGCATGTGTGAGCGTGTGCTGTTTCCCCTCTCACAGTTTGGTGCTTGTGGCCTGCTTCCCGAAGAGAACATGGAAACTGTGTGTACAAACGTCTGTGAGGTGCAACATCTTTTGAAAGTTCTAAAAAGAGCTTAAATATTCCATCACATCTGCCTGAAACTGTGAGGAGTCACCATTAGCTTTCTCAGATTCATGTGTACAGTCTATTTGACTTTTATCTGTACTTGTTGGCAACTTTGATTCAGGGTTCTATAGAAAATAAATGTGACATTCACATCAGCTTCTGTCAATATTATCAGAAATTAAAGGAGCAATATGTATGATTCAAGGGGATTTAGTGGCATCTGCTGATGAGGATTGCAGATCGGATGAGGACTGCTGATAGGTTTTTACTGTGAGCCGAAGTATCTGCCGAGAACTCTTCCTCTCCAAAACAAACAGACCAGGGGATTTAAACTGATAGAAACACTTAGTAAAGTCTTTAAAGTTACAAATCAGTGTTTCTCCAACACTGTTTGGCTCATTGGAGACAGGCTGGTAGCTCAGGATCTGCTAATGTGTGCTCACTTTTTTTTCTCAGACAACTTAAGATCCAGACATTCAGAGGGTTTTTACCAGGAGGCAAATTACCCGCAGAGAAACATGGTGGTCATACTCCATGGGCGAGGACCTGCTCTCTATGTAGATATAAATGGCCCATTTAAAGGTAAGAAAATCACAAACATTGTTATTTTCAGGTGATTATAAACAAAAGAAAACATACTTATTTATATTTCATTTCTGCCAGTAGATGCCCCAACATCCTATACACTAAACCTTTAAATAACAGAAGTTATGAAGTTTCTCAATCAAAAGATTTTAGTTTTTTCAAAACGACTTTAATGCTTATAACCCCTAAAGTCGCTTTTTTTCAGAAATGTGTGCAATGTCATTGTCTTTTATAATGTAATATTTGTAATCCCATTACTTCTTATCAGGTGCTCCTCAGTATGCTGTGAATGTATCTGAGATATGCATGGCTTTATGGAAGATTTTTTTTCATTTAGATCCCTGGCCTGAAACTGACACACACACATGCATATAAACACACACTTAACCTTAATTACACACATTTGATCAAAAACCATAAAACTGTTCCCGACGTTGGATTACAGTACTGTCATGTAACATATTTGTGTTGGTGTCTCCATCAGTAAATGTCCAGCGAAAGCAGCAGTTAAAATCATATGGCGCTGGCCCAGGTTCACCATCAGCTCCACCCTGGCTGCCTGCCTGGGCCAACATGTAGGTCAACCAGGGCTCTCCATGTGCAGGGTGCTCTGTGTGTGTGTGTGTGTGTGTGTGTGTGTATGTGTGTCTTAAGTCTTGTAAAAACATCAGCATATGGGTTTGGAACAAGGTCCCTGGCAATACTCGAAAAAAGGAGAGAGAAGGAAAGAAAAACCACGGCAAAAACTTGAGAGAGTGTGGTTTGATGCCCAAAGTGGAAACCCACACACTGATGTTTTTGTGTGTGTATGCATGTGTTTATGTATGTGTCTCTGTGTGTGTTTGTCCTTGTGGCTGTGCATGTGTGTTGCTATGCCTGTGCTTGCATGGGCACACATATGGATGCTGAGAGAAATGTAGTGTAAACCACGTGTGTTTTTACTGTACTGCTACTCTGTGATTATTACAGAGCTAAGAGACGGGTTGTCACGCAGTGGGGCAGCAACTCGTCCATATGTCTGCGTGTGTGTGTATGCATGCATGTGGGTTTTCATGCTATGAGTGGAGGTCTGATCACAGCCAACTGGGAAACTCTAACAGCATTTCCATGTCTGGTCACTTTTTTTAATTCTAAAAATGAGCTGAATACAGACCTGTCAAATTGACAATAAAATACTATTGAAAAAAACGTAATAGCACAAAGAGGATAGTGTTAATTTCTTAATGGGTATTTGTAATTTTATCTTTTAGACAAACTCAGACTCATTCTCTTTCTTGTCTTTTTTTTTTTTTTGCAGCCTTACATGTTCAGGTGCTTTATCTCACTCCTTGTATCCGACTCATTTTGTCCCACTGGATCATTTTGGAAAACATTAAAAGCACAGAATGTCCCTTACTGACCAAACTACCAGTTTATTATATGAAAATTATAAATCTAACCATTACCCCATTGAAAACCCTTGACCATAAATAGATTTTAGGGAAAAGCCAAAGTGCATGATTGCTAATTTTTTTTTTGATGTATGGTCGGTTTGGCCAGAGAGAGATTAAGAGTTTGTGTATCAGTCTCTGGAGCTTATCCTGGGCTCGCTGAGACCAGGAGCTGCACAGCTGCTGACAAATTTGTCAGTCCTGATCCAGACCAATCCTATTACCAATTCTGGTCCAGACCAAAGCCATTACCAACCTGGCTCTGCTGCTATGGCCCTACGTGACCTGACGCCTGACTCAGTGCACCACACACCGATGCTGCTCTGTTTGATGGCCTTGAGTGCTGTGTGCATGTGTGTGGTGTCTCCCGCTGGAAACCACAAGAGGAAAATATGAGCTATGTGATAAGCAGCATTAAGCTCTGTTAGCATGTGCTTTGTCTTTTTTTTTTCTTGCGTGCAATTGGATGTTTTCCTAAAGCACATCAAGTAGTGCACAAAAACGACTTTTTCCGCTGCAGTTTCAATACACGAACACTTTGTTGTCAAGTCAACAAAGGTCAGAGCTGTTTCGAACTTTTTTTGTGGTCCTTTTCAAAATGTTGTTTTGGTGCGCCTATTTTGTGAAACTATGGTGGGGAGAGTCCAAACCCTCTAAGGTGGTTGCATTGTGCTTGCATGTATTTAACATTTAAATGTGTCAAGCTGGTGTACTTTAAACACGATGCCATGTGACAGCATTTGGACAAACTAATCACGATAAACAAAACAGATCCATATGACTTGGCAGCCCAAGACTGGATTATAGACCCTGATGCACTACCTCCCCAGATATTCTTTTTCATATTTAAACTGAAGGCATACATGTTGCGTCCTAATAGAGTCCAGACAAAAATAATTACACACGAAAATGAGCAAACAATATCACAATGAAATAATCATTGAAAAAAAGGTCTTGTATTAGATTTTGTATTACATGCATCTGTATCTTCTGCCAGATCGCAGATTATTCCTTTTGCTTTCCTCATTATTTTGTTATTGTAAATTAAAGTGATGAATCAGAGAATCCAACTATAGTGTTTGTTTTTATGTGCAGCACAGTTTCAAGCTGGGAATCTCAAAAGTTGTTTATTGTCTGAAAGTGTTTTTGTACAAAAAAACCCAAAATATGGGTACCAGTGTATTGTTTTTTCATGATCTCCCAGGTGCAAATTTGTGTTTGATAACATTAAATGGTATTATTTTGAGTGCATTATTTCTGACCATGCTCACAATAATGCAGACAAGTTTGAAAAAGCCAATTTGATGCCAGCTGGCAAACGGTGAAATAAGCCACCAGTCAAAATGAAGTGTGATTGGATTGATTGTTCCCTTTTACTGACCAAGCAGCTGAGGCACTCTAGTTTGTCTTAGCAATAAAGGTCTGTTTTGTCACTTTCAACTCAATCTTGATCTTATGATTGGCCTTTTTGTTTTGTCTTGTTTTTTCAGTTTTGGTGTTCTGATGCCAGAAAAGTATATATGAAAAAAAAATCATCGGCTCACGAATGCTATCTTGTAATCAAGATGGTATTTTCTGGTCATTCTTGGGTTTCTGCATTAAGACCCTCAATCATATCACAAATTCATATTTTTATAGCCATCTGAGAAAACAAATGTGTAATCGACAACATGTGTGATTGGGAGTCCATTAGCCCTTGTAAGAAAAAGTTTAGTATGACAAATTTGCGTGAGTATTTTATGTATTCTCTGACCACATGTCAATGTGAGACTGGTGTTTTCAGATGTATCCACTAACTGCTCGGCAACAATGATGAGAGTCAGGAAAAGGAGTCCAAAGACAATGACTGTTTCAAACTCTCATACTGCCACCCTAATTCTAAAACTTTTTCTGATGTTTTCTTTTCTCAAACAGATAGGGTTTAAATGAAGAGGCTTGCCTCCCACACCTCAGTCTTTCTTTACTCTCCAATTTGTTATCTGTCTTCCCTTTACCAGTAGACTATTGTTTCTGTTTTCTCCTTTTTTTCCTTTCTCATCTACGTTGTACTTCCCTACCTCTCTTTTCCATCATTCAGAACCAGCATGACTCTTTAAAACATTTGTATTGTGTGTGTGTGAGTCTACGTGTCAATGCTGGTCTTTTTGTGGATGAACTAACTGTCCCTCAGCCTGAGGACAGTTGAAGCAATGGAGGGGGAAGGAAGGAGACATTCAAATTAAAGTAGAGGAATGTGCCGTTAAAAATCTTCAGATCCGTTTGGGCTTAACTCTGAATGTCTGGCTGTTAGGAAACAGAGAGAGAAAGACAGAGGGGCAAAGAGATGGAGAGGAGAGAGAATTTTCAGAAGATAAAGAAGAGCTGTCAGAGGCGCCTCCAGACAGGGGCCAGCTCTCCCTCATAAATGGATTTGTGTCTCACACAAAGTTTAAAGGAGTCGTTGTCAGTGTTTCCTGTGTTTGTGTATGATTGTGTGTGTGTGTGCAGTGGTTTTTTTTCTTTAGTGTGCTTTTGTGTGCTAATTTAGGCCAATGTTTGGGTTAGACAATTAATATCAGTTCAGGGTTGACACTAAGTTTTCCTCCATAACAACAAGAGAAGAGACAGCAAGCAAATTTTAACCTCTCAAAACAACATCTAAACTCACTGCATGCATTAAAGCTCTTAGTCACTTTTTACTTTTTTTCCTTTTAAATGGCATTTCCATTGATTTATCTGAATTCCTTCATAAACGGAATAAAGTTGGGAAGCAGGTTATACAATGTGGGCGTTGGCTGAGAGGTAGAGCAGGTCGTTCTCTAACCAGAAGGTCTCCCAGGGAACATGCAAAAGCATCCCTGGGCAAGATACTGAACCCCAAATTGCTCCCGATGCTGCGTCATCGGAATGTATGTATGTATATATGGATACTGAGTAGCAAGGGGCACCTTGTACGGTAGCCTCGGCCACCAGTGTGTGAATGTTTGTGTGAATGTGTGAATGTGACATGTAGTGTGAAAGCGCTTTGAGTGGTCAAAAAGACTAAAAAAGCACTATTCAAGTAAAGTCCATTTACCATTTGCCAGAGTAAAAGTAAAATTTTGAAAATAAAAATCTAACTTTCTGACAGGTGAACATTCTCAGTTAAATCCCATCAGCAACAGATATCACAGTTTATTGAAAAATGTTAAAGGTATAAAACTGTGTGGTTTAACTGACTGTCTGAAGACTTTATCTTTGAAACCTGAAGTTAAATTCAGAATTAGATGTTTTAAATGACAATTTTCTTAGGTATTATGAGTGGCTGTGCCCATTTTTCACCCTCTTGGATATATGCAATAACCACCTTTCAGTTCTTGTTCCTTATTTCCAGCTTCATTTCAGTAAGCAAGATTTTTTTTTAAGAATTATTTTAAAGATTCTATGTTGTTGTTATCTAATATCTCTGAAATTCATTTTTTTCATTTTTTGTGTAGCGTTCTGACACATTTTTCTTGTATGTCAGCATGTGAAAACCATATAAAATTTGAATCAACAATAAAGATAGCCTGTCCTTGAAATACTTGCTCGACAGTCTGTCTTGAGGAAAAGGGACTGGTAGCATCGCTGACTTTGCCTGCTACACACCCACACAAAAACAAAGGAATAGCATAATAATTTAACCGTGGTGTATCGTGAAACCGGTCACTGCTTCAGTCACGACCCCTTTCTCAAGGGTTTCACTTGGCTGTCACGCTCAACCAAAATGACACACACACACAAAAAACACATGAAAGTAGGAAATAAAAATGCAACAGGGAGAAGCCTTAAAAGGAAATCAAGAGACCTACCCAGTCTCTACAGCCTTATAATGTCTGGTGTGAGCAGTCACAGAAGATGTGTGTAAAATCCTGCCCAGAGGAACAGATCTTACCTTACATAACCCCTTTAACATCTCACATATAAGGGAATCACTTATAGATCTGGTTAGGTAAAATACAGGGGACCAAACAACTTAACAGTAACACAGAAAAAAAACCCCCACATTTAACGCATCCTACTTTCTCTTTCATGCACAAACACGTGTAGTCAAAAGGACACACACTTTATGGCAATTCCAGGCATTTTTAAAGCATGCTTCTTTATTGCTTTGAGAGGAAGCTGAGGATTGGCTGAGAAAGGGAGAGAGGTTCTGTGACCAATGTGAAACAGCACTGCATGCATAAGCCTGTTCACACAGGCACGCACACACACACAGGCACGCACACACACACACACACACACACACACACACACACACACACACACACACAAACACACACACACACACACACACACACACACAAACATATTCACTATATTTACTGAGAACAGCACATTCACAACTATAAAAACTGGGAAGGAACCTTTTTTATATGTTTATTTTACATATAACATTCTGCAGTGTGTGTGTGTGTGTGTGTGTGTGTGTGTGTGTGTGTGTGTGTGTGTGTGTGTGTGTGTGTGTGTGTGTGTGTGTGTGTGTGTGTGTGTGTGAGTGTGTGTGTGTGTGTGTGTGTGTTCCACAGGTTAATCTGGTACTCCTGCTGATTAAAGATGGTTACATATAACACAGCTGCCTGTTACAGTCTGGTAATCAACCAGTAAGAAGAGAACCAGCTGAGACTCCACATTTGCAATCAGTCAGTAAGAAAATTACTGTCAATAAAATTCCAGCTGTTACATCTGACCTTAAACTTTTAATCCTCCATTTTCTGTTTAAAAAAATAACTCACTAATATATATTAACATAAATTTGTTCTTTAAAGGTCAAGTGTGTAAGATATAGGGGGATTTAGTGGCATCTCATAGTGACGATTGCAGATTGCAAACTTTTGGATTCCTTTAGTGTTCATTTTTCAAAAGGTGTTTTACTGGGTGCCGAATTATTGGCAGAGGTTTCTTCCTCTCCAAAACAAATGGACCAAGTGATTAAAACCGGTAAAAACACTGAAAACAAATCAGTGTTTCTTCAACGGTGTTTGGCGTGTCGGAGGCAGCCTTCTGGCTCATCACCTGCTAATGTGTGTTCACCATTTTTCTCCAATAATTTAAGATCAAGACGTTCAGGAGGTTTTTACCAGGAGTCAAATAATCCACAGAGGTCTCTCCCTCTCCAAAACAAACAAGTGTTTTAAACATGCGAAAACTCTGAATAAAGCACTTCAAAGTAAAAAAAATCCAACCAAACAAACAAAAAAAACAACAACTGTGTTTTCTGCTGTTTCTGCCACAATAAGCCGAGAAATTGACAAACGGCTCTAGGAAGGACCGGTCACTTTTTTGTGTTGGCCACTGTGGCTGATAGAAAAACATGAATGGCCCTATGTAGGGCCAGTGTTTGAGCCAGCATATGGTTTGTCCGTTCTAGGCTACTGTAGTAGCAGTAGTAATATAAATAGTTAATTCTAAGGTAATGAAAAGTCAATGATTCTTATTTTAATGTGACAATAAACATAAGGAAATGCACTTATCATATTAAATTCCATTCATGCCAGCATATTCCCTAAATCCTACACACTAAAAGTTAGAAAGCTTGAACATATCAACACTCTGTGATTTGTGTTAACAAGCCATCTCAAGTATGACTCCATCACAGGTGTCTGGAAAAATACACTGTACTGCACTGTAAAATGTAAGTGCATGTTCTTTGTGTGAATTATTAATCTCAGAATACTATAGTTTAATTAGTGTAAGCAAAAAGGGGGGGCACTCATCTTATAATGTTTTAAATGCTAGAATCCCTTTTGGCTATATTGGGCCCCCAAAGACTCCACTTGACCTGAAAATGTCAGTGAGTTGGCCCCCAACGCAACTTTGTCCCTGTCACTCATTCACCGTCCAAGTTCAACAACCCAATACCAGAGCTGTGCATTCGTTTCTACCGTGACACAGTGTTATACGCACACACATAGGTGTATTCATACAATCACATGCTCTGCACAGAAACACACACACACACACACACACACACCTGCTTTCTATTAGTCCAGTAGATTGCAGGGAAATTGAGTGGGAGTGTTAAACACACACACATCCATCTATCTGCCCCTCTGTCCACGATAATTACACACTTCCTGCTCTAAAATCCTTCTCCGACAGCTTCCACTCCAATCATGTCTCTGTTTAAGTTTCAGTGTGCGTGTGTGAGTGTATGTGTGTTAGAAAGAGAGGGTCAGTTTGCAGACCCACAAATTCGTATTGGTTCATCAGCAGTGAAACAGATATACCACAAACCCTGAGTAAATATATGACACGCATCGAGATATGAAAGAAAATAACTCACAGCACTCCTGCTTATTTGAGCTGTTTCAGATCTCTCTCTCTCTCTCTCTCTCTCTCTCTCTCTGTGTGTGTGTGTGTGTGTGTGTGTGTGTGTGTGTGTGTGTGTGTGTGTGTGTGATTTAGTTTTGGCACAGGTTTGTCAAGAAATCATGAAAAAAATATTTTAACAACTTTGCTGTAATGATTTCACAGTTTGCTCTTTTTCTTTGTCTCAACAGCTCTCCATTATAGTGCCATTATTATATGGAGTCTTGGGTAAAATACATCTAATTATGTTTTTAATTCTGCATTCAAAGGAGTTTATTTGGGGGCGGCGGGGGGCACACCTGAAATAGTGGGTTTAGGGTGGTCCCCCTTAAATTTTTTTGTAAAAAACACTTAATTTCTTGCATTCTGGTGAATCTTTATGCACCAGTTTAGCGTTTCCCCCTCAGTTCATGGTGAAAATGTCTTCAATTTCACCAAAATAAAAATCCTGGTCTATGTAATGTTTGTACTGGAGGGGTAACAAATGTACATGATCTAAATCTTGAGTGAGATGTGTCCCCTGCATTTTAACGGCACTTTTGCCCAAAGTGTTTTACAGTCTGCCTTAAATCACCCAATTGATGCAAACACTAACACACCGATGGCAGTGAGCTACCATGCAAGACCTCTGGGTTCAATGTGTTGCTCAAGGATACGTCAGTATGTGGACAGAAGGAGTTGAGAATCGAACCACCCACAGCTGCCCCCAGAGAAAAGAACAGGAATGCTAAGGAAATATTTTTTTTTTCTTTTATGGTTATCTTGAGTGCAATACTAATTTTTGTGACATTATACTTATATTGAGGTTAGTTTTATCTCTGCTTGTCCATCAATTCAGTCTCTGTGTCTGAAACAGTTAATTTTACCTACTTGATATAGCAATGAGGTATTAAATCTTGAGTCCTCTTTAACATACCACTGCAGATGTCTACCCTGTCACAAGCGCTTCCTCAACATTTAGATTATTTTATTTTATATTGTATATACATTGTATATTTGACTTATGCGTTGTATGTCTTAGATTGCCATTTTGCTATGTACTTGCATAATTTTCCGTGTTTCATATTTATTAAGCATTGTCAAAGGGGGCCTGCAAGCCAAGATGTTTTATTTCCAGCATGTGCTTCTCTGTTATTATGGTCCATATGACATTAAAAAAACATAAACTTTAAAGAGCTCCAGGCCAAAAATGGAGGTTATGGGTTACATTTATTTTAACATTTTTTCTGTGTCTATCAATACTCTCGTAGCTCATCTTTGTGCATTCACATCAGGCGTGAATGTGTGCACTCAAATCCGTATGTATATTTTCTATGCGTTGATTCAGACTGAGGCTCCCTCTGGGGTCCTCAGAGCTCTCCTCCAGCCCTGTTTCTCATTAGGCATCTGTCATGGTGCCAGAATCAATAAGCACAGATGGAAGAGAAAAAAAATCTCTCCTCTCCTCTTTGTGAATGGGCAGATCATTAGCAAATTCCAAAGTGTTTACCATCATCACCGAGGAAAGACCCTCCTCGACTTTACTGTACTTTTAGTAATTTGTACCACCATTATTTCCTTTATGACCTACACTTTAAAACCCTCCTCCTTAGTACAAAGTGTTAGGGACATGTGAAATCATACGCTCCAGTTTTGTTTGGCTTTGCAGAATATTCGCTCAACACTCCCAGAAGAAAATATTTAGTTGTGGGTTTTCTTTCTGTCTCTCTCTCTCCCTCTTCAACCCCCTGTCGTTGCGCCTTAAGATGACGCATCTGTTTCCATACATTGTTGCATGTTTTCTGGCACAAGACAAACAGCATAGTTTAAACAAAGAGGTGGGTGGTGTGTGTTCATCTGGTGTGTGTGTGTGTGTGTGTGTGTGTGTGTGTGTGTGTGTGTGTGTGTGTGTGTGTGTGTGTGTGTGTGTGTGTGTGAGTGCCACCAGGACTACATTAAACGAAAGAGGGAAAGGATGACAGCATCCAACCTCAGTTTGTCATCTTCAGTGTAAACGGCTGTACATCATGCTAACATCTTACATGTGCCCGGCCCAATCACGGCAGTCACATAAAGCCGTGTCAACACAGCGGTAATGAAAACAAAAGAACAGAAAGAAGGGAGCTGGATAGGGACAAAGGCAGATGGAAAAGAGAGAAGTCTGATGGAAGCAGAATATGAGCGAAGGAGGGTGGAAAGAGAGAAGCCGAGGGCAGGATAAATGCTTCCAGTATTAGCGGAAGAGGAGAGATTATGACATGGCTTGGCATGGCTCCGTAGCACTCGTCTGTAACGCTAAGAAAGAGTGGGTGGGTTTTCCACCTCCACAGAATAAATGATGCGAGGGGAAATGGGAGTAAACAACATCAGTCATTATAATTACTCTCATACGGCTACTCCCATCCACCATCAACCATCCTCCAACCCCCCTTTACTCTCTTCCTCCCGCCATTTTCCATCTGTCTTTACTCCCAATCCTTTTTCTTCCCCTTCATTATGACTTGATTTCACCTTTTTCTTTACTCTCTCACACTCACTTTCTCTCCCTATTAATCCTTGGAAAAGTACATGTCCTCTTTGGTGACTTTATCGAAGTGAACCCTCCTGTTTCAGGCCTGAGATCTCAAGCTTGACTCGGGTGGTCCGAATCTGCACCGCACAGAAGAAATACGAGGCTGTGAAAGTTGGAGAAAAACACTACAAATGACAGTACATCAGCCTTTTGTTTAGAACAGCCAACAGTAATAACAATTCTGGCAAATTTCTTGAGCTTTTTACTGCACACTATGAGAGAGATACAATCTCTGGCTCTTGCAGCAGAAGCCTTTGAAAGCTGCTGAATGCATAGTGAATCATGTCATCTGTTTCTAAGAATTGGATGCGGTTCCCTTGCTGTCGTGGAGCTCAACGCTGCTCTGTCTCCCTCACTCTTCTTCTCTCCCTCTTTCTCTCACAGGATTCCTGGAGAGTTGTAGCAGAGTGTAAGAAAATGTGTTCAACAAAAGCTTTCGGGGTGAACATGTCATGTATAAATAAAAGAATATTTGGCTATTAAAAAAAAATAGGTCGGATCCAAAATGTTATGTATCCATTTTGGAATGCAACCATGAGAAGAAAATTAGTGTTCAGTATGAGAGCAAGGCAAAGTCTGAGCCTGCAGACATGCTGCTATGAGGCTGAGCTTTAAGATATAGTATGCTGGTTACTGTAAACACTACTGTAATCGCCAGCCCCAGATTGACTGTCGAGGTTTGTCTGCTTGGCATTTCGCCTCGCTATATCTGCATTTCTCTTGTGCTGTGTCAATGATTTTCGTAGCTTCCTCTTGGATACATGCTGCTCATGCTCTGGCAGAGATTACCTTTTTAAAATCCCTACATCACCTGCATGCTGTGCCCAGGAATGTCCCGAATACAGCAAAATAAGAATAAAATCAGAAAATACAGTCAGAGTCTCTGTAGATAAATAAACTGTCACACACTTCTAGTCGGTCATAAGTGATGATAGACAGGAATTACATCTGTATGCGTTTATATATATATATATATATATATATATATATATATATATATATATATATATATATATATAATTTTTTTTTTTTTTTTTATTTTTTTTTTTAAGGAAAATCCTGCATAGTATAGGCTATATCATTAGTTTTGCAAGTTATTTGGTCAAAAATCAAAGACATGGTCAAACGGAATTTTAGATAAAAGTCAGGATCACCAATGTCGTTACAATTAATCCGAAGCAGTACATGAATGTTTGTACCAAATGTGATGGCAATGCATCAAACACAAAGTTGTCGGGAAGTCATTTAAAATCATTGTTGTGAACCTCATGGTGGCGCTAGAGGAAAAGTCAAAGGATCAACAAAGTCATAGCAATTAATAATCTGGGGGTAATGAATGTTTGTACAATATTTCATTGCAGTCCCTGTCAAAATTAGAGTCACCATCATATTTTTCATTTATATGTAATGTTAAGAAATTATTGAGAACCCACAATGTCAACACTAAAACTGGGCTACTTGGACCTTATACTGTGCCTTTTTGATATATATTTACATTACAAAACAACACTCATACTCAAACTGTGCCTGTATAAACTGCTATTTAGACTGTACCTGCTCATATTATTTAATTGTACTATATGTGCCTAACTCGTACATATTTAATTGTATATCTTTTTACCTAAATTTTGTATTTTTTTTAAAATTATACTGTGTATTATATTCTTTTTATTATTGTAGGACCTATTAACATCTGTCAAAGGGACTACAAATGAAACCAGCTTTTTAGCTAACTTAGGTGATTTTATGTTTGTTTGGATTTGGATGAATGTACAGTTGCAGAGATATTTCCAACTGGATCAAAGTGACAGACCAACCAAGAGACCAACAGACTGATGTTGCCTTAGAGCCATGCCGTGGCTAAAAAGGTAGAGGATTTGTGAAGTGTAACTGTTGTTTTGTAATGTAGATATGTATTAAAAAGTGCACAGTTGCTATATGTCAAAAGTAACCTTCAGTTTCACATTTGATAACTTTCTCTAAACATCTTCTCCCCAATGATAATTTTTTTCCACAATTCATCCTCTCAGCACTCAAATCTTCTCTGATCATTAGACATCTGATTTCAGAAAGTGGAATTCCAACTTTAATCACTCTCAGACCACCAAACAAAGTGAGACTGAGAGAACAAGAGGGAAACAGATGCTGGAGTCCCTCTTGCAACATTAGCAAACCCAGCAGATATACACTCAGAATTTGTATCCTGACAACCGTGCATCCCTGCTCTCCAAATCTACAAATGCCAAGCATATTTCTCACGTCATTCTCATAATGGCTATTTTCTTGTTATTCACAGCTACAGCCTGCAGAAATGTGCTTTAACACTGGGTTTATGTAAGACTGGCCATGTGGGACTTGGACCTCACATTTTGCTGGATAGGTCTTGTAGGGAAGAACGCACTCCCTCTGTGGGAGATAAAGCAGCCAGCCAAGTCAAACTGGTCCCAGGGTGGGACTGAACACCAGCACCAAAATCCACCCAAAACCACCCACTATGAGACTCCTAACAGAATAGAGGAGAAATATTACTTATGACTTTGGAAGAGACACACCACATGCCATCGTGGTTTTTATTTTTGTGCTTTAAAGGGAATTTTCTTTAAGGAATAGTTTGACATTTTGGGTCAGTCACTTGCTGAGAGGCAAAAAAATAAAACATCAAAACTACTCTCATGTCTGTTTGTCATCTTAGGTGTAAACTACCATACATAAATGTGGAGCTGTACACAACCAACAGCAGATTACCTTTGTACAACATGGAAACTGCTAGCAGGGCAACACTCTGGAAACCAATTTTTGCCAATGTGATAGAAAAAAAGATCCTGTGAGTCATTGTAATGAGAAATTTTCAATAATAATGACTCAAAATAATCAGTATTTCTACATTGTGAGTTAGTGTTACAGCTTAGTGAAACAGCACAGGTAGGGAAGGCCCACATGCAGGACAGCAAGCAGGTGGATTCAAAAACAATACTTAAGGATACTTACTTAATAACTGAAGAACGACGAGGGCATTGAGATGTGATGAATATCAGGCAAACAGTCAGCAGAAAAAGTCAACTGGAAAAAAACAAGAACTCAGGCAAAGTAAAGGGATCATGATGATCTAACAAAAACTAAACTGAAAATGAGGAGTTTAATAGAAACTAGCCTAACGATGGGCTGAAGTGCAGGTGGGGGAAAGGGCGAAGAAGTTCAGGTGAGGGAAATGTTAGGCAGAACACAGCCAGGGAGCTGATTGGCTGGGAAAAACTCTGGCACAGGGAAGGATTAATCAGGCCGATGCAGGACAGGTGTGTGCGTGAGGAGGGACATCCAGATGATTGCAAATGGAAAGCTGGTGCAGGATTTGGGACTCAGAAGAAAGTCCGAGGACAATTGGTGGCTGCATGGATAGTGGCAGATCTATGGAGTTAAAGTGACAAACATGATCAGGGAGAAAAAGAAAAAAAAAGATTTATTTTTTTTCAGAAATAATGGCTTTCTTATCTTAAAATTATGACTTACTATCCCAGAAATGTTAGGAAACTTGATCAAAATAATGAATCCAAAACAATGAAAACGTTTGTGTATTAACAAAATAATGACTTGGAAATGATAAACTAAGTAAGCATCTCTAAATAATGAATTTGCGTCTAAATATAAAGATAATGACTTACTATCTTGCAATAATTAGCTAGTTTTGTTTCTCATTATTTTGAGAAAAATTCCCATTAATCTGCAATACTAATTATTGTGAGATGCTAGGTCCTTATACTGCGATACTAAGTGATTATTTTTTGATTCTCAATCATTCTTTTGAGCTCCTAAGTCACTATTTTTATCCTTATAATGCCTTACTATTAATTACTATTATAACTTGGCACTTTCTTATTCACACAGAAACAAAAAAAATATAAAAAGTGTTGTATTTCTTATTGCTTCCAGTCATTATACTAAACTAAGCCATTTGTCTTTGGGCAGTCAATCACTACACAGATAAGGATATAAAAAGGACAGGCTGAAAATTTTTTTTGTAAAGTCAAATGATGGAAGTAGCCTGCTACTACAGTAATGAGTTATTGTCAAATGTGATGTTGTCATATGTATGATCGGGTAATTCACAATCTGAGAGACACAGTTCTTAGTCACTCTATACTAATTTGCTGTCACTCAAGTCTGGCATTTGGAAACCTCCAGCTGCTTTTAAGCAAATCCGGCAAACAGCACTTGTTCGCAGGCATATTGTTGGACACACACACACAGAAGCAAACACAAGTCCTAAGCTGAATGGTTTTCAAGGTGTCTGCGAGGCCTCAAAGGTAAACCCCCAATCGTCTGGATCTAGAGTTGTATCAACACACCGTGTGATGCTTCCTGCAGATTTATTCTTAAACTCATTTTTTTAAATAAAGAATGTGTAAATCTGGCCCTGGATCTGGCGGCAGTGCATGGGTGTGTTTGTGCGTGTCCCATGCAGTCATGTCAACAGAGCAATCATTCATGTGGAGGAGAGTATACACTCAGCGGGTTTAGCTCTGCCGGCAGGTGTTGATGGACAAGCCTTTCAGGGAACAACTGAGGGATGGAAATAGGGAGAGAGGGGGACAGAGGGCTGGAAAAGAAGGACTGGAACAGTGGAGTCAGTAACTCCTTTTTGTAAAATTGGCTTTACACATGTAGGTTTGAGATAAGACAGCAATAAAAATAAGAAAAGAAAATAATGAATAAAGGAGTAAGGAAGAAAAAAAGCTTTGTTGTACAGTATGTATCCGCTCCATTGTCACCCAGTCTGGGCAGAGAGCCACGGCAGAACAGTCCATTAGTCCAAGAGAGGAGAAACTTCTTAATTGCCTCCTCTCTCTTCCTCTTTTGTCCTCCCTCAATCTTTCTCTCCCTCCAACCCCCTTTCTGTTGGCTGAGAGGACAGGTACAGGAAACACTCATTCATTAACAACCTGGAGCTTGTTAGCTTCAATGAAGCACCCCTCACAATATGTGTAGTTCCACCTCTGAGGGCAGCTCTTGAGTGCGTTTGTGAGGAGGCAAGAGGTGAGGGGGGCTAAAGGGTAAGGCAGGGCCAGGAGAGGGGGGTGTGTTGGTTTGGTGACCTAGGGTCCTCAAGCAAAAAAGGGGAGTGCTGATGAATTCGACTTTAACAACATTAGAACTCAATGAACCACGTCACTTACAAACAACCATGAGGTGGTCGCAGACATTTCACCTTTTATGCATTTTTGGCTCGCTGCTATGCATTAATGCATGGGGTGGATGACTTAACAGGAATCCACAGAGGTTTTGTATTGTTATATCCACAGAGGTTATTGTATTGTCACAAAATCCACATTTGAATTTTGTGACAATACAAGTGTTTGAAATGTATTATATTATGAAAATTAACATTTTAAAGAAGAAACGTTCAGGATTTAGTGGCATCTAGCAGTGGGGATTGCAGATTGCAGCTAAAACGTCTCCCAATACCAAAGAAATCCTAACTACTGGTTAGGATTTCTTTGGTATTAAATGCTCAGGAGGTTTTTACGAGGACTCGAAATGTCAGCAGAGGTCTCCTCCTCTCCAAAACAAATTGACCAGGTGTTTAAAACCAGTAAAAACACAGAATAAAGCAGTTTCACTTGAAAGATCATTGTTTTTTCAATGCTCTTGAGCTTGTTGCAAACGGGCTGCTATCCCAGCACCCGCTAATGTGTGCTCAAAATTTTCTCCCATAACTTAAGATCCAGACGTTCACAAGGTTTCTACCAGGAGCCAAATTACCTGGAGAGGTCTCTTCCTCTTCAAAACAAACAGACTCTGTGATTAAAACCAGTAAAAAAAATGCTGAATAAAGCAGTTTCATGTTAAAAGTTTGTTTTTCCTGACACAGAGGCTGACAACTGCCTGTACAGATCCTTCTCCAAGTTCATTAAGAGACCTTGTTGCGACTTTTACTTCCTCCAGATAGTCAAGTTGTATTCTTGAATGAAGAATGTTTTTCTACTCCACAGATCATGCAAGACCTGCATTTGACTTGAATTCTAATTTCATCTCACAGATTAAGAGGTTAGGATTACTTAAATCTCTAGGACAACATTTTTTCCTTTCACCAAACCATGAGAGGAGAAGGATGAGGACTTGTAGATATGAACTACTAATACTAAGGTCAAGAAAAATACAACTATTCTTATTTTTAGGCGATTATACACTAAGGGCAATACACTTATTTTCTGTTAATATATGTCCCCCAAATCCTACACACTAGACTGTAAAGTCATCATTATGCCCCACGTTACTATCTGCACACACAGGCAACACCTGCGTCAGTCTCTACCTTTGCTCTGTCTCTCATCAAGCAACAGACTAAAAATGTCAATCCGAATTAGAAAAGTTCAAAACATGACAGAAAACATCCTGCCACCCTGCTCTCCAAACACACCCTGTCATTTGTAAGATGTCAGCCTGCCTCTTTGCACTGGCTGGACAGCACTCAGCAGAGTAGTGCGCCTTTATTGGCTTTAAAAGATAATGACATGCCTACTGCCTGCGTCTAACCACTGAACCAGGGTCAGTGAGTTCTTCATCCTCCTTGAGGTTCACGTTGAGAGTGTGGCTTAGGAAAACCAATCCTGTATTTGTAGTTTAGTGCAACAGAAAGAACACGGCTTGATATTTGCGAAGCATTGTGTTCACTTATATTGCAGATATATGTTACAACATAATGTTAATTTCGATCAAAGTGCTTCAGTTGTGCGTTTCCTCCATGACGGCAAGTCTAAAACTTTCTCTCACAACCCACGAGAATGAGAATAAATAGCTGCCACCCATGCAGTTGACAAGGTGCTCTCCCTCTCTCTCTCACCATCAGTGCAGCAAGCTCAAGGCCACATGCCCTTTTTCATTACTCCGAACAGGCCAGCTGTATTGTAACTACAACCAATTTCCTTGCAGTCTATAAAGCTGTCAATCAAAATCATAAGGAACAGGGAGTGGAGGTGGGGGGTGCAGGGGCGGAGCTGGGTGGGCTGCAGGGGAGGGCTGCAGGGCTCCAGACCAGATGTCGGAGTTTTAAACTGCAGGACACGACTACGAGAGGGAGGGGAGGTCATGTTTACCTGTAGCTATGCAAAATAAGGAATACCAGAAATATTTCTGACTTGTGTGGAGGTGATGATTGTAGTGCTGGGATTTCACTAAACAGCTTTAAACCCATTTCTTTAAATCTGAAAGAAATGGTTCTATATTTGGGGAAATCATTTATTTGCTGGTAAATACGAATACACTGCTTTCAGAACGAAGAAAGCCAATAAGCGCATTTCCCAAAATATCAAACTACACCTTTACAGGTACACATCACCCCAAAATCGAAAAAAATATTGTTTCTCTTGCCTTAAGTGCTGTTTATCAATCTAGGTTGTTTTGGTATCGCCATAGAGATATCTGCCTTTTCTCACATATAACTGAACGAGATGGCACTCAGCATTCAAGAGAAGGCAGACATCTCTTCAGCCGTTATCTGCAATTCACACCAAAACAGTCTAGATTTATAAAAAGCACTACAAAGAGAGAAATATACTTATTTTTGATTTTGGGGTGGACTGTCCATTTAGCACAAAACTCTTTTGAAACAACTCAAAGTCAGACCAAAGCAGTCATTTTAAGTTTCCATTTATTAAAGTTATGAACAAAGAGACAAATAAGTTATAATATTTTTATTTGTTAGAATTCTATCAGTGTTTGAACATTAATATTTAGAGAGCTAGTACAATTTTCTACTTTCATGGCTAGCCTTTGACAAACCCATAGAAACAGCTGTCTCTCTCCAAGGATCGGAACATAATACTGAAGGGGAGGTGTCGATGTTGTCTCACAAGACAGTTAGCAGTGAAAGTGTGCACCTTAAGGTTTTTTTTTCTGTTATGGTATATCATTACATATAAACTCTTTAAAAATATACTTCTGTCAAATACCTTGACAACTACTATGTACACTACAAAAATAAATTTTCATATAAATAAATTATATGGCATACATTTATCTTTGTAACTGAAAACAGCATACATCCACGCCAACCGAGACCAAAATGGCAGTCTGGAAGAACCACTGATTTTTTTTTTCCTTTTAAAATCCTCTAAGAGCTATGATGAGACCTGTAGTGTAAAATGTTATATACTCTTTTTTTCCTATTTAACATTAGTAAGCACTTTATACAGATCAAACTCCATTAATGTAAAAACATTAAACTGTAATAGTGTTTTTTTCAATAGACATAAAAATCCCTGCATTTGTTATCCACTGGCATCACGACAATAATGAAAGAAAAAACAAACAAACATATTTTTATATTACAAAAATATAAATATCGCAATTGAACGTTGAAAACAAAAACAAACAAAAACAACATTAAAAAATGAATAAAATAGTTGCCAGCTATGATTCTCTCCACTACTGCCAATGTGACATTGGGAGAAAACAAAAACGAAAAACAAACAGAACAACCTATTTCATGCAAGCAGCTGACGCACCATGGTGGACAGGAGGAAAAACTGCAAAGACTTCTGGGAAGAGCTACACGTGTTTAACAGGAAGTGTAACAAAGGTGGAGGCAAACCGAGGTGTGGAGGGGGTGAGTGACGGGGTTAAAGGGGCTTGGGTCTGGAGCTGAGGAGGGGGGGTTTAGAGGTATGCATGCTGACATAGACACACATGCAGATATAAACTGGCCATTGTGGGTGGAGAGAGGGGATGGCAGTGTAAACTCTGACCCCTGAGGTTCTGGGCTGTGGGCTGTGGGGGTTGAGGGTTGGGGTGGGGGGGCGTCCAATTAGTGTCATGGTGTTATGTTATGGATTTTTATTAGCTGAGGTCAGTGGGGACGGCTGAGGCCAAATTGGGGCCAGTTGTCTTTACTGTCACTAAAGGAGCACTGAGACAGAAGGAGAGGATGGACAAGCACACACATAAATTCCTGTACACACACATACATTGAGACACACACATTGTCAGGCCATATAGGGCTTAGCCCTTAGCAGGCTGCGTGGGCTAGCTTATTGGTTGGACAGAAATAAAGAGCTACTTGAGGCGAGATATTCCTGTGAATGAAGTTTAAATGCAGTCAAGTGCCAAGTTGAATCGGGTCGTACAGTATACAGTCTGAGTTTTAGCTTATGCACTAGACACAGAGTTAGTGCCCCGTGTTGACCCTGTTCCAGAATCAGTAATGTGAATGTCCCTGTAATGGTAGAGTGAGTTTCTGAGGAGGGTTTACTGCTCGTATATTAGCATACAAGACAGAACCTGTTTTGAGCCTGCTAGGGTTAAACAATACATACAGTAACCTGTTACAGTAAAATACGACCAGAGAGCAGCCTAACAGACAGTGATACAAAGCTGAGAGCAGAAACAGGTTCCAATGCAGAGGCGATAACTAAAAGAACAAAACAAAACAAAAACAGCTTTTAAAATTTCTTCATATCTGCTCATCTTAAATAGCACGCATAGCGTGTCAACTTAAACAGTAATTGTTTCATAACTACCACAGGTTTGTGATAAAAAAAATTAATAGTTTAACATGCGTACCTTTATACAATAATAAACACACACACACACATAAACACGCACACACACACACACACACACACACACACACACATATATATATATATATACCATAGCCCTGTTTGATAACTCTAACAATTTCCCTCATGTTTTAAATGAGTGTAAATGTTAGTCTGTTCTGAGGATGTATCTGATGTATAAGCCAGAGGAAAATGGGGCTGTTTCACATCATACAGCCCTACAAACACACACGCACACACACACATATATACGTGGACAGATCACTTCTTTTGTTTAAAGAGACATTTGCATAGAGTTATAAATGTATATTATTTAAAAAAATATTTTTGAGCAGCAACAGTGAATGCTGACAGGTATTTTTTGTCTAGATGAAGCTTCCTAATGGCACAGATCCACAGATGAGTGAACAGTAATCAGAGATCTATCTCTCACATGCACGCACACATTTACACAAACACACACACATACACACACACCATATAAAATGGCAGCCCCAGTCTGTTAACATGAGGAGTTGTACAGCTCCTAACATTATAGCTACTTTTTGTTCATATTTACATATGTATACATCTTTTAAATATTGATAGAAATATCTAAGACAATAGTCCACTGGGTTACAGTAAGAATGAGCACCATGACAGCAACACTGGCGTTTCTCGCTGCTTAGGCCGTAGGCGGGCCGGGCTGGGATATGCTGAGCTTGACTGTGCTAGGCCGGGTCAGCTGCTTAGTAATACAGAGGAGTCCATCTTTGGCCGTTGTACTTCCGTTCTCCACAACTGGAAACAAAAAGGAGATTGTGCTGTCAGTGCTTTATTTTTGAAAGAGACTTTTCTAAAAGATAAGGCAGCTTTATTTTTACAGTACATTTCCTACAACAGGGCAATTCAAAGCTCTTTACGGAACAATAAAATAGAAAACATATTCAAGGATAAAGATTTACAAGTTTATTTACAATACTAATAAAGAGAAAAAATATAAAAGGTACAATTAATTACAAAATGATTTACATTTTTTAAATAACAATCACCATTAAAAAGCAAAAGTGCAAACAAGAGGTGCAAAGATAAAAATATTATTTAATTTTTAAATTTTTAAAATCAAGTCTAAAAATAAGTTTCACGTTTTTAGCATTGACTTAAATGCGGTCAGACTTCCAGCTTGTCTAACATCATCTGGGAGGTTGTTCCACGTTTGCGCTGCATAATAACCATGATTAAAAGGACAGTTGTACAACAAATGGATCTACTGAAAGCTCACCTCAGCTCACTCGTCTGCCACTGTTGCTCTCAGCTGCCTCAAACTCCAAATCTTGAAGCTCCATGGCCTCCATGTTGACTCCTCTGGCCCCCGTGTGGGTGTCCAGTGGCACATGTGGGTCGTGGAAGACGGGTTCCGGCCCCTCTGTGCAGTAACTGTCCGTTGCAGTGTATCCTGGGTAAGAGGAAGCGGGGGGGCCCTGGCTGGACAAGGGGGCCGGGTGGACGGCAACAGTGACGGAGGCTGACGCTGTTACCGTGGTGATGGGTTGGCAGTATGGGGTGGGGTTGGGATGGTGGTGCGGGAGGTGTTGATTAGGCTGTGGGATGTGGGAAGAGCGGGCTCTGTGGCCTGCTGAGTGTTCTCTATGGCTGCGTGAGCCATAATGGCCCCCAGCCTCAGTAGCAGTTTCAAAAGCGTCCATGCGCGGGCGGGCTGGGGGTGGGGCCTGCCAGTGCAGCTGACTCTTGGGGTCCCTGCTGCTGTTACGCTGAGTAGCCCCAGGCTGAGGCCCAGAATCACAACCCTGAGAGGACTGTAGAGTGAGATAAAAAGGTATTTATTTCTATAATATGACAAAGGACGATGTGTGCCATTAGAGAATCATTCATGCAGCACTACTACTACTACAGATATTTTCTTACCGAAGACACAGTATATGCAGGAGGGTTGGGCTGTCTGGCTGAGCGCCTATGTCCTGATCCTGCTCTCCTTTCCTCCTCTGTCCTGGCTGCCCTGCCCCTGCTGGTCTGGAGGTGGTACTGCTGCTCCTCTGCTCGAGTTTGTCCTCTGTGAGAGGGCAGGTTGTAGTTCTGCAGCTCCTGACTGATACCGGACACTGTGGTGTTTGAACTGTACTCCGAGTCTGATGAGTCTGAAGCTGCACCAGAGGTGGTAGTGGCTGCAGTGGTGTGGTGAGGACGGACTGAGAAGTGGACCACGTGAGGAGGGGCCTCTGGGGATGGGGTGGGTAACCGGCTTCGTCCATCGACCGGAGACACCTGGGAGGTTAGAAGAAGGAGACGTTTAAAATTGACTTTTTTTAGTCAACAAATCCCTTATTTTCAGCAAAATTAGCATGCACGTGGATTTTTTAAACATGGGAAAACCTGTTACAAATAAGTGACTCCTTCCCCATTACCAGTAGAACAGAGCTGTGTACACGACTCTGTTGAGGATGTATGTGCGTTTGTTTTTTGATTTTTCCAGGTGCATGATGTTCAATGTCACGGGCAGTCCAGAGATGGGTTTTTAAACAGTAAAAAGCAGCATGGAGGCCAGTGAAAATGTCACAGTCGTTACCTCTATTTTAATCACTTACTTATTCAGTCTCCCGTTCTCACTTTCAACCAATTTTAATTCTTCTTGGGTGGAGACGGGCATTTTTTTCTGGCAGACCATCATTACATCACACCGGCAAAGGGGCTAAAATTAAAGTTTCCACCCAAATGTTGTATTTCGATCAATGCTGATGGGAACTGTTTGGAGCTGGAGTCCATAAATAGCTACTGCAAAGTCATTTGACCTGGAAGTGAATACTGATTTTAACCTTTAGAAATAAATAAAAAGGCCAGATGTTAGCAGACGCTCGGGTTGCAACGGTACGAGATTTTCATGGTAAGATAACGGTCTCAGAAAATATTGATATTACAGAATTATTATTATTATTATTATTATTATTATTATTATCAGTCACAGTGACTGTTAATGAAATGAAAACAGAAGGGTTAGTTTTGGTTGAACAGATCACTATAATTTTATTACTGTAATTAAGACTTGAAACCATTTCTTCAATGAAAGTGTGTGTAAAAAGTCCCCCTTTTGAAAATAACTTAAATAGAGGATTCTCCATCCAGCTGCAAATTTTCACAGTATGATATGCAGCAACTTTTATATCACAGTACACCTTAAAACCGGTATTTCGCTGCAACCCTATCAGGTGCTGATGGTTTTGTTGTGTAGTGGTAAAGGGGTTTATATTAAATTTTCCTGCAGTTGTATTTTTTAGGATCTTACCTCTGGATATGGCCCGAAGTATGAGAGTAATACTGGAAGAAGGACCAGTCCATTCAGAACTCCAAGAACTGTTAGGATGGCCAACACTGCGAAGAAATACCTGCAACACAACAAAGGCACACAGCATAGTAGTTGAACATTGACTTGAAATACTTAAACTAAACATAACATGTAAGGATGAAAACACACTACATGCAAAAGTTTTTCCTCTTGCGTTCTTAAATTTTTTATACAATAACACTTCAAAATGGGAACGAAAAAAAAACAGAGTTGCCCAGGCCAACACAGACAGACAAGAAGAGAAACAGAGCAGGCCAGGAAACAAAGAAAATACCTGTGCAAACCACAGAGGTTTGGACGTGGGGAGACATGTGCAAGATCAACCATTACACACGCCCAAAATAATACTTCCACAAAGACACCCGGCCACTCCCCAAACACAAACACACATATATAAACCCCCCACAGACAGGCAGGCATGCACTGTGGTTTTGAGGAGCAAAACAGAAATGTACCTTGTGTGTTTCTAAGTCCTGCCAAACAGGGTTAGTCTTAAAGACGCCGCAGAGAGAAAAGAAAGGGGAAGCATAATTAGCCAGAGCTGGTTAATTCAAAGGCACGGGAGAAAAGAAAAAAAGAGGGGGGGGGGGGGATTGGGGGCGAGGGTACTCTCTCTTGGGTGTGTGGTGTATAAGCAAACATGGAGAAAACAAAGCAGTAAGGAATGTGGAGGGGGTAGGGGAGGGTAAAATAGGGGGGAGAGGGGAACTTCGAGGGGGGGCACAAGAGGACAGGGGCCTCTCTCTCCTCTTCGGCTCTAAAAAAGAGAGGGAGAAGCAAACAAATGAAGTGAAGGGTATAGAATTTAAACAATTTAGTCTAGGAAGAAGAGAAGGGACCCTCAGAGCGCCACCCCTCCCTTGACTCCCTCGCTCCCTCTCTTTATTTCTTTCTCCCTCTTCTCTGCCTCGCTTCTCTCTCCCTTCTTTCCAGCTAAGCCCCTGTGAAATTCCCGGCCACTCCACAATCCCCTCAGTCTAATTAAATCTCCAATGTATCAGGTAAGACCCCCCAATCTCCACTCTAAATCCCTCCCTCCTCTTCTCTCTGCAATCCAGCTCCCTTCATTAGGGAAGGCTTTCCTCCTCACTTGAGTCTCCAGTGAAAGCTCTCAGGTTATCAGGGACACACTGATGAACCATGAACCCCTTCGCCTGACTCTTGACTATGCCGTTTGTGTGTGTGGGTGGGGGGGTTTAAAGTTTAAGTGGGCTAACCGAGGTGTAGATGTGCTGGTATGCTCTGCAGCTGTGCCTCAAACTAGACGCACATTCATAACTAATCTCTGTGTGTGTGTGTGTGTGTGTGTGTGTGTGTGTGTGTGTGTGTGTGTGTGTGTGTGTGTGTGTGTGTGTTTATATCAAATGTGTGTGTGTGCAGGAAGACAGTCAGCATTGTACAGAGGAGCCATGAGTGAGGAGAGCTGTTTCGTGTCTGCCCAGCATGGGTGGCCTCACCTTCACAATACTGGCACGCTGCGTCTGACTGTCAAACAGGATGGAAACTTCCTAAATGTGCAAAATGCCTCCATTATAATTTGGTGGTAAGGACACACACTCCTGCTGCTCCACACTAAACTAGGCCATGTGAGTTATATTTCAAAACATAGTAAATTCAGTTAATAGAAAATAAATGCCTCATTATGTAAAGTTGATAAGATCTTGCCTGGAGTGTTTTATAGGAGCCTTGATATACTGTATGTTGCCTCCCGTTCTCACATGCAGTTTCTCACGTCAGTTTCTCTCAGGGGGTAACAGAGAAGCTAATCAGAGCAGAGCGGGATCTAGCCTGCAGACAGATAAAGTAACTCCACACACTTTCCTTGTGGAGCCCACTACAATAAGACCAGCTGATAAATTCCAGGGTAACTGAAAGAAATACATCCTCTGAATCAGGCCTGTGAATGCAGAAGAATCAACTATGTGCCGTTGTTGTTACTTTCAATTTTTAATTCATTTCATATAGCTCAGTGCACATTTTAGCAATCCAATGGTAAATCCAATCATAGTAAACTAAACTTTTTCATCAAAGGTACCTGGCTTTTGCACCACTTGGGTAAATGGAGAAGGACACTGGCTATATAAAGTTGATTTATTATGGCTGTATTGTTAAATTCACTGACCTATGAAAACTATTTAATAGAAAGGAACATAAATCACATAATCAGCACTGTGGGTTTATTTATCACCTTTCTGGTGGCCTGGTTTAGGAAGTAAGTAATGCTAATTTGTAAAAACTTTTGGACTTGAATAATGGCTGATATAATGAAATCATCATCATCATCATCAAAAAACAATAAATAAATATATAGAAAACAAGGTCAGAAAATCAGTGTCAATGAAGGCAGACTGTTGCGTCGCCTGTGTTGCCAAAAAAATTGCACATGAACACACCACAAAGAATACAGCCAACGGCCAACTAGCACGAACATCCTGCGCCTGCATGAGAGGATACAACTCTTCATAGCAGCATGAAGCAGTAGTCTGTATTTATTCAAAAAGGGAAAGTGCAACACTGACACGAAAGATTCGAGACACTAGTAGCCAGTTAACACATTAACACCACGACCAATGTTGAAAAAAAACAGTGCATATATATATATATATATATATATATATATATATATATATATATATATATATATAATGCGTGAGCAAACAATAACACCAACTACTGTGAGCTATTTTGCTATAGAGCTCATTGACTAAAAAAACGTAATCTGTCCTCATATAACAAGTTTATTTTAATCTCACGCCCTCATGAGTGCAGTTTGTTTTCCTCATTTCAGTTCATCTTCCAGTGCATTGAGCTGAACTACCAATAAGAGGGATTTCACTCACTGACGGGCTCAGCCATCCGAGACATCAATTGAACTTGCTGAATTAGCCGTCAAAAAGCTAACAAGGGCCGACTAGTGCCAATGGTGCGGGATACACCACAAAAACTATGGCAACAGATATTCACCAACGGCCCGACACTGACCAGCTGGCCAACTTTTCCTCAACCGTTGGCTTGGTTGGTCGGACCCTTATAATCAATTTTCTTTTTAACAATTACGTACGATTTTTTAAAAATGAAATGGGTTATTTTCAGAAGGTCAGATTTTGTCACGGCTATTTTTTCTTGCACTCCATTGACAGGAAGTCCTTCAATGGCATTAAAACTTGTGCCCGAAGTTTTTGTTCAACAACGTTTGAGAATATTCCAAATCCAACTTTAATGGTAAAATGGTAATAAAATGGGGCAGGAAATCAACTAGCTCTGATTTGACCTTTAACTTGGTCTCTAATAGAGCTCTACACACACGATATGCACACTATACCATATTAAAATCCCACCCAGCCATCCTTCATCTGCTTTATTAGATTATCAGAACTGTTTTTGTAAGTGGAACTGAAATAACTGTGTCATCACTACGGTTAGCATGTCTATACGCACCAGGAGGGGTAAACGCCACGTCACCTTTGGATACACATATATGCACACACATCTGCACATGCACGCGTGCGGCCCACATACCAGGCTGAGTGCCCTGCCGGGCTGTTTAGAGTGAAAACATTCACAGGGCTGACGGGGAAAGCCAGGGAAACATTTCTTTCGGCGCAAGCAGAAAAATACGAGCCGGGCCTGTTGTTATTGCACCGTCTTGGGGCGCTGCTTTGTTTGCTCAGACAACAGCAGAACCTTTAAATGGAGGCCCGGGACTGAGCCAGAAACCAGAGCACACCACTGGAGATGAGAAGAGAAGGTCTATAGGCCTCCCTGTGTTTGTGTGCGTATGTGTGTCTGTTTGTGTGTGTCTCTCTGAGTGTGTATCTGTGTGTGCAGGCACGCCATCATTGACCCCCATGATTACAAGGTCAGGGAGCAGGTTGGTGTGTGTGTGTACGAGTGGGACAGTGTGTGATTGTGTGAGTGTGCATGCACGAGTGCAGGTCTGTGCACATGACAAGAGTTTGCATGCTTGCAGATCACATGGACTCCAGTGCTCCCTTTTCTTAAAGGAGCAGGTCAACCAAATCATACAGCTACTTTAAATTATTCAGTGAGCTCACTGGAAACTTCTCATAATACTCCCGGCTTGAGAATGTACAGAATCATTAATTTTCCTCCCTTGTATGGCGGCTGGTCGCCACCTCTCTGTCTAATACTCACAAGAGCGTGCACACACAAAAGGAGCCACCGACGCAGAGCCCCCACAGAGTGTCGGTTTTAATTTCCACTTCTCCTGTCTTTCCACAACTCCCCTCTTGCCCCCCCCACCCTGTAACTCCTTCCCATGCTTATAAATGTCTAGCGAGGGCAGTTAAACTAGCTGAAGGAGATTACAAAAGCCAGAGGACTTTCCTGCTCTCTCTCCCCCTCACTCTCTTTCACTTTGTTTCCCTTTGCCTCTCCATCTACTCCCCTCCTAGCCCCCCACCTCCTCCTCTTTCTCCTGACCTTCAACTCTCCATCCTTCCCCTGGTTTCTCCTAAAATGTCAGGCATGAGAGACACTGAGGGGAAGAAGAGGAGGATGAAAGAAAAGACACAAGGGGAGAGGCGGGTGGAGAAAGATAAAGGCCTTGTTTATGGAGTTTCTTGGAGAGCAAGCCCCCAGAAATGGACAAAAAAACAGGTATGTCACCAGTAGCTGGGAAAGAGATGAGGTTTACAGAGGGGGAGATGCGGGTGGAAGACGAGAAAGAGACTGAGAGAGGGGACAGAGGAAGAAAGCAAGGAGCCTTCATGCATGATTGGTGGCTCAGGTAGATTCCTGTGTGACATACAGGTTGAGGCACGGTCTCAACGGTCTACTGACGCCACACAGACACCAGGCGATAACCTTTGCACGAGCTGAAATATTCAGTTAGTGAACGTAGCACTTTCTCAAAGGGTTTGATGTGTGTCCTCACCTGACGATGAAGTCGAACTCAGAGCCAGCGAGCATTAAGACACCCAATAAGGTGGAAAAGGCTCCATCGAGCACCGGGGCAAACATGTGCTCCAACGCCAGCACGGCCCGCTTGTGACGATCCCCTATGGCTGTCAGGAACGCCTACAACACACACACACAAACACATAATTCATATCTCTTCCTCAAGGGGATCAAAGACTCCAAAACCATGTTATTGTTGACAAAGTGAGGACTTCAATCTTTGGAAAAAATCATTTTTTTGTTTGTTTCATCATGCCTACCAGAGCCACATGAACGGTGAACTCCACTCCAATGCCCACAGAGGCGATGAGAATGACCACAGGGACCGCGCTCAGCTTGATTCCCATTAGCCCCATGAAGCCAAACAGCTCCACAGTCATGAGAGAAAGCACCAACACCTGAAGGGAAAAGGATGAGCTTCTGTTAGAAAAGAAGGTGGTTGATGAATATGAATCTCAAAAGCGATTTTACACATAAAGTCAAACATAGTGCAGATTAGTTTACGCTGAAGACTTAGGTTTGCTGCTACCTTGTATTGAATAAAAAAAATCATTAATCTCTTGCACTGCACTTTAACTTTTATTCTTGTATTTTTACCTGTCATTTTCTATTTTAGCTTGTTTTTATTTTCTGCCATCTTGCTCTTGAATGACTGTTTTAACTGTATTTGAATTCCCTTTAATTATGTGTGTTGCAGTTTTTCCCCAATGTTTTTTATGTTTTATGTGGAGTGCTTTGAATTGCAATGTTGCAGGCCACATACACAATGCAAAATTTAAAAAAGCACATTTGTGTAGTTAAGTGTCTCATGGTTTCAGTTTGTTCTGTTGAGGACAAATACCTTAAAATATATTAAGGAAAAATACCAATTACTCACAAGACGTTAATCTGTATAAACCAGTCTTTGCAAGCATCGTATGTTGCTTAATATCTGTCTTCTTTTTAAAGAAAATTTAAATGGTTTCTGCATTTTTATGCCACAAATGCATTTTGCTCTTCTGTGTGGTGAGCCCAAAAGAAAATAATAATAATACTATTTTCTATCCAAAGTGTCTATTAGTACAATACACATTCTTCAGGAGAAAGAGCTGAACAATATATGTAAGCACAGCAGATCAAATGACCGTAGATGGAAATCTTCTACTTAATTGGTCTATAATAAAAAAACTATTACTCCGCGCTATTACTGTACATAATGAATGTCACGCAAGACAGATGAAGGGCAATAATACATGAGGATGATATGTGTGAGTTAACTTATAAAGGTGTGTTAAGTAGTAATCATACATGTGGGAGAAATATGTGTGTTAGTGTGTGTGTAGAGACTCCAGTGCAAAGTGGGACAGAAGCTGGGAGTAAATGCCATTATCAGCTGACAGGCGTCGGGTTACATGGGGCCCAAATCCTTTGAAGAGGGCTGAGGTGGGCAGGGGAGGGAGCTGTGTGTATGTGTGCATATACAGTGAGCGAGCACAGAGTATGTGTATTGTTGTGTGTTGTATGTGTGTGTCTGGCTGTGTTGACCTTTTAGACCTCAGTGCATCTTCAGTCATCCGATCAAAAGTGGACGGAATTTTTGAGAAAACACTTCATCTTGATCACATTCAGAAACTTTAAGAGAATTAAACTTGTAACTCTTCTAGGCTATTTTTAGTCTTTTAAGAGTTAGTAGACTTTATAAATATCATGTGACAGACAATTCAGGCAAGATTTTTAAGTGTCTAGTTGTATTTTCTTCTGTGAAGTCACAGTTTTCCCACAGATAAAACATCAGATGAGAGCAGGAAGCAAAACTAGATCACAAGTGAGATGTGACCTATTCTGATGCCAAGTGTGAACACAAATCAGTACCAAGTGGATTACAAACATCAGTATAAATCAAAACACAAGACACAGGGTTTAAAACAAGCCTGTCCATGTGGTTAAGATGGATTTCAGGGCAAATAGCTAAGAGGGTTTGAAAGAGCTTAAGGTTGAGGGTTTGACGTTGTCGGGCTGGCGGTGGTCTGGTCCTGGACAAAGCAAATGGTTAAACTTGACGCCTCTCCATAACTCGTCGTTTGATCCTGCTAGTAAAGCCTAAAGGATGAACATGAGGTCTCCTCCCCCTTTCTTTTAAGGGTTCGGGTGGCCTGGCCACTGCCTATCGTAAAATACAACCCACCAGAGAGAAAAACCAGAGTGCCCTGTGTATGTGTTTCTGTGTGAGTTATGTACCTGCGTGTTTACATGTTCGTACTGTATGTGCGCAAGTATATACATGTTTCAGCGTGTGTGTTTGTGTATGTGAATGTGTGTTTCCTTGGAAACTCCTCCAGTGAGAGGAGGGGGAGAGTCTGGAGGGTAGAAATAAAATCTAATTTTTTACAGGTTTAGAGTGGGAGCAAGTTGTCTGAGCAACTTTGTGTCCTCTCCCCATGTATTTCAGCGTCGGTGTCTGGGAGTGTTGGACTAGACTAAACAGACGGGCCCTGACAAAACAGCACAAGATAAACACCGGTGACTGGGGCTACAATAACACACAGCAGCCCCTTCTGCCTTTTTGAGTCTGTCTTCTCTGAGATGCCTTCTGGACCACACAGAGAAACCAGGAAATAAAGGGTGGAGAGCAGGAAACAGGTTTTTTTAATAAATGAAAATTGGGGGTTTCTGCCTCTTTATGTTAAAACGTGGGCCTGTGTGTAACATACCCAAACAAGTAGAGCTGCCAAATATTTTCTTGATTAAGTGATTTTTGCTTGTCTTTAAAATATCACAAAATGGTGAATGTCAATCAGTGTTTCCTAAAGCCCAAGAACACATCCTAAAATGTCTGTCCGCAACCCAAAGATATTCAGTTTACTGTCATAGAGGAGTGAAGAGAACAGCCAATATTCCCATTTAACAAAATGGATCAGACAATTTGGACATTTTCCTTAAAAATGACACAAATAAAATAAATTAAATATAATTAATCACTGCAGCTCCTCAAACTAGTGAGATATAATTAAAAGTAGGTAACAAAGAGTGAGCAGGAACATGTTTTTTTTAATCTTATGGATATATGCATGTTGTGAATTCTCAATACTGTAAATAAGCAAATGTACACAGTATGACAACTCTTTTTTTCATAAAACTAGTATATTAGTGCAACCCTACCTGCAACAAATGTGTGGTTTGGGGGATGGGAGAGCCCTTATGTGTATGTCCTTGTTAATGTTACTGTGTTCATTGTTTTTAGTTGTTGAATTGTTTCATTTATTATCATCATTATTACTTATGCACTTGACTGTGTGTTAATTTCCACGTTTTGTGCCTCAGGACTCCCTTGAAAACAAGATGGTGCATCGAATGGGGTTCATCCTTTGATAAAAAAAAAACCTTTTAATTCATATTTCTATAGATCAACCTAGTATTTATAGGACTGTGTCTATTTTCTGTTTGTTTTCTCCAACACTCACTATGATGCCGGCGGTCCATGGGTTGAGCAGAAAGAGGGCGCAAACCAGAAAGGTGCAGGCGAGCACGACACTGATGGACAGCAGAAGCCAGTGGCGAAGACTGACGTACTGTTCCCAGAACAGGAAAGGGTAGCCGTTGGGGTAGGAGGGTAGGCCTTGTCGACTGTAGTTGCTGCAGATAGCCCGCACGCTCTCGATGGCCTCCACAAACTGCGGCGTCTCCCGGAGCCCGTTGAGGTAGAAGGGGAACTGTGCGTATTCGATGGGCTCAGCAGCCGGGACTGGACGGGAGGAGAATGAGAGGAAGGTCAATTTGTTGGAAATGAAAAAAGACATAACTTAAAACATATTTTTTTGGACCCCCATGCAGCAGTTGATGATGATTTTGCACTTGGAGGCAGAGGCCACACAACCCTGTGAGCTGATGACAATCAATTCAGAGAAAAAGATTTCTAAGGGACATTAGGGAAGTGATCAGAATCATCAACAATGGCAATGATAACATCTGCAGATGATATTTGTCTAATCTGATTAACCAGCATTATGTTCTGATCATTTTGTGTATCTGCAGAAATAATCTTGACTCTTCTGCCAAACCACCAATATCAAGGCTTTCCCTCCCTAATCCAACCTTGTTCCAAGAGCAGCTACATCTGTGGGGTGAGTGTGTGTGTGTGTGTGTGGTGGGGGTGGGCGGAGCAGCGTGAAACAGAGCTCCATTGACTCAGGCCCAGCCGGTCTGTGGCCCAGCCTGGCTAATGAGGGCCTATCAGTTCCAGACACAGCAGAGTGTCAGAGCAAACGTTGATTCACGGTAATTACAATGTCAGAATCACCGCCATTACCACACCCTAAACTTAGCACTGCCACATAAAGCATAATATAGATGCATAAACACGCATACCTGTCTGTCACTCTGCTATGAAGTCATATTTGGGGCTGTCAAAACAGTGCATTCATTGCAGTGTAATTAAGAACACATTGCCGCATGTGGCAGATCCAAAGATTTACCCTGCAACTCCACATCTAACTAACTATCTCTTTTGTCTTATAAAAATACACGTTTTGGACTGTCTGGTGTTGGTGTGAGTGTGTATATTCCACAGTGCCTGCAGGGTCAGACAGGAGCACTTGCTAACATGGTTTGGCCCGTTATAATCTCAACTATAAATTTCCATCAGGACACCAGTTGGCTTTTGGCCAGCAGAGATCTGCTCCGGGGGGCTCCCGCACAGCCAAGCACTTCACGCTGCTTATCCAATCATATTCCCCCCCGTAAAGGACTTCCTGCTTGTTATCCAATTGTGCTTCCCACCCAAACCCAGTCTCTCCTTGTTATCCAATCATTTTCCTCCCCCGTGGTGCACTTCCTGACGTGCACCAAATCACAGGCTAGAATCAAACAACAACATGACTGTACTTTTTTATGTGAGTTACAGTCTGTGTGTGTGGTAGGGAAATGAGAACAGGGTGTGTGTAGTGTTTGGGGTCACTGAGTTTTAATAATCTGTGTGTGTGTGTGTGTGTGTGTGTGTGTGTGTCTGTGTGTCTGTGTGTGTGTGTGGATAATGCTAGGGCCCCATGGTAGCCAGGATTATAGCATTCACCACAGGCACCATTAGAAGAACCACAGTGAGCCGTGTCTTGGTCCTCAGCCTTGCAACCTGAGCTCGCACATACACAAACGCACACACACCGCAGTGGTACAGTAAAGTCTACTACCTCACTTAAAGCTAAGAGGCAGACAAGGAGCAATAACTCAAACCACAAGAGGTAAACACTGCTCACATGTAGCAGCCGCCTCATGGAACCTAAAGAAAAAAAAGTGGCAGCCGAGACCAATGAGCCCCACAAAAGTCTGGCTTACAATTTCAGTAAATGCAATTTGTTCAACTGTACCGTGCAGCAGGTATGAACTTTAACATTTTAAATTAGCTTCATTTGTAGGAGCAAACATTATTATTGAAGTTTCCTTCCTTGCGTCGAAGCAGAACTTCATTCTATTACACCGTAAGGCTTCCTGTTTTTAATTCTAGCACATTTTGTGGACATGCTGACTTACTGCTGAGGCGTGTCTCGGGCATGGAGTCGGTACGGTCGTGGAGCCACTCAGGAGGGTGTGGGCGAATGTTGGCCTGTGAGGCAGCATATGCCACAGGATCATTGCTGACCCAGGCAGTTAGGTAGATGTAGAAAGCCCCGGGGTTGATGATCCCATCTGCGTCCACAAGCCTCTGACGGGTAAGCTACAAAATGCAGAAAGGAGAGGATTAATTATGGTACCACATTTTTTTTAATCTCCTAAAACATTCAGACAGATACTTGCACGCATCTGAATTTGCATTGGGTTAAGCCAAATTTGGACTATTAAGCAAATGGAAAAGTGCAATTAAGGACAAAAAATCAGGTGGAGCTTGCGTAGGAAATCATGGTGCGGCCGTTAAGTATACATTGGACACGAAAAGGTATTGTGGAAATAGGACATGTTTAACCAAAACATTCTACAGGTGAGCTGACCACAGAAATGCTTACACACATGCATGAGTGCACGAGAACGGAGCAGCTTTCAAAATAAGAGTCAAATATTAGTGCCTCTCTCTTTCCAACCAAAGAAAAATCAACAAGTCAAACACTGGTCGCCTTTCTGAAAATTCCCGTACTTCTCATCACAGCTTCCCAGAATTATCATGCCACATTAAAACATGGAAAATGTTGAATCAGCTTCTCCCTTTACATACAGTAGATATTGGCTGACCAACCTCAGGCCCAATGTCCTGACCACTCTGAATAAATTTATGAAGGAGGCCTTGCAGCAGTTTTCTGTTGAGAAGCAGCTGTGGAAGATGAATATATCAAGTCTTAATTGTAATATTGGGAAATGTACCAGTGTATTAATATTTGTTGTATGAGACAAACTCTAATCTGGTTCCATTTTGGTTCCTGTGCTGTTGCTGTGTTGCTGAAACCTGAGTAAAATGAATAAGCAGCAACATGATTAATGTTTTTTGGCCATGCTAGCAGCTCTAAGGAAGGCATTGTCCACCTGATGGTATGTTGGCAGGTTGGTCGAGACTGAATATACTGTATCTCAACAAGTAGTGGTGGAATTGCCGTTCATGGTGCTTAGAAGACGAAACCTCAGACTTCTTGACAAGTACACAGGTATATTTGAAAATGGCCCTTTCTATGCGTTTTGGCTTTCTGTCCTTGTGCAAACTACGCTTTAGGTCAATGAACAGACTTTAACTGGACTGATACAAGTTTTTTTTAGGCGGCTTAAAACTAATCAGTGAAGCCAGATTTTACTCAGTGCCGTTTGATTATATGTATGTGATGCAGCGGTTTTTTAACCTTAAGTTATTAAAAATAAACAGCTGTGATTGCTATGCGGTCTATATCATAGACTGTATAAAAGAATAGGTTTAGTGCAACCCGCTGAAAAAGGGCATATCGCCACCTGCTATGGCAGAGTCGGATATACTTCCATCAATAAATCGATTCTTCCTTGGTGCTTGTATACTGGGACAAGGACAGCATGCCGACCTCGGCATATACTGTAGCTTAGAGCACTACCAAGGTACGCTGTCAAAACTACTAACTCCAGTAACATTGTTAGCTTGGGTTCCTTCACACTGTAGTCAATGAAGTTGTAAGAACCTGGAGGCGGGTGATTAAAAAATGTGTTACAAAGTTTCTGTTTCAGTCTGTGTCATTTGCTGTGACGACTGTGGTCAGCAGTTAGACAAGAATGACTATCTTACTTGGGGCCATTATTTTCGTCCTCCCATGTGGAACCAGAGTAGTGTAGCCTAGCATTGCTTCCTCCTGAGAGGTAAAACCATTACTGCACACCGCTCTGCCACTCTCCCTTCTAGGAACCATAAATCCCTCCTTCACTGAGGCAGGGAGAGCTTTAGGGGTGAAGCTGGACTCATGGGGTTAGGTGGATGAAGAAAGGAGCAGAGTTTTTTGTGATGGGGGGTGGGGAGAGAAAAATTGCTTGAGTTAGCGTAACAATAAAAAAATTGGCTGGAGTCCCTGAGCGCGTCTGTGTGCAGTTAACCTGGTTGTTAACACTGAAGGAAATGCCACCCAGCAAATGGAGTAGAGCTATAAAAATAACACAACATCTGTACAAATGTTGCTCACACTTGCTTCTCCTGACCCCTACGGGTACCCAGAATGCCCGGCGCCATAGACCAACCCGGCCTTGAGAAGAAAAGAGCTCTTGATAGCATTAGTGTGGCCTTCCTGTCTACGCTCTCCAGTGCTTATTCTTTCTATTGCCTTACTTTCACACACACACACACACACACACACACACACACACACACACACACACACACACACACACACACACACACAAACAAACGTGCACAGACAACCAGCTTCCATATGACTTCCAGCCATAAGGAACGAATGGTCGCCCAGCACAGAGGGAAATGTTAGCAGCAGCAGATCAAAGCCAGAACACCTCTGCAAAGATCCATAGAGTGGCATATCAAAATAAAACATCTAGCTTTGCAATTTGCCAGGGCTGGAAAAGATCTGGTCCTCATTTTGAGACACAAAAAACAGCTACTGCTGTAAGTGCACGCACAGCAGACAAGAGCAGAACACACACTCAAAACATACAAATGCACACACAGAGCTGCCTCAAAGAAACCACGTGTTTCAGCTCCCCTCATTGAAAGAGGACACAGCAGTGTAGCACAGAGGGAGGGAAAGGGAGGGAGGAAGGGACTGACAGAGAGAGAGCAAGAGTGGTAGTGCGAGCAGGAGTTAGTGAAGGAGAGAGAGAGAGAGAGAGAGAGACAGAGAGAGAGAGAGAGAGAGAGAGAGGGCAAGACAGAGAGCCGGATTCCAGAGGATCTGGATTGAATTTAACAGCGGGATACGCAACAACTGTATGTCTTCAAGCTGTCACGGGAAGCCCAGGCAGCTCTGCTGGCGGCCCCCGCGCCTCACGGCAAATACACTTCCCTCACAGGCACAGGAAGTGATGTCACAGGGCCGCACACCAGGCCCGCCTCTGCTTCCTGCAAGGCTAGTAGAAGGGATGGGAAGAGTAGAATGCTGCTGCAATACAGCTAAATGGATAGGAGAAATACAAAAGCCAAACAGCTAACAGTAGAGGGGAGAAATAGCTTTCATATTGCACAACCTGAACACAGATGCACACACAAGAAACAGCAGAGCTATATTTCAAATTATGTGTCTTTAAGGAAAATGATCTTAATGTTGAAAAGGACCTGGTTTGTTTTGTGTTTGGAGTTTTCAGGAATCCGGGGCAAGAATGTTGTTTTTATATTTCTCCACTTCTTTATCTTCTGTTTTCTGCTGTTTCCTGGCAAAGAATGCAACCATGCATCTATGTGTGATTTTTGGAGGTGGCACTAAACTAAAAACAGCCTGCAATGCCCCACCGAAGCTGAGCAAGTTTTTGCTGGACCCCCCTCTGAGACCTGAGTGGCTCACTAGTTTGACTTATGTCATTGTTGGGTGTCAAACTCTCCTCCAGTTCCACAGTGGACACAGGGCTCACTTCAACAGCTGAAATGGAGTTTGTTAGAAGAAGGTAACAACCTCTGATGCATACGCTAGCATTTACAGTATAGCAGTGTTTACAGTATTAAGACTGCCCCAAATTGCTATTTTTTGGGCATTGAAGCTTCAGTGAGAAACATTCATAATTAGTCAAAGCTTATGTAGGGGTGGGATGATTTATGAGAGACAAGGACATTAAGTTGGACTTTTTTTGGACTAGTTTACACTCAGTGCATCAAAAATAATTTGACAATTAGTTACTTTCTAAGCATGCATGTTGCAATAACATTCGCCATAACAGCAAGAAAAAATAATTCCTTGCAAGATGGCTAAGCTGTTTTTTTTTTTTTACAGTTTTCAGGTGATGTGCATGATTTGCATATCTGGCACTTGCATATCAGTTTGAAAATTGGTCATATTGGTCAATTTTGAAACTCTTCCAAATGCTTGACTTTTTTGATAAAATCTTGATGCTTTTCTACCCAAAATACTCACAATTCTTTGTTGCAGTATACATCATCTGCTATTTTTGCATGGTGGTGTGGAGTATTGAATTAAGCAGAGTGTAAAGAAGCAGTTTGTCCTCTACATTTAGTGAATAATTTATTTTAACGTCAAGCTGCAAAGTGAGGCCAAATAGCTCAATTTGTCATTTGTCAGAATATGCAACAAATATGCAAATATGTTATAAAAAATCCACTTCAGTTCAATTTGAATTATGTTTTACCACAGGGCTACAGAATCCAATCAAATTATTTATAGACCTCAGGGTCTGCATGAGTTGTTTTGTCGTGCATTGATTTCTTTCAGCCTTCCAACTTCTCATACTATGAACTATGTCTGGGATCACTAACAAAGTGTCAAACTAAAAGGCTTGATGTGGAGGGAAGATATTTCACTGTCAAGGCTCTGCATGCATGTGCATCACACACGCAGAACTACCAAGTGGGACAAATGGTTTAAATAAAGAGTTAATAGGTTTTTCAGAGGCAGGCTGCAGCCCCAGTGAGAGCTTTAAATTCCTGGGCTCGGTAAAGTCATCATAGAGAGAAGATGAAGACAGACACAGAGAGAAAGAGAAAAAGACGGATAGAGAGGCAGTTCTTATGCCGGGTGTGGCTCTTCAGGCCCCATTCACATATGACAAAACATACAGACATTCACGCACAAACAACAGGACAAAACCTTTATACTGATGTCAGTCCTTGGATTGCAGTTATATCTATCTTTGAATCAATTTTAATAGTTGAATAAGTGATGTGGGCTGAGATCCTGAACGTACCAGGTTGAAGTTGATGGGCTTGTCTCTGCGTCCTGTCTGCACCAAAAGCTTGTACGCCAGGACGCCATCATCAGAGCCATTTCTATAGCTGGTGGCGGTGATGCGGCCGGCCTCCCAGTCCTTGTCAAACGCCTGCTGGAGACCTTCAGGAAACCACAACAAGACAGATTGGTTAGACGTGGATGTTTTAAAAGGTTACATGCCCTGTTATCTTCATTCTTCCTTTGCAACACACTCACATAAAGCCCAGTTCAAAGGAAACACAACACATAACAACCCAGCACAGTACAAGACAATCTAACACAACACTGCAACCTAACCCTAACCCTATAATAAGCCTGATTGATTTAATATGATAACTCTGTTCCATTCTCAACCACCAAACAAGACTTCAAAAGCCTAAAATCTGCTGCTTTTGATTCAAAGCCATCATTAGGGAATATATCAGTACCATGTGTCTCCCTATTCTATACTACTCTCTAATCCATATGTGTATCACTCCCCTCCTCTCGGCTCTCCCCCAAGGCCCATGCTGTGGTCCGTCTGTGGGAGATGTTGTTTTGGGTCTCGTTCCTTGGCCTGTCTGGCTCCAATTTGTCCCACCATTGCAGAGAGCAATATCAGACACAGTTCTCTCTCTCTCTCTCACCCACACACTCTCTGTGTGGCTCCCAGCCGGCTCACACACAGACTCACACAATGTGTTTTATCGTCACGGGCAAGCCAGTGAGTGTGCTTCCTCACTGGAAATGAACCATTCCCAGATTTTGGGGTTGACATGTGAGAGATAATATTCTTGTTCAGTGGCACAGTGGCTGCCAATTCTGCAAAAGTAAATCCTGCCATGATACAAATTTAATTTAAGGTCCCATAAAACTAAAGGTGCTGTGCTGTGCGTGTTATGTGCCAATAAATATTTCAGATTTTTGAGTAATAAAATTTTATCTAAAATTCCAAAAACTAGCAGGAGCAGTACAAATATGAGCTGGATGAGTGTATTTGAGTGTCAGTTTGTACTGCTAACAGAACTGCAACTTTCTCTACTGCCAAAGCCTCCACATACTGTATAAGCCTAAGGCCAAGTGTAAAAACATGGCCTCCCACTTCGTCCTCCTCCATCAACCGCACTTATGGACAACACAAGTGATTTTAATCAGGCTACTGTCAGTGTCCATTTTGCAATCCCGCCTACTTCTGAACTCAAGCCCAACATCTTGTTTCCTGCAGATTCATGTCAAAACACAGCAGAAAATCATGATCTCAAAACTGTTTCATGAGAAAGTAAATTATTCCCATGCCTGAACTATTTTGAATAGTGCTGTTAAATGAGGCATTAATAACAAAATCATCTGTGACATCAGTGTCAGGGTGAAATATAAGTGATCTAGCACTGACTGTGATTCATACTGCTACATCTGACCCGCGCAGAGTTTATTTCTTGGTCAATTTGGACTGGTTATAACATATCTGAGCTTGATTTTACCTTGCAGCCACTCCCTGAAGTAGTGAAGCCACATGCGAGGCAGCTGTCCATTGTCCTCCTTCAGCACGTAGCGAACTGTGTGAAACCTCTGGTGGAGCTGGTGCAGCAGAGGCTGTTTCTGGGCGTAATCAGCCCGCTGCGTCACCACGTACATGTTGTAGAAGGAGAAGAACTTGAACTGGGCACCGATGAAATCGTACTCGCTGGTTTCTCTGGGCACGATGTCCGTCAGCTCCAGGCCATCCCTCACCTGGGTGGTCCCGTATAGACTGACTCCCAGCAGGCAGAGGAAGAGCACAATCACAACCACCTGGAAAGAGAGGGACGAAGATGGAGCCTCATCAATCGAGTCACTGCAGACAGATGGTAAGACAGCTTCAGCTTGCACTAATTACTGCCAAAGGACCACCATGTAGGATTAAGGGGTTATATTGGTCAAAATGGAATATGATACAGTAGTTATGTTTCTTTAGTGTATAAACACCTGAAAATAAACACTGTCCTTTTGTTTTTTTGTTAATTTAGAATGAGTCATTAATATCTACTCAGGAAGTGGCTCCTCATCCATGGAGATCACACATGTTGTACCGCAATGTTTCTACAGTAGCCCAGAACTGTCAAACCAAGCACTGGCTCTAGATCGGGTCATTTAAATTTCATTAAACTGCTTTATTCAGTGTTTTTTTTACCGGTTTAAATCTCTTGATTGGTTTGCTTTAGAGAGGCAGAGACCTCTGCAGAAAATTGAGCTCTTGGTGAAATCCTCCTGAACATCTCGGTCTTAAGTTATAAAAAAGAAGAGGTGAGCACACATTGTCAGGTGCTGGGCTTGCAGCCCATCTGTGGTGAGCTGAAAGGCACTGGAGAAATACTTATTTGTAATGTGAAACTGGTATATTCAGTGGTTTAATTACCTGGTCGGTTTGTTTTGGAAAGGAAGAGACAGCTGCAGATAAAAACCTCCTGAAAAATGAACAATGAAGGAATTCCAACCAGGAGAAGTTTCAGCTGGTTGCAATCTGAAATCCTCACTGCTTGATGCCACTAAATCCCCCTAACTCTTACACAGTGTTCCTGAAAAAAAATATTGCATATTCATAATGAGTGAAGAGGTGGATGTTAGCAACATATTCCAAGAGTTTACAGGAGGAATTGCCAGCAAACTTGCCAGTAAAAATAAAGTCTACATTTAACTGCTAAAACACTGCAGAAATATCTTTTGATATGGCAGGAAACATGTGCAGTGATCATCTTACAGGGTTTAAATAAACTCTTAGGTTAGCCAAACTTATTTGGAAGAAAAACAAAGGCTAACGATAGAATTATTATCCAAATTTTATGTTGTAAACTTCCGAGTTCAACCTCGACAGACTGTGTGCAAACAGTTTCATGCAGCAAAGTTGCCATCATGGCCAAAAATAAGATGCAGGTTGTAATAAACCAGAATTTTCCTTTAAGTCATTCAGCATTAATGGGAGTACTGGATTAAGGCATCAGCGGAGAGCATGAAGCAATTTGGCAATATGAAGAAACATCTGACAGTGTGATGAAAAGACTAGGATTTTTTCATAATGTCAAGTGCAGGCCACTAGATGATTTCAGTTCTGGAGGGATTTCAGACGACTGGCCACCCACTACACTGAGGTCAGACTCTGTGTGTGTGTTTGTGTGTGTGTGTGTGTGGGTAAGTGACTCAGATAGGACATGACCACAACCTCCACCCCAGATTTCCTCCCACTATTCACTTCAGTGACTAACCCTCCCTTTCAAATTATCACCACGGTGAGTCAGCACAAGCATGCTCTTACCTCACACAGAAGCTTTTCCCCTCTTTCTCTATTTTCTGCCATAACAAACAGAAAAACTTAACTCACCTTAGTGGTGGGCTGCAGAAGGAATGGAGCATAGTGCCTCTCAGCAAAAGAGGACAAAGTCCAGCGGGAGCAGGGAGGCTCAAGGCAGCGCAGGCCTAACGAGCCTTCACCGAACTGGGACAGCAGGTCCCGTGTGGAGCTGTTGTTCTCTGGACCCTGGCCAGCTGATGAAGCCGCATCACCCTGAGGAGCTGAGCTAGCACTTGAAGTTGGGGCAGCAGGTGCAGGGTGATGATGGGAGAAGGTAGCAGAACCCCGAGACCCCCCATTACTTCGGCTGCCACTGTTGTTGTTGTTGAGGTTGCTGTGATCACTGCTGCTGCTACTGTAATAGTCATTATTAGGGTTTCCCCGAGTCGGAGCTGCATTCATGGGCTGCACAGAGATCTGGGACCTGGGCTCGGCTGTGGTGTAGAAGGCCTGAGTCCGGGGGTCGTACTCTGTCCTGAGCTGCACTGTGGACTGCATGGTGATTTGGGTCTGCTGGGCAAAGCCATGGCTGCTGTAAGAAGGAGGGGGGCTGCTGTAGCTCGGGGGAGGCGTTCGGTATGATGGAGGAGGGGTGCGATAGGATGGGGGAGGGCTGTAGCGACTCCCGTCTGCTCTGTCCAGGTACGCATTAGGCTCAATCTGGATCACACGGTTGGCACATGGACTGAAGAGATAAAGACGGAGAATTAATGTCAGACTATGGACAGATACATCCGATGTTGTGAAATGGTTTCTAACATTGAAACTGCCACGGTTATGGTATTCTAGAAAGGTCTCTGCAGAAAAATGTACTATGTACTTTTAAGATTAACAGCATTAAATCTGTTAAAAATCTTATATCAACCCCATGTTATTGCTGATCTCCCCTTTCGCTCTGCATGAAATATAGAGCTGAAACCCAGTGAGGGAATTTAATAGTGTGTGTGCACATCTGTATGATTGCTGTGCCAACGAGCATGCCCAGACTGGCAGGCAGACTGGCTAAGTTTAATAAAGACTGTGACAGATAAACAGGCAGTCAAACAACCAAGCAGCCAGACAGAAACAGACAACTTAAGCAGTAATTAGGCTGTGACTGTGGGGGATTAAGGTGAACATATCTCAGAGATAACTGTGTCTTAAGGTTATTCATTCTCAGATCAGAGATCAGAGGAAAACTTAAAAGAAGGGAATTAATAACTGGAAGAGCAATAACGTTCATCAGAAATGAAAGAAGTTCTTTGTTTATTCCTTTATGTGTGGGTGCACACCTGTAGAAGCAGCAGAAAATGTCGAAACGTCTGTCTTCCCGTCGGTAGAGGTCCATGCTGAGAATGGCGGGGAAGATGAGCAGCACCATGGCAAAATTAAACACCACCACCACTGCAGCCTGCAAGAAATGCAGAAAACATTCTGTTATTTAAGAGAAAAGTTGCTTTAAATAAAAGACTTGGGCTGTCGATTGATTTTTAATAAATTGTACACAGTGCAGCCTCAATGTTCGGTATAAAAAGTACGAACATGCAATAAGGGAACAGAGTGGTATTGCTTTTAAGCGGGCGGCGGAGGTAGCAACAGAGCTGAACCAATGTCTGTTTTGATTATGTGTTATGTGTACTACCAACCACCAGGACCCACCACCACCAGCTAACAGCAGTTAGTAGCTAACTCAAAGAAGAACAGAAACCAAAAATGTACACAAACAGGGAGGACAATGAGGTCTGTGAGCTTCCCTCCGAGCAGAGGATGAGATCCACCGCCATTTAACAGGTACTATAAATTCTTGTTATTGCCATGTTTTGTAGTTTTTTAGAAAGTGCCAACAGCAGTTCAATGTCACACTAAACGCAGTTGTGTCATAATCATCAGGCTTCTTCTTTAGGGTTTTAATACCAAACCCAGGGGCAGCATTTTTTGGTTTTGTGTTAGAAAGCAAAGCTGGAGTAATTAAGTCTTTCTTGCAGCAGTATTACAGGTTCTCTGTGTACAAAGGGCTAAAATCTAAAGCAGCTGGGGCTTCAAAAAGGTGAATAAATTAAATCAAAATCCAACAGAAGCAAAAGACAAGTAGACTTTTTACAGGACAAAACTTCAAACCCTGAGATAAAAACACAATTAAATGTAATGAAATTTATTTCTAAGTAATTATTCCTGCATCTCCATACATGCAAGTTCCATATTGGAAAAATAATTGGGTAGCTGTATGATTGAAGCTGTCGGTCTCAAAGAATTATTGACTTTTAACACAAACACTGGGAGGCGTTAAATATACCTTGAAATAACACAATCTGAATAAGCTGGTGTTGAGGAAAAAGCTGCCTTTCAACACATTTTCAATTCCTTTCAGAACAAAAACACTGAGTATGCAAAGAAAAAGTGAGGCGTGTGTGTGTGTGTGTGTGTGTGTGTGTGTGTGTGTGTGTGTGTGTGTGTGTGTGTGTGTGTGTGTGTGTGTGTGAGTGTGTGTAATAGAAGCCAGTGCAGTGTTGTGGTTAAGTATTTGAAGGTGGTGCACTGGAGCAGAGGGTGGGGGTTGGGTTAGGTTGGGGCCCTGCCCGGAGTACAATCTGGATCTTGCGTAGTTGCCAGACCACTACACACACACACACACACACACAGAGACACACATATACACACAATCCTGAGTGTGTGCCAGACCACCCAAGGAGCCGGAGGCCCGCGGGGCTTGAGGTGATGAGCAGGCGCTGCGGCTGTACAGACAATACACACCCCTTACACACTCGCACAAAAAAATGCACGTACACACACATATCTACTGCCAGCTTAAAAAAATGTGCAGCCTCCTACTTAAACTACACTTTAACACCAACCAGACACACACACATCCCCCCCCCCCAATCTCATTCTTCAGCTCTGTCAACAACAGAGAGAAATAATGTGAGAGAACAAGAGAGACGAAGCCTCTGGAAGTAGAGTAGAACAATTAATTCTCGATTGGCCCGCTAATGTCCAGACAGATACAGTATGACTCCACTCACAATCACACACACACATACTGACCGCTAACTGACCTCGGAGTACTGAGATTTATCATCGCATCTGTCCTCGGAGCACGAATGTGTGTGTTCCTGTGTGTATTTCTGTGTTATCTGGACAAGATTCCTGTTATTTTGGTCACACTGATGGAAGGAAGTGAATGGGAGAAATAACGTACGAAAGAGGGAGAAAGATGAATCTGTGGAGGAGTCGACCACAGGAAGTGCCGACTGCTGATAAAGAAACACACGCGCACATATTAACACACATATCTACGATGCTGAGAGATGAGCAACGCTGATTGCTGTTCTGACGTGTGCGTGTGTTTGATAATAAAAGATGGGTATCGGCATGATTGTCTGCCTCACTGCAAGTCCGCCCTCCAACAGTCACAAAACCACAAGTGTAAAGTATGCATGCTATGTGCATGTGTGTGTGTGCTTGTCTCCAAGTGTGTGTATTTGTGTGCATAATACGCGGCCGCATGGATTAGACCCATGGGGTAAATGGATCATGTTTGACAGACTCGCTGTACTAAAGCCATCTATCCACACATGCTAATATTGTACTCACTGTGGCGACATCTCGCCTCACTCTGTGTGAATGTATGTGTGTGTGCGTGAGACAGAGAAAAAGAGAGAGAGTAAGAGAGAGAGTGTAGTGTATATAGTATTTTCACTATGATTTTACATAAACTGCAAATAAATGCATACAAGCATTATTTATTACCACTTGTCATACCTTTGTTTCTCAAAATGCACGTTGAAATTGGCTACTGAATGTATGAATCTATCTTTCGTGATTTATTTTGCATTTTACCTGAAAATGTCAATGTTTTCCCCAAATATCAAACATCAAATCTGAACAGAAAGTCCATCAAAGGGGACTACACAATTATCTTTAATGACATGTTAAGATTTTGTGGTGGTAATTAGGAAGGGCCAAGTCCTCTCTGACTTTCCCCAATGCGATATATCGTGCTGTTACAGGGATCTCACTGGTGGCTGCTATTTCTTTGTATGGCTAAATCTGCCCCCCAGCTGCTTTCTTCAAAACATACACAACAGCGTTCTCACACCGTGCCCTGGTGACAGACTGACAGGCTGAAGGTGTAGGGATGGCTTTGGGAGGGGGGAGGTAGGTAGGGAGGGGTTTTACTTTATATTGTGTGTAAAATCAGTCAGTCATTTTCTGTAACCGCTTGTCCTCGTAATCCCAGCTGTCATCAGGCGGAAGGCGGGGTACACCCTGGACAGTTTGCCAGACCATCGCAGGGCTGACACATATAGACAGACAACCATACACGCTCACAGTCACACCTAAGGGCAATTTAGAGTCACCAATCAACCTGAGCTGCATGTCTTTGGACTGTGGGAGGAAGCCGGAGACCCCGGAGAGAACCCACGCAGACACGGGGAGAACATGCAAACTCCGCACAGAAGGGCCCCCGCCTGGACCGAACCCCTTTCCAACCGGGATTCGAATCAGGGACCCCCTTGCTGTGAGGCAACAGTGCTAACCACAAAGCCACCGTGCTGCCCTGTGTAAATTCAACTACTGTTAGTACAGAGGGAGGAAAGTACCACAGAAAGGTATTGTTGGGTACCAGTATCTGGCAGCAGACTTCCAGATACCAGTGCCAGCACTGGTTCAAATGTGAATGATACCCAACCATTGGTACACTACACCCTTTGCATCGACTGAAGAGGTAGAGAAACATGGCATAACACGGTTAAACGAAAAATATGATGAATTTAGTGATGTTGGTGATGGCTTAACATTACCAATCAACTTGTTTTGGGCAACACTTTTGTGTATATATTTTTATTTACTTTTCATAGGTTCTACTCTCTTGCTCTGTCATTCTGTTTCTTATACTGCAGCAAAGACTCAGGCTTCATACAGGCATCATCAAAGGTTTCATCTGATATCGTCTTGACTGAGTGAGCGTTTGTATGAATCAACAATTCAGTGATTATGGATGTCTCTTTCTGTCCCGGCTTTCACTTTTCTGGTGACGTCTATAATTACTGACAGATGTTTGAGAAGTCAGAGCTCCCCTCTCGACGTACCCCCCCATCTTTACACACGCACCCATGCACGCACACGCACACGCACACGCACACACACACACACACACACACACACACACACACACACAGGCATACACACATGCACACACACAAACAGCTAGACCATTGCTTTTCAAACCTCCCACACAGATACTACAACTAACCCAACTCACATATGCACAGGCAAGTACACACACACACACACGCAGGGGGATTCAGTTACATGGACCTCAGCCACAATCTGGACGGACACCGGGCTCACCACTAAACAGCCTCAAAGGGGGAGGGAGGGGGGTAGGGAGGGGGCTGAATGGATTTAACGAAATACACACTCCTCACACACACACACACACACACACACACACACACACACACACACACACACTCACACACTTACTTCACTTTCAGTTTGATGAAAGAAATCAATAAAACAACTGTCTGGAGAAATCTGGAGCCAATGAGGACTGGAAGAGGACTATTAGTGAGAGGCCCCACACGACTACACTCTCTCTTACACACACTCACACATAGTCACTCTCGGGCATACCTGAAGAGAAAAGGCTCTGAGCGCTGGTATGGGGATGAGGGCCGCCATGAAGAATGCTGTGACGTTACTGATTGAGGTGAGAGCCACACTGGCCCCTGTTCTCTTCAGACACTCCCCTGTACGGTCCTGATAGAAACAGATAGAGAGGTAGATGAAAGGGAAAAAGCAATGAAACTCAACTCTTTTGATCAGGTTGTAGCCAGAGGCAAATGTGTAATACTTGAGATTATGTACAATTATCATAATACTGATATGACTGACAGTGATTGCAACGTTTCTCGAAGCCCTAAAGTGCTCTTAAATAATCCACCTGGGCCCGTCTACTTCTGTTTGAAGAGTAAAGGTAGAAGTAGAAAATAATAAAGAACATAATGACACGTTGGCCCTCAAAACAAATCATTTTTTAGTGTTATCATGACTGCTGATTTACTTCTATACTTTTTACTATTCAGTGATAAGCACACCCCCGCAAGGTTTGGCGGTAATTGTGTGAAGATTTGAGGACGTGCAGGACCACACAAGAAGTGTTTGCAGGCGTGTGCACCTCTGTGTGCATGTATATGTGTGTGTGTGTGTGTGTGTGTGTGTGTGTGTGTGTGTGTGTGTGTGTGTGTGTGTGTCAGACAGGAGAGATCAGGTTCAGCTCTGTTTAGTTTTCATCTCAGCCACACAAAGGAAGCTGGGGGATGAGGGAGGCATAGAGACGAGAAGGGGAGGGAAGCAGGGGAAAACAAAAACAAGCAAATACATGCCTGTGTTTTCCCCCCTCTGGAGATGAGAAGTTATCCCGCTCCACAAAAACATATACACACACACACACACACACACACACACACACACACACACACACACACACACACACACACACACACACACACATACCCACATGAGGTTGCAAAAATATACACTTTATTTACATTTTTGTAAACTTTGTAAACTTTTGTACTACTTTCTGCCAGCTTTTGCTGTATGTGCCTCAATCGGCTTGATTTTTGATCCAATAAAGACTGCAATGGTTGGCCTTCTGTTTTCAGAAAGGAACATATTTAATATGGAGCATTGCTTAGATAAGTGGGCCGAGTGTGTGGCACAAAGATGCTACATCGCAGGCATGGACAGGCTTTCACACATTCCTCTACGGGAGAGATAAGACAGCAGGGGGGTAAGGAACAGTGTGGATGTTTGCTTCACCTCGAATGGGATCCTCTTGTTCTGTCCGGTCTCACTGAAGGCATGAGCAAGGAGGAAGATATCATCCACTCCGACACCCAGAGCCAAGAAGGGTAGCACCTGGAGTACACAAGCAAACTTCATGAACAACAAAGAGGAACATGGCCAGTGCAACCATTTCAGTACTTTTTAGTTTCTAGTTTCTAGTTTCTAGTGTTACCTGTTCTAAGTATTCTTCTGACAATTTGGAGGATTTGGGGGTAGTAACTAAGTGCAGGGCAGGCAAAGCCATACATCACCACAGACAATACTTTAGATTTTTCGTAATCAAGCGATGTTATAGGATGACAGTGATAAGCATTTTATGTGATTACTTAAATCATTACAACATATCAATTTATCTATTATGTGTTAGCCATTAGAGCTGGGTATTTAACCTAATTAGTGTTGAGGGAGGTTTAATCGATACCAAAGCTTTGGTATGTAGTCCTATCAGCTGGAAAGAGAAAGTCCTATAACACAGATTCTAATTCTAATGAGGATGTTAAAATTATGTTAATAAACACAACATGTAAACCTGCAAAACAACAATCCACTGAAAGACTATAATCTTGCCTTAAATACAATAATAGTCTCACTGGCTGATTTTTAGCAGCTTTTTTGAGTGTGAATAAGTTGTGTTACTAACTGACAACTTACCTGCGTGGTTGCAGCATTAAAGGAGATGCCCAGGAGAGAGCAGAGGCCCAGGCCAGCTGCCACAGATAGTGTTACCAGCAGGACCCCCGCCAGCCCCACAGCCCCCTGAGACTTGGCACAGTCCCACCGTAGCATGGTCAGACACGCATACGCCAGCTAAGCACAAACAGTGAACAAGTAATCCATTTATCAATCGACCTGTTGCGTGTAAGTCAATCACTGCACATCTTCCCTCCTCTTTTAACTTCTTCAAGCCTTGAATGGTTGCCCAAAACTCTTTACAAAACGCATTTCACAAAATATAATATCACATTTTTTCAAATTGTGTTAAATATTTTATTATGGCAATGCTCTCACCATCAGCAGGTATCCACTGGCAACACGGATGACACTGACATCAGAGAAAGACTTGAGAATATCTTCCAGAGTGGTGGTGGTGAAAGACAAGACCTTCTGAGACGAATTTGCTGCCACGCTCTGCAGCACCGCCTAGAAAAGAGAGACAAATAGAAATAGTTATATACAGAGGAAAAGCTACTTTAAAAATATCAATAGGGAATAATCGATGGAGATGTAGGAGTCTTCCAAAGCAATGAGAAAGATTTGGAATGACATATAACAAGTGGCTTAAGGAGATTTCTTATGAATAAATCAAATATACTGCATTTACACTCGCATAGCAGCAGCTCAGTGAATTCTCAAGTTCAGGTTTATTAACCACTCAGCCATAACAGCAGTTCTCTACTGTATAAAAGCTCATTTATGTTCTCTATCCTGCCACAGTCTAATCAGTGCAAATTTGCCCAAATTTTACATGCATAACAGACCCTTTCAAACTGCCTGATTTCCAGTAGCAATGAACCCTTCTTGTTATAACCTCAATTTGGATTGCTGACCAAAAGAGGTGTGTAGATTTACATGCACCGTAATATTCCACCTTTATTCCAAATCTGACAATATTCTGAATTTGATACAGGTTTAAACAGCATATTTTATTTGGATATTCTGTCTGTTTACAGTCAGCTTTATGTGTTGTACACAAACCAGCTTGCCAACAGTTTGCAAAGCTGTGAGATAGAGATGCACGCCAATAAGAAAAGCCAACATTTCTGGCCTGAAGGAGAATACACCTACTTTTGAAAATCAAAAAGGACTTGGATATCAACAGGTTTATGGAAATCGGGAGATATCACAACTCAAGTCTACCTTTGAAAAAAATCGTATTTTGATGCAAAAACAGCAAAATAGCTCAAGTGGCTCCTGTTCCACTTTTCCACATATTGATGACAAACACAATATGTTAGGGCATGTTAATCCCAGTATGCACGGCTGCATATAAACAGGAATATTAGTGGATTATCTTAATTTTAATTTGACATGTAAACATCCTAGTAGGCATATTGTCTATTTCAAAATAAGGGAAAAAATGTAATATTTTGTGGATATAAACACAGTCACTGATTCAAAAAAAATCACACCTCAGATGACAGCCAAACTTCACTTCCAATCCGCTTTCTAGCCAGTTTGATAAATAACTTGTAATATACAGTTTGTCTCAAGGTATAGAAGGAGTAACTCCCACTCTGTGTGTTTGGAAAAATTGCAGCCCTGAATAATGAGCTCGGCCTCTGTTGTTGGAGGTATTTGGGAGAGTCTGCAGACAGTACCATGACCCATCCTTTCCCTCTCTCACTATCTCAGGGCAGACAGATGGCTTCAACATTTAACTGCAGTTACTGCTCAGTGGGGAGCAATGCTGGCTGACACACATTAAGAAACACGCACTAGATCACACACACACTCGCACCCACGTGTGAACTCGCACATGTGTCAGGCGCATACCGACATGCATGCACATACTATTCTTGCAGACAAGCCTAATCGTGCATAATACACAAAACCACACACACAGTTAAGACTATTTGGTATCTTTTACTTGTTTTATGACTGACATTGATAAACACACTGTATTCGAATAAACAATCACACCTCTTGTTTTTGACTATCAGATCTCTGGGCCCCAAGATAAATGGCGTGCACACACGCACTTGTATGCACATACACACACACACACACACACACACACACACACACACACACACACAAGGTCACACCATGTCGAACAGAGGTTGGGGCCCCCAAAACAAAGACCAGATGATGTCACACATGAGCCACCAATGGGGCCACAGCTGGGAAAGCGATTGTGTGTGAACTTTTGAGTGTGTTTGCATGTGTGTTTGTACGACGGCGAAAGAAAGAGCGAGAGAGAGAAAGAGAGAGAGAGATATCCAGCACTCCCTTAATGTATTCCAGACCTGCTCACCCTGTTGCTCTTTTGCTCCTCTCCACTGAGCAGCGAGAGGAAAGCTTTAGCCCTGTACCACACACCAACAGTGGTTCTAGTATCTATCAGGGGCCCAGGCTTTGGATGGGGCCTTTCCATGTTCACCTGTATCCGGTCAGTGATTTACAATGTGGTTGTAGAGGATTTAGGGAAGATTTCTATTCCCCTTTCTCTGTTCTTGCCCTCTTCTCTGGATCTCTCTCTCTCCTCATCTCATTTTGGAGTGCTTTGGCCCTTACCTCAGAGTATTTCCTCTGCCAGGCTTCCAGTATAACTGCAGCCTTTTCTTCATTCCAGTTGATGTGGGAAACCTCCTCGTAGCCCCGAAAGTGCTCAAACATCTGCTTGGGAGTCATCAGCTGGAACATGGTCTGTAAGGCCTGGGCACTGGAGAGGCGGGGAGGAGGGAAAGTGGCAAAATGAAAGGGAGGAAAAGGGGTGGAAAGGATGAAAGAGGGAGAACAAACAGACGGAGGTCAATGAGGTGCAAGTATTCACTAACAGCATCATGTTTACATGAGAAGATCAGCAAGGTGATGAGCTGACTTTCTGGATTATGTAAATAACATCGAACAGGGTTGAAACTTTGATTTTGAAATGTACAAGAGACACCTATCAGATTTTTTTTGTTTGATTTGAAACACCAACTAGCATTAAAATCTTTTGATTATTAGAACTAAGTCCTAATATATCTTGGGTGCTTTTCAAAATAAAAGTCAACTGGAAGCAGCAAAGCTCGGAGATGAGGGAAGCAGAAAAGCTGGAATAACGTCAGAAACTCATCAAATCAAACCAAACCAAACCAAACCAAACAACCTTAATTTCTAAACCAGGAGGTCCCAGAGCAGAGAGGGTGCTAATTTAACCTGCAAAGGAAGAAGTAAGAAAAATATCAAAACCGCAGCGCCTGGAGCACATTGGATAACAGTCATCATAAGCAATGATGTGTTAAGCACACCTGCTGCATAAGCAGAGTATTGTTCCATCTGATATGACTACTGAGCCAAGAATACAGTTGCCCACAGCCATGAAACTTGCTTCATTTACCACACACCGCACAGCTCAAACATCTACTTGTTACGCTATCAATAATATCTATACTGGAGCTACAAATAACCATTGTTTTCACTTCCAGTAATCTGTGAATATTATTTTTGATTAGTCTATAACAGCAATTTTCAACCTATTTGATATCAAGGACCCCTAAATTAATACACATAAGGTCATGGAGCAGACTCCTTGAGTTGTCAGCCGTTGAGGGGATTAAAAAATGAAGAAAGTGAAATCAAAATTGTCCCTCTTTTGACTATTATTCACATTGGGCTTACTTCTGTGAATAAAATAGTAAAAAAGTAAACAACACAACTATTTTTCACCATTTTTCTGGGGACACCCTGGAACTTCCTCAAAAACCCCTGGTTGAAAACCAGTGGTATATAACATGCAAGAAAATACTGAAAATAGTCCCACAGCCCAAAAAGAAATGTTTAAAATGCTTGTTTTATACAGCCAACAATCACAGTTCAAATCCCAGTTTGCTTCAGAGGGCTTTACAGCATACAGCATCCCTCTGCCCTTAGACCCTCACATCGACTAAGGAAACCCCCCCCCCAAAAACCCTATAACGGGGTAAAAAATTGTAGAAACCACAGGAAGAGCGACTGAGGAGGGATCCCTCTTCCAGGATGGACAGACGTGCAACAGATGTCGTAAAAAAACAACAACTCACTTGCCAGCAAATAATGTGAAGTTTGCATTTCCCTATGGGGTTTGGCGATATGACTGTTTATACAGTATGGTGGTTTAAATGTGTCTGCTAGCAGAAATTTGGCAATAATATTTCTAATGCAGGAGCTATTCAGAGCAGGCTATGTGACAAATCAGGGCTGGATTCTCACGTGATACCGTGAAACGAATCAAGCTGCTACGTTAATAAGAGACTAATATAGAAACAAAGCAAAAGAAATAAATTCTTATATATATTTATTTGTCCAAAGCAAACTCTCCGCCTACTCCTCTCTATCTCTCTCCCTCCATCTCCTCCAAAATGCTGTCCCTCAGATTCAAAGCTCTTTTTATCCTCCAGCCACCATCACTGTGAATACTCCATACAATGATATGATATGGCAAAGGAAGCCATCCAAAGAAATATACTGTATTTCAAATAAACTGTGCTTGACAAAAGTGACGTTGTTTTCCGTTCCAGCAAGCCCCTTCTGGACGGCTGCAGTGCTGAACCAACACGCCTCAGAAATGCAGGTCAACATCTTATCTTGTCTTTATTCCAAACCAAATAAAGAAGTTGGATGGCACAAAAGATTAGTATTTTAATTTATAGACTGGATTTGATAGTGGAAAAGGAAGTGCCAGATCACATAAAAATAGGTATCTGGACCTAATATACAAGATTCCTGATCATGTTCTGACAAATTTTAAGATGGCCAGTGTATATCGTGAAATGAGGAATGCTCAGTCCTGGTGGTGCAAACATCAGGAATGTCGTAAAGAAATAAAACTTTTAAGTCATTAAGAAGTGAATTTGGAAAAGATTGCAACTTAAGAACAGGAGTCCAGTCAGTCTATGTGATTTCAAGTTGTCAAATTTTACGAAGCGAGGGAGGAGGCATTAGCTAGTCGCTCTCTTTATGAATGTGATCTCTGTAATATGGTGATAATCACTGTAATGGTGGCAGTTAGTAAACAAGATGTAGAAATTGAGTGCCAGCAGTAACAGCGCAATGGACAGAGCAAGCAACCCCCCCCCCCACACACACACACACACACAAACACACAAACACACGGGTAAGCAGGCACGCACAGACACCCTAATGACCCAATCTTGCCAGGAAAAAACACAACCACAAAACAAACAACGCACCCCACTGTACTCTGGGACCAGTATGCGTGTGAATGTGTGTGTGGGGATTGCCGTTGTGTGTACATGCATGTGCATGCACCGTCCAAACTGCAATTTCACATTAAAATAAGTGGTCCATTAGCAAAATGTTGGACAATTTGTGCAGCTTTCCCCATTTGTTAAGGGAAGCTTCTTATTGCTTGATAAAGTGATAAAGTGTGCATGTTTTTAATTTCTTTTTTTGTTGGTATGTTTTACACTTGCATGAAATCATGTAGAAACGGTAATTGACTGAATGAAATGTGGTTTTGTTATGGGAGGAAACAGCTTATTGAACACATAAAAATTTGTATATTATATTCCACACTCTACTACATAATACTACATAATCTTTAAGCTTTGTCCTGGTGCTTGTGCTGGAATTAAGTCCATGTACCCCAAATCGCTGTATATTTGGACAAACTAGCCAGGCAATAGATCACTCTGTGCACATGTGTGTGTGTGTATGAGTGGGTAGTGTCCAAGCAGAGCGGCCAGAGCTGAGCAGGAACAGCTGGAGCTCTAAGATTTCACTGGAATCTGCTAATGACTGCAAGATTTACAGCACACTGCGCACATGCACGCGTGTATGCGCCGTTTCGGAGAGCATAAAAGTACAAAAAACACACACTCTTTCCAGAATAAGCCCTGCAGTGATCACAGCAGTGTTTATGAGGGTGTGTATGTGTAAGTGTGGGTATGTTACCTGAGCAGGGGTCCGCTGCCGTTCTTGGTGGTCCCTCCTACGATCAGTTCCTCCTGCCAGTGCATGTACTTCCTGGACAGACCATGGCAGCCGCCACTCAGGGCCCGTGCAACGTCGAATGGCTGGTGCAATAAAAGCAACAGGCAAGAAGGTAGCTGTCAGCAGCCTGTCTCAAACTAAAGACTTTATGTTTAACCAAAACATATAAATGTTGCATGTGTACACAGATATTCCAATCCCAAAGCTTGAGCCTAAGTGTGTGCCTACCTTAGTTGAGTTCTTATTGGGGGCTGTGAGGGGGCAGTCAGGGTCAGCAGGGTTCAGACAGGGTCTATCCATGTAACCGTGTCCAACGTCCGCTTTCTCCAACATTTCCTCAAAGCCGTCCACGGGAAAGTTTGCCCTTCGCAAGTCCTCAAGGAACTCCTTAGGGTCAAAGTTGGTCCATTGCAGAGGGTCTTTACCTCTGCAAAGTTAAAAATAAACAAGTATAATGTTTAACCGTGACTTAAACCATGATTTAAGGTAATTTGTTTCCATTTCTGGGCACTTTATAAATACATTTTTTGGGAAAACTTTATTTGTGCTTTTGGTCAATCATCCTATCGGTCACAATAAGATCATATTCACAAGCTAGGTGAGCCAATTTTTATCATGAAGAGAAAACCAAAGCAAACTGAAGAATGATTACCCAAGCTGTCTGTTCTAAAAAAGGATGGGGTCTTTAGGCACCTTTTGATTTAATAGAATCTGATCCAGGGGGCTAACATGCAGTTATAAAACAATTATCCATGCTTACGGCTGGGTATTGGTACTCAATACCTTAAGGTATCAACATAAATAACTGAGTACCAGAGAATCAAAACTTCTCCAGTCAAATCATACCTGCATTTGACACTTTTTGTCTCCACTTCTTACAAAATATATTTGCATGGCTTTGCTTTCAGCCAATCACTGCTAGCGTTCTTTGATTAATTGTGACATGTTATTGACCCCCTACAGCAGCAGCAACAACCCCATACAGTGTGCTCACTTTCAGTTTTACCTCCACATAAAGGGTTCATGTAATATGGCTCACTGTGTGATTGAGGGTGGGTGTTTCTTGTTAGTTAGTTATCACAACCAATGAAATGTGCCTGAGTTTTCCTTAATAGCAAACACAAGATGCAAGAAAATCTACACTGATAATGATGAACTGCTTCATCTACAGTAGGTGTTACATTTCTGATCGTGGGCACGTACAGTTCCTTGGGGAATTAGATGCAAGGTAATATTGTTCATTCTTGTTTTGTCACTGTTGTGTGTGTTGGTGCGTATTTTAGGGCATCATGTATTCCAGGCTGGATTACATTTGTATGTAATTACCTCCAAAATTCTACCTCACAAAACAGCCACATTTTTTAACACAGAGAGTAATCTCTCTCTTGCTAGGTGACAGAAAACAATACATGGAGACTAATTCCCATCATGCAATGGCACAGTGTTGAATTCCTGCTCCAAACCCGTCCTTGTCTCTCTCTATGCCTCACACATTCCAATCTCCCTTTCTCTGCATCTCTCTCTCTCTCTCTCTGTCATTCAGACTACATTGTATGTGCTTAACCAGGCTTGGGTTATTATTCCCAGCCTCCCAACCAGAACATAGTAAAAACCTTATTTGCCATCGGAGACCAACAGGCGACCCACACACACATTCATGCACACCGATGACACAGAATCAGGCGCTGATACACTTTCACATGTCCACAAAACACACATATGCACTGATGGCGATGGCACACACCATGTGCATGCACACACACATGCAGAGGTAAAGGTCTGCTGAGTATTACTGTAGCAGCAGGCCATTAGCAACAGAAGGGGCAGACAATGGTGTGAGGCCCAGGGCTGGAGAGAAACTATCGCCAGCGATACGCATGCCAGCAACCACTACAATAGAGCCTTCAGAGGGGACGACGCGCACACACACACACACACACACACACACACACAGACACACGCACGCACGCACACACGCACACACACACACACACACACACACTCTTGTTCCTATGTGGTGTCTCTTTGGTTGTTTGGGCAGCTTCTACTAAAGGGGTAAAAACAAGATCCAGAGATCTCCTCCTTCTCGCGCTCTACATCTTAAAAACAATCTGAAAATATTGTTATCATACAATCTAACTCCAAAACCAGCACTCATGAGCTCAGCGCTCGAGGCCTTGTTGTCCCCAAACATAATTTTAATCAGTTTGCTAACTGATCTCACAGTGAGGAAAGCCCTACAGTATGTGTGCCCAATTAGAGTTCTTTAAAATAACTTTTGATCATGCTTATAAGAGATCAGTCAGTCTCATGATGCGCTGCGTTGGCATGTTGTGATTGACACATCATAAAATACAGATTCAGTCTAGTAAAAAGGAGGTTTTTTGTGTACTTACGGGAGATAGACCATTCCAGACTGGAGCTTGGCTCCCTCCCAGAAACAGTCCAAAGGGGTGATGATGAGGCAGGGATGTAGCTTTTCTATGATCTAATTGGACAAACACATGCCCACACACAGCAGGTTTTTTGTAGTGGTGATGTTTCACTATAATCCAGAGAGTAACAGTCCAAAATACAAATGAATGCATGGTCATAGTGAAGATCTTGCATCTTACCTGATCCATAAAATGAGTTTCTGTGACTAGTTCTCCTGATTTGTAGCATAAGTGTTCTAATTTCCATTGTCTGAAAACAAGAACAAAAGAGTTTCTGTTCAGTTTTTGTCATGACACCAAAAGCTCCTACGGCTACACTGATCAAAGAATGATAATAAGTGATAATAAATCTCATCATTATGAGTAATGCTAGCCCAAACACAGCTGAATACTGATATATAGTACAGCTTTGCTGCATATATTGGCATAAAGAGATGTCGATAAAACCAGATTATTAAAGAAAGCAATCCAATTAAACTATTAATTTACAGTGTCACATATCTGCTGCAGGGTTATTGTTACTTGAAAGCATTAAACTGCCCTTTGAGAAAAAAAATCTGATTAATTAATTTTGGCAAGTAAAATGGAATTGACTTGAACTGTCCTGAACTGGAATATATGATACTCAAAGACAGAGGAGGGACCAATCATTGTTTTGCAAGTCACGAGTATGTCTCAAGTCTTTGCACTCAGGACCAAAGGAAAGTTCAAAGTCCTAAACTTTTGAGTTTGAAGTCCTAGTCATTTTGTGCTCTTCGCCAAATGCCATTTTGAACTTGTATTTGTTAAAACACGTGACTGAACTTAATAAAAAGTTGTGCTGACATTGCATTTTAGTAATACAGTGCTATATTATTAAAATTTGCACAACTATTTCTTTGCACAACTTCAAACGTCAAACAAAATTGGAAGTTGTTGTGTCTCTTGTTGTAATTTTCAACCTGTCTGCTTTGAATACTGCAATTTGTTCCCTGATGACGACCACATAGTTTTTGTATGTAAACCATATCATATTAGGTATAATTTTTTTCCCATCTGGCGCTTGGTAACGTAATGTTAGTTTTTCATTGTTCTCTCCTGGTTCAAACAAAGTGTATTTAGGGAAATAATTGCTGTGAATAAATAGCATTAACGTTGGTTGGTTTATTCAGGAAAGTCAAAGTCATGTGACTTGTGTCCACACCTCTGCCTAAAAACACTCAGACATGAGGCGAGGCAAAACTGGAACACAGGCAGACATGGAATAGTTGGTTACCTGTTATAAAGGTAAACATGAACTCTGCTGGCTCGGATAGCTGACTCCAGGTGCTGCAGAAGCGCATCCACTGTTAAAACATTGGCTCCATCCTCTCGCGGCGTCTGGATCATCAGCTGAGGGTTAAACATGGCCTCCTCACCTATATTCTGCCGCGTGTACTTCAGTTCCTGGTTCACACGCCCACCAACTGTAAAAGGAGAGTGAATGCGTTTAAACTTGTGCAAACATCATAAGACATTGTAACTGTATGTAGAGTCATTTGTACTGGATTTTATTTGGTCCATTTAAGGCTCATCATTTTCAGCTTCTACTGATTTTCAAAGGTTTAAACTGATTTTAACTTATGTTTTATATCTCCATGCACCCACAAGTTCTGCTGCAAAAACACAGCGACTATCACAGTTTGCAGTAAAAAAGTTACTCTCTCTAATATTTGCTAAAAGATTAGTGATAGAACGAGAGAACATGCCCCGCTGTCCCTCTAAGGGTATAAGCAAAGTCAAGAGATGAATAAACGGCTCTGTGCCGTGGAGGAAAGGGCTCCACTTTCTTTCAGTGAAAATGAAATGTAAAAGTCAGCATTTCACAAAAATCCTGACTCGTAGCCTATCCTAATATCTGTCAAAATAATTGCAATCTGATTTTTTTTTGTTCCATATTGTGCAGCGTTACTGCAGGTGTCCAGGTGACGTCATGCTACTATATTACTTTATACATGTAATGCAAATTGAAAATAATGAGCCCTAAACACATTACACTGTAGGTACATATATCTTTTCAACATTGACAGAAAGTGACATATCCTAAACACAGATGTCCCCCCCACCCCCACCCACACACACACACACACACACACACACACACACATACACACAAGCGGCATCATGTGTTCAAACATCTGTGACTTAAGAAGTGATCCTGTGCAAATCAAACCCAAAGACATCTTAGCCCGGCCAGATCGTTATCACACTTCTATCTTAAACAAAAGTACTTTGCTTACAGTGAGCTTGCACCACTGCAGATCCAAACATCCCAACTCCTCTGAGTCCAGAAGAAGGTGGTAACATCACTCCGACAAATCCACATTTCACAGAAACAGCTCAGCAATCCTACTCAAATTTGCCAGCAAGTCAGCAGCGCCAGACCAAAGGTGACTACATGTAAGTGTGTGTGTGACAGTAAGTGTGTGTGCATGTGTTTAATAAAGAGAGAGATAGGCTCTCTTCCAGGCTTTGCTTCCAGTATCGTGGTGGGACTAAGCCCTGTGCGTGCGCTCTGAGCTCTCAGCTAGCCCGAGCTACAAAAGCAGCCTTTCAGGCACTTGAGCCGCCCTGCTCCAGCCTGATACAGCCAAGGCAAGTCTGGCAAAGTCTCTCTCTCAAACACACACAAACAGGCAATGCAGGCAATTGCTGTCATGCAAGCATGGGCAAAGTCTAAATTTTCAGTCAAATACAACATCAAACAAAATGAATGCCCGCAAATTTCTGAAGCATATAGAAGTGCATGTTTTAGTGCATGTTTCATGCTCAATTCAGCCTGAGATGTGTGTGTGTATGTGCGTGTGGCTGCGTGTGCATCCTTCAGTGCAGTGTATCTGTGTCTGATTTACGAGCAGAGGATTTGAGCCTTTCCATCATCAGTGACTGAACGTTCAGTGAAAGCTCGGGCATTTATAGTCATCTTCTTTCACTCGCTCTCACACACAACATGAAAACTGCCCAGTGAGAGAGCCGACTGTGTGAAAACTCTGTAACATTTTATTATGCCCTAATCCAATTTAACAATTCCGCTCGATTCGTGCAACAGCAGGCATAGATTGAATATTTTCAGCCCATTGTAATGGCATTAAAGTTGAACATAAGCATGCCTGTTCTGCTGAGCTGGACCACCCAGTCAGACCAATGGAACAGGGAGGGAGGGGGCCATGTCTTCGGGCATTAGGAAAACACACTTGATTTCTTTTTTTCTGGACCCAAACAGCATTCCCATCTGATCCTGTCTGAAGGCATGTTTATAATACTCATCATTAATAGCAGGCCCGGGCAAACCGGAGCGACATGCTTTCCACTGCTAGGCCAGCTACGCGGCTACGTTACACCAGCCCTCCCTTCAAAAGAGCACGCATGGAACTGATTTAGACCCTACGCACACTGACAGTGCACTAACAAGTCGACTTGTCTGGTACACTCAGCGCTCAAAGGCAGAGCTAGCCTGAGGCTCGGTTAAGATGCTGAGGGGAAACATGGGTGTGGACAGAGAGGTGCACCCACTTTTCAGATTCTACATGTGCGAGGAGATGAAGAAAGGTCTGATTAAGAGGAGAAAGCTTGGAAAGAACTCACTGTCTGCTCTGAACACATTCCAGGTTGCAGACTGCCACCCAAAGACCCCGAGTTTACAGCGAGCAGCAAGGACCAGGACAAGTCGCAGGAATGTACTCTCTCTCTACAGGAAACAGCACATCACGGCCTCGGGCTTAGAGAATTCCACACTTCACGAGGTTACAGCGTTTTGGGGTCAACACTCACACAGCCTCGGGGTGAAATTAACACCCCAGCTGGACCAAGAAAATGTGCGAGTGTGTGAGTGTGCGCTGACGTACTGGTGAGCATGTGCGTGTGAGTGTGTGTGTACACACAGCTGTGTTTCTTCAATGACACATATTCCCATATTCCTTCTCCTAAGAAAACTGGTTGACCCCGGCATGTGTTGATATCTCGAAGGTGTCTCGCTCCAGGCTCAGCTGCTGTGACCTAAAACAAAGTGTCACTGACTTTCAAGTGCTTCCCATACCGACTCTGTTTCTCACTCGGGTCTCTCTGCATTGCTCTCTTCTATTTAACTAAATTTGCTATTCATTTAAGCAACACTCATCTGATTTTACCCCAAATTCACATTTGAGTGGATATGTTTGCTCAAAAGATGCTCTGTGCTTTTACTAACCACCATGGTCTCTGATCATATGATGAGACACTGGTTTTGAACTGCCTGTGAGAAAAAATGACATGTAGGAGTTGGTCCACTCTTGATTACAAGCTCTGTTTTTGCTGACCACTCTTCTCTCTTTAGAGCATGCCATGTGACTTTACCTTTCAATGACTCACTTGTATGTTGTCTCTCATCTTGCCTTTTCCTTGCATGTTTCACTCACTCAAATATCATTGCTTATCACAATGCACAGATCTGATTTGTAAAGCAGCATCACGTAAGATGATTCAACACATGCATGGTCTGTGGTCTGCCAAACCAGTGCTGGAAATAGTATGCCAGTTAAAATAGAAATGCTCTGTCAAAATGTAAGATACTATCCCTCCTCATCTCCCCTCAAATCACCCACTGGATGTTACCACAGCAACAAAGAAAGGCCTGAAACATGGTCACATAATACTTATCAAAAAAAGAAATCATCACATTTTGAATGTTGAATCCAGCAAATATTTGAAAATGACAAATTGATTTACAGCTAGAACGTCTTAACCGATCAGTTGGTCAACAGAAAAGCAATCAGCAACAGTTCAAGATAATTGATAATTGTTGTTGTATGTTATTCTTTAACAATACATCAACAAATTCACTGCTTCCAGTTTCTCAGAACTGTTTTTCTGCTTTTCTTAGTCTTTAACCTCTTCCTTGTTGGATGCAACTAAAATAAGTGGACAAGCACACATCCGAATGTTTCCATTTTTCCGAGCAACAGCAAGCAGTTGTTTAGACTCAATATGCTTTCCAAATGATGTTGTCTCTCATAGAATATCTTGCCGACTCTTTCGTGCTCCATCTGCAAGAGTTTGTTTGCTTGCTGTGTGAGTAGTAGCAGCTCTAAATCAATGATTTGACCAATCATGTCAGCACTGCCCTCTAGCAGCAGACATCCTCAAACTGACACACCTGCGTTAATGTGTACTGCCACCCATCTATGTATGTGTGTTATATCTGCATGCATGTGTTTCCTGTTGAGTGGTCAAAAACACTTCTAAACTGAGCTCCTCTCAAAAATAAACCTGCACAGAATCAAAGTGAGAAAAGAACAGAAGAGGAGAGGAGAAGAAGAAGAAGAAGAAGAGAAGCAGGCCAATGTGTGTCACTGTATTGGAGCACTCAGTGCGGGTATTCACTGTGTTGCATAACATTAACCCCTGGTCCCCCCTATTCTCAAAGTAGGGGAACGGGGGGCTGCAGGGACGAAAAGGGAGAAAGTAGGTTTCTAAGGAACTGACATCACCCCCCTCCCTCCTTTCAGCTCTGAACTCCCCCTCGTCTTTATACTCTCATTTTCTCTCTCTTTGCTCTATTCAGCTCTACTCTGTGATTGGCCAGATCATGATGGCAATCAGCCCGGCCCCTCTGTCAAAGCCAGCCCACCCCCCTTTCCTCTCGCCAACTTTCTCTCTTTTCCATGCAACACACAACAGCGTAGCCCCACCCCCTGCACATCTCTTACTCCTGACAACGGAAGCATCCCTCACTTTCAGGGAAAACATGCACCAGCAGCAAACAACTCCGGGAACTCCTGAGCGTGATGCTGGTATACAAATGAATGGAATGACCTTTCTACAGAATCCGTTTTACTTTCATTAAGAGGAGTCTGATTTAATACTTGACCATGCTATAAGACGCTTAATGCATCATTTGTGTATGAGCAGGACCTCATGCACGCATACGCAAATATACTGTATGTTCGTGCATGTGGCTAAACACATCTTTGTGTGCAAGTGTGTGTGTGTGTGTGTGTGTGTGTGTGTGCAGAGAAAGGATTAGCTGGATTAGGCCCCCTCTCAGCAGGGACCCCCTGTGGTGAGAGGAAGCCCCCCAAAACCAGGTCATCTCTCTGCCACCAAGTCTACAGCGACCTCCCATACCCTGAGCCCCCTATACCGCCAAAGTAGACGGAGAGCTCTCAGCACAGCCCTCTGCAGAACACCTACATGAGAATGTGATCTTTGAAAACCATTCTCAAAAACTACAAAAACAGCCAAAAGCTACTTGAAAAGATAGTTAAACACAGTCAAGATTTATAAAATGCATATGAATTTGATGTTTTTATACGTTTACCACACATTATAGGGAAAAAAAATCTATCAGATTTACATAAAAGGAAGGGGTTTTAAAAAAGATGTAACATGGCAAGTTACACCTGTTGCATGAGATGTCATATGTAACAAAAAAACGTGTGTTTTCATGTGACTGTCTTAAGATAAGGTAATTGTTAAGATAGAAATATCATGATCTCCACAGACACGATAAGCTCAAACAAAAGGCTCTCATATAGAAAATCAGACACAGCTGCTTATGCTAAGGCCGATTTTCAAGCTATTTAAGAGCTTTAGCAATGAAGAACAAATGTGCAGAAGGCACACAAAGCGCATATGTGATTTACAAATCCTTGTTGCATCATCCTCTCAAACATCTCTTATTTGACTTTGCTACTGGTCAGACTGTTCAGGTAGAATTTCCCACGCTAAGTCCCTACCTCACGTCACCACCTCCTCTCCTCTTTTCTTTCCTGTTTGTCTCCTTCTCAGCTGCTCCTGCCAATCACCTGACAGCGCTTTGATCACTGGGAGGAACCCACCTGTTGTCTTCCTCCACCACTCGTCTGCTTCCACCTTTTACCATCTGCTCTCTGCAGAGCCCCTCTGAGGTCACATGGCAGAAAAAGACAATGTGTAAATCTATGTGAACGGATTGGTAACCTGTGCCCTCAGATTTATGTGTGCAAAGTTTAGTGATCTGGTTTTATATCAGAATGCAAATGATGATACCTACACATCTTATAAAATACAACCAAGATATTCACAGAGTTAGTATTCTTAATCATTCTGTCTGTTGATGTATGATTTATGGCTAATATGACAATAGAAAAAAGTTCTAATGAGAATTCTGTGAAAGTATTTCATTTATCCTGATGTGAGATAGGCTATTTGGGTGCTGGAAGTATCACAGCTGTATAGTTCATACAGTTCATGATAATTCATAGTTAAGGCGAGGGAAGGGAAAAGGTTACATCCCAAGAGATCTGGTAACATTTTGGTTTGTCTAAATGAAAGATGAAGAGTTTATCCTTCTAATAATACCATATAATGCATATCTGACATTCACAGAGATCCCAAAATCTCTAGCTATAATTGGTTTAGATTTCAATACTTATTGTTATAAAATATTGTTTTTTATGAACAAATAATGATGATCCTGTCAGAAAGGAATGAATTGCAAATACAAGGGCACATTTTACAAAACCGTGCACACAATTGAGGAATGTAAGTGCATGTTTATATGAAATCATGCACACAAATTATGGGTCAGAGGGCATCTTATACAAATCCATTCACACAGATTTACACATCAATTTTTTTTTCTTCCATGGGACCCCAGAGGGGCTCCACAGCCATAGTCACTCATTTTTTTACTTCTTTGATTTTCCTGCTGGGAAAATATCTCTTGCTTCATAACAGAGCTGTTACTGCTATCCTGAGACCAAATAAAGACTAAATGTTAACAACTCTTTGCAGCCACAAGGTATGGCTGAAAAAATGTAAAACTTACTACACTGTGAAGATGAGAAATGCAATGACCTCTTAGTATGATCGAAAATGTTCAAGGCTATGTATATACATTAATATAGCTTGAAATAAGTATTTTCTATATGCAGATATAGTAGACTAATAACTCTTATGTAGGAAATTAAGTTGGGCTCCCTTTGTGTTATAATCTGAGCTTCTTTATGGTTTGTTGTGGTGTACGGTCCGGCTGTGCGAGTAGTCCCTGTGTGCATGTTCCACTGGCTAGCTAATCACTCGCCACTCTGTACTGCATTAATAAGTCAAAAGTTGAAAAATGTTATGCCCACCCTCCAGTTTACCCCGAAAGGTTAAAACGGATAACTCTGTCAGCACTGTTGCATGTGGCAGCACTGTTTGTGCTGTTAGCACTGTTAGCTGCTAGCTCAGCCACCTCTATGTTGAAAGCTGTGTGCAACCAATCGTGGATCAGACTCTGAATGATGAATACATCTCCTTTAAGAAAAGCTAAGTAACAAAGTTCTAACTGCCACAGTTTCCTGCCAAAGAAGTAACTTTTAAAAGGAAAATCAGTTTGTTTACAATATTTGTCATATGACTTGATTTGCCATAAACAATGAGCAACTTTTGCCTTCATCCTGAATCACAATAATATCTCTAGACTTTTATCGTATGCTAGACTGCATCAGAAAAACTTGGTCTAAAGGTTGAGTTGTAGTAGTTTTTGTACAAGTACGAGTAATAATAGTCGGGGCAGCAGCATACACTGCAGTATACAAAGTAGCAGTTTTGAATGTTGTCTCTGCAATGCAGGTGTGCACATAGACACAAATATGTGATGAAAGGCCTCACTGAGAGCCGAGACCCTATCTGACCCATGTGGAGCCCCCCTCACTCTCTTGCTCCCCCTCTCTCTTTTTCCCTCTCTCCTTTCAGCTTTCAAAGAGGAGGGGGCTGCCACACAGAAGAAGGGTAAAACCAGCAAGGTAGAGAGTGGGTGACCACAAATAAGAGGAAAAATGTGAGAGGATGACAGAAAAGAGAGAAGAAGAAATGATAAGAAACAGAGTGGAAATGCTCTGACGTGCAGCTGTAGCCGAGTGTCTCCTCGTGCAGCTACACACCCCCGAGCACCCCGACCCCTGACACAAATGTGACACCCCAGCTGCCAACCCCCCACACCCTTCTCTCCGAGCCCCACCCATACCACCAACCCTTCACCCCCCAACTCCAGCATTACCATATGTATGGCTCCCCTCGCCCCTGATTATGCTAATCACCTGTCCGGCCCCTGCAGCCCCTAAAATGGGTGTATTTAGCAGTCGGCTGGCTCCCAATGCAGCTTCCCCTGGGCCCGAGGTGTACATTCACACACTCCTCAATGGGCAGATTCTTCCACGTTGCTGCCTTCATTCAGGTCCCACTCTCCCCTCCCAACCCCCCACCTCCAACCAAAAAAAAAAATCCTATTCAATGCCAATGGATTCACAGAGCAGTGGAAAGAGTAGTAGGGCAAGAAAACGCTGACTGAAAGTCTGTGATTGCAGCATGTGCGTGCATGTGTGCAGCGGTTGTGGTTCAATTAAAAATACCCCAATACAATGGACAAATTATGTATTAATTGACGACCAAGAGGACATGTGTGATTTGATGTTGCTGCAATTGTAAAAAGTGTTTAAGTGTTAATCTCCACAGATAGTACAGTATTTTAAGTAAAACAAGAGACATTACAAAAATAATTAGGCGAAACAATTATTCAATCAACTCCAGCACAGCTGGGAAAAAAGCTCTCATCCTGTATCTCCTGTCGGTGCCTGTCCAATGCAAGCCAGGTGAGCGATCTCCCTCTGCTGCATTTACTGTCCTGTGATTGGCCCCCAGCCCAGCCATAACAGACCGTGACATGAGCCTGAGCAGCCAATCTCAACTAGCCATCTCTCTGTCATTTCCTGGAAAGATGGCCTGTGATTCCAGGTATCCCAAAATCATACATTCCAAAGTGTGGAACAGAAGATGCAGAGTAAGAGAGAGAGTGAATGGACTAAAATAAACTACATTTCTTTCCAGTTACTTTATTCTTATATTACATTTTTTGTTACCTTTACGCATAAATACTTTTATGGTTACTAGATTTCTGTATCATTTAAAAGTTATCAGTACTGGTGTCAATTGGTACAAGTCAATACTGCATTTGATACCTTCGGTCACATTTTTCATTCTGCAAAATATTCTGGACTGCTCACTTGCATCAAATGGTTTTGGCTACTTGAGGGCAGAGCAGAAAGCTGTTAACACCAGAGCTGCAATCGGTTAATTGATAAGTTGTCAACTATCAAAGTAATTGGCAATTAATTTGGCAATCAATTAATCAGTTTCAGCTGCTTAAATGTGAATGTTGTACACAAAACACAACATTTAAGGATGTCATCTAAGCACAGCTCAACTTTTTTTTAAAAAACATTTTCTCGACCAAATGACAAAACCATTAACCAAGAAAATAATGTACAGATTAATTGACAATCTTAAGTTGCAGCTCAACATAATGCCGGCATAAAACTCCCACTTCATAAAGCTGTTACAGTCAACGTGTCAGCGAACTGTTTCTTATTTGTTTGCCAACCTGACGAATGGAAGTCTAATATTCACGCTTGTTTAGATTTGTTTTGCTCTCTGCCAACTCCTGAGAGAAATGTTTGGCTCTTAAGCTGCTAAATGCTCCACAATGTTCGCCAGGTTGTTGCTAACTTAGTGTAGTGTACAGTGGGTTTATGAGAGTTAGTTTGCTTCATACAGCTGCCTTATGTGAGCCAAAAACATCACTGATGAGAACTGTGAGAGTAGACCACAAAAGGAAGGTTACAGTCCGGAAAACCAAAACAATGAGCTAAAAGAGGCTAAAACACTCTGTAGTGCTGATGGGAACTACAGTGTTGGTGATTATACTCTGTGGGTTTACCACTTTAAGCTATTCACATTACACAGACATTTGATCCATTGTTAATATGAAAATAATGATAAAAGAGGCATTAACTAAAAAATACTGCTCAAAGATTCAGCAAACAAATCAAGTGATACCAAAGCTCAATCTATATTTGTACTATACTATATTTGAGCAGGAAAACAGCATAAAAACACTGGAATACAAACTTTTAAACCTAAACTGGAAGAGGCAACAATGTTTGCATTTTGCCTGATTAAGCCCCAGCACAAACATCACCCTTTTCCATGCAATGTGCAGATCTTTTCTTCCTATACTGAAATTGTTATCCTGCATCTGGCCTAAATATGGCATGGGACATGCACACGACTACTGTTCAGGACTTGCTGTGAGCAGCTCTGGACAAAAACATGTCAGATGTGAATGTTTATAACAGAAAACCATAGAGACAGAAAATAAGTGATACCCATCAGGCTTTGCTGCACTTTAAGCACAACAGCCTGTTGGGTTACAAGTGCTCCCAATGTCCTCATGCTTTAGTCAGACTCGCAGGGCGGTCTCAGCACCGGAGACTATTTCACTCTGACGCATACTGACTCAATCTGGAGCTCCAAACCTCTCAATCATCTGAGAGAGGAAATGTTTTATATCGCTGTATCTTTATGCCTTGCGTGTGCATGTGTGGTACTTGTGTAATTGCCACTGCTGCCAGATTCTATGACGTTGCGCTGTAGGAATTGCAATGAACTATACAGCTACGTACGTAACCCATGCGTGCCAGAGGGGCTTCAAAAATTCCACACACAAATTGGAGATGTTTATAGTATGTTTGCATGAAAAATTCTCTGCTCTTGCAGTCTGAAAAGCATCAATCCACACCCCAATCTTTCTCCCGGTGTACGGTAGGCACTGCAGCCAAAACACAAACACACTACCGCTACTATACTCCTGCCTCTTCCCTTGCCCCCCCCCAACACACACACACACACACACACACACACACACACACATACACACACATACACACACTCCCTCTGCTGTTTTGTACTTTCTCCACCCCTCTGGCAGTCAGCGCTGTGAGGGAGGGAAGAGAGGAAAGGGGAAGAGGGAGGGAGGGAGGGATAGTTGGGGAGGGAAGGGAAGGAGGGAGGCCAGACCACCCTGCTCTCATGGCAGGGCTGAGTGTTTACATTGCCGTGGCTCACTCTGTAATACATCTGGCATTCTGAGGCCACTCTCTCCAGCCAGGGACGGGGGAGTGGTGGTGGTGGGAGGAGGAGGGGGGAGGAGGCTCGGGTAAAGAGAGAGACCTTTCTGGCAGAGAGGAAAAGAGAGGGATAGAAGAGAGAGAGAGGGAGAGAGAAGGAGGTAGAGGGGGGAGGGTAATTCTCTCCACAGTCTCCTGTGGTCGGTCATTCGCAGGGCTCTGGTTTTTGAATAAGAGCGCTTGAAAGAATGCAAAATGTAAACAGAGAGCTTGGAGGCATCTCAGGATGTCGTTTGTGAATGGGAGTGCATTCGCCTGACACAGACACACACACAGCATGGTGAACAAGTTTTTTAAAAGTTATTTCACTTTTGCCAGGTAGGGGTAATATACACAAAACTGCTTTCAAATGAGGGAGAGCGAGCTTGAGAAAACAGCACTGTAAGTCTGTGTACAGTACCAGAGGCGCAATGTTTCCCCACACTAAATCCCTCACCAGCAAGCCTGCACTTTTCATCAACTCGTAAAGTTTAACACAACACGCTGGAATGTTATTCCTTCTATAGAGGTTTAATCCTGTTTGTAGCGAACTGATAAACACAAACTTAATTGAGTCCAGTTTGGAAAATGTGAAAAAGTGTGCATGTGCGCGTGAATGCTCACGGTGAAATGGATGTAGAGAGAAAGATAGATGACTCTATGTAGTGTATTCTGTGCAAACCAGGAAAAATATTGGGTGTGGGCACATTTGTGTGTTTGATTGCTTGCGGCTGCTGAATGAAAGCAGTCGAAGATGGAGTGTGATGGACGGAGTGAAAGAAAAAAAGGAGGAAAACAGATGAAAAAAGACGAGAAAATAGCAAAGGAGAGGCCCATGAAAATAGCCTGCCATGCCAGCCCTGGTCAACCACCTACTCATTCACAGAACCCAAAAAACTCCAAAGCCTTTCTGCATATGAGAATGTGTGCGTATGTGCGCGTGCATCCATGCATGTATCAGTGCTCCCATACACATCAAAAGCTGGATAATTCAATCATGCAAACCACAATCCTCTCAGTGGAGACGCCACATTCAGGGCACTCCTCCTCCTCCTCCTCCTCCTCCTTCTCCTCTTCCTCCTCCTCATCTTCGTCCACAAGAAAGGATGTCAAGGCTTCTTCCGCATGCACTTAACATTATACCGCTCCCCTCTCTGCTGCCATTACCAGCAAAACAACAAAACAACCACCAACTCTGTCAACTTAGCTCTTAATCACACTAGATACAAAACAGACATGGAAGAAAGGGAGGGAGTCATTTAAGAAAAAAAATCAGTCCTATCAGGGTTGATTCTGAACTTTAAATCAGGCACACAAACATGGATTGGCACCATTTAACTGTTACCATATTGATATCAGGGATAAACTGCAGGCAGAGGAACAATAATAATGAACATTTGGGGAGTATGACTTTAGCTTGCCTCCTCTTTGTCGTGTCATTCTTCAACAGTCATTACAGCAGGACTGATCACTCGCATTAATGCAGAAGTTTGATATTTGTTTGAATTATTATACAGTTATTCTGAAATGAAAGCAAGAAAATTACATTTGATTCACTGCCCTCTGCTGGAGGACAGATGTCAAAAGGTTAAACCCAAATTCATAAAACGACACAGGAGGGTAGTCTCCTTACAACATCTGGCTCATGAGATGCACTTATACGGGCAGACACAAATGCATATACATGAATGTACAAACAGTTTATGGTGACAGCTGAGACTTCTGCTGTTTTTCTTCCACCCCACCAATCCTCCACCCCCCCTCCATCCCCTCTGCTGTGAGTCTTCACTCTGCACCCAGGCCACAGGGTGAGTATCAGGTGAGGTTTTAAATAGCAGGGCCTCTACGAGATGACCTCAGGGTCCCAGGGGTCTACCCCCGTGGCCCCTGGCCTCTACACTTATGTCCCCCAAGAAAGCCCTCCAGGACTTGGGGCCTCCCCTCAAGTCTGTAGCCTTCAGACTCCAATCCATACACCCTCTGTCCCAGTCCAGGCCATAAATCTTGGGACTATAAACTCATTTCAACTTCACACATATCTCTGTGTCCACCATGAAAACAAAAGACATCCTTTGAATGCTGAGGGCCCCATTCTCTCTCTGGCTGATGCTAAAGCTATGGGCTAACCACATCTCAGCCCAGATTACAGTACTGCTCCGTCTCATCTGCTTTACCCCCAGTTTCAACTTCAACCCTTGCCCGGAGCTTGAGCTTCAAAAGCCCCATTTCCAAATTTTCTCCTGCCCGTACCCTCTCTCACCCATCAACACAGCCCCTCAACCACAGCCACATCTCCAGCCGGCCCTCTCTTAGCACAAAAACAGAGTGAAAGAGTGAGGGGCCGTCCTACAGGAAAGCCAATGTTTACGCGATACTGTTTTAATTAGAGGCAGGCGGCGCTGCTATTTTCTTTACAATTTGGCCTATGTTTGCCTTAACCCAGAATGCCAAGGGATGGCTCCATTTTCCATTTGTGGCCAGGAGGAACTCTAAAGGGGTCTTATTCCTCTCTTGTATGCCTCCGCTCCCTGAACGTGGCTTAGAGTTAATCATCGCAAGATCATGTCGAATCATCTGCAATTTGAAACTGAGGATGATGTATCTGAAGTCGAACCCCTCGCCATGTGTTTTGACGTTGAGGAAAGCGCACAGAGGGCGGCAAGCCACATTTGTGTGTGGGGAGAGAGCGAGATACAAGACCACAATACTACGACTTCCTGTTTGAGCCAATTATTTCCTGTGAGTGCCACAGTGGACATAAACACAGCGTTTATCTGCAGTGTGTGGATGCAGTCACACCACTATCGTTTTATGTGGTCTGGGCAGGAAGAGAGACCTTAAAAAGTATTACTATCACTCCTTATATGTTTAGAAAAACACAAACCCCCATACATCCTCAGAGGTTTGACACAATCGCCTCTTTGTGCAGGCATGCGTCTCACTCCCCATTGGTCTCTGTCGCTTTGTCTAATAAACAGAACTTCCTGTGTCTGAGTGTTTATAAACAGTGCTGAGTGAGCACTGTGTGAGAAGAGACAATCCCTGCAAAAGCTGCGGCACGTGACGGCGTGTAGAATAAACACACTAGCCCGCTCCGGTACGCAGCTAATGGTGGTCTGCTGCAAAAAAGCAGGTGACGACAGACACGACATGAGATCACCGACGTGAAAATGCAGCTCCAGTTGATTGTAAAGGATTTGAAGGATCTAATATGAGCTGGGTGTATTGTGTGTGTGTGTGTGTGTGTGTGCATGCGTGCGTCCACAGGCCACACAGCTTCCAGGCGGGGTCGTCCATGGGTCACCTGCGGAGGGCAGTTCCAAATGAAACATAAACAGCCGCTCTGTCCTCTCCTCCTCTCTCCTCTTTTTCCTCTCAGACGATGGGCCAGTCCCCCAGCACGGCCCAGCACAGCGTTCCACGGTCCAGGCAGAACTAATCTATCCCTCAGCTGTGCAGTCTAATCTAAACAAACAGATCTCTCCCTATCAACATCTGGAACCCCTCACGTACCGGGACCTAGGAAACCACCGCAGCCCAGGCTCTTTGTCAGTGTCTGTGTGTGTGAGCAGGTCTATGTGTATCACTATGAGCCAGTTTGAGAATGTGTTGTAAATGTCTACCAAAGTTTAATTCAACTGTCAGGGTTCAACATAAAGCTAGCCTGTTCTGACAAAACTATATGGTGCAACTTCAGTGAAAAGTTTACAAAAGCACGCACATCCAGACGATAAACACTGGGTGCTGGACAAGAGATCATGCAAGAGACGTAAAAAGTCTTGCAACTTCAGTGAAAGACAAAACACTTAAAGACAGGTCAAGCAAAAAGACAGTCCATGTAACAATTTAATCACCAGTTATGTGCAAGTGAATCTGATTTAATGCCAGCAGTGCTGCAGCAAACAGCAAATTATGGCTGGTGGATAGTTTTTGAACACCTATTTCATCTTTTAGGCCACAAACAAGAATAACGGCAAACACCAGTCACAAGTTACAAGGGCCTGAACTGAGAGATTTTGTCTGACGTACACAAAAAAAGTATTAGTAATGATAGGAAACTAAGAAAAAAGCAGTAAATCTTCAAAACAAATCTAAATAACTTTCTAAAAATCCATCCAAATGATATTTTTTTTGAGTATGAGACATATCATGTCCTGTAGACTTTGAATGTGCTTTGTAGTTTTCTGCTTTATGAAGCAAAGCATCTCTGGCCAACTTGAATTTTTGACAATGGTTTTCAAAAGCGTAAGTTTATTAAGTGCCACAAAGTATGAAAAAGTATCAAAACACCAACCGTTACTGCAGCATAATGTACTTTTCTGCTGTTTCTCTGTTTGCTCAATATGCTCCAAATAAAATGTTTGCCAAAAAATGGCTAAATACCTTACTTCCAGAAGAGCTCCCAGAAGGGCAATAGTGTGACACGGAAGAGTAAATAAAGAGAAATATAAATCAAAAGTTACCACAGCCCAAAAGGGAAACCCGTCAATTTCTTATTTTGTTTTGTTGTCACAAAGATCTTCCTGTTTCATAAAGATAAGAAACAGAAAACGCAGATTACATCACAAAAAAGAAGCTGTTTCCAGCAATCACAGATATCAAACTTCATTTGTGAAACGATGATTAATTATCAAAACAGTCAGTAATTATGTTTTTTTTTTTTGATCAATTCAAGCACTGCCAGTCTACAAAGGATGGATGCACTCTGCAGTCTGTAGCAACATTGAGTTTCATATGGTGCCGCTCACCGTAGTTCACATGACCGTGGTCTGACATGTGAAAAGGGTGTGAAAACAGTGTGTTCCTCTGGCTACAATCAGGAGTCCTGTACTGAGGAGACTCCCCTCTGCCTAAACCGCTGCCAACTGCGCCTGCGCCACAGATTAGAAGAACACGCTGTCTGTCAGACCCCTGCAGCAGCACGCAAGGAGAGAACAGCCAACCCAGGGAGGAGGTGTGGGGTGTTTGATCTGTGCCGGAATCAGTCTGCTTTAATGTTTGATCTTATGAGCTGTATTTTTTTGTTATATGAGAGAGGGGAGTTAAAATGGCATTAAAACAAAAAAGCAACCTCACAAATGTGACAACAACTACATATAAGTACTATTTTTATTTATTTATTTTTTTCCATGACCAAAAAACACTTATTTACTTTCTCAGCAGCAAAATCTGCTCCTCCATTCATGACTCCGACAGCCGACTCTAGCCCTAAGTGCAGGAATGCGGATCAAAGGGAAGGAAAAAAGCACAGCCCCTTCCCCTTACCCCCCAAGCACCACCCATACGCACAGTTCCCTTTTTTCCTTAAAAACATTCAGTCTTCATAAGTTGTTTCTGAAAGAATGACAACAAGTGAGCTGCCTATCCACTCCACAAACACGAGTTCCTGTCCTCACTCCGCTTTTTCCCTGCAGCCGGAGACAAATCTTTTTGGAAAGTTGAGAGCTGTCCAAAACGGGACCACACACAGTCTCTGAGCATTCAACTGCTGGGGGCAGGCAGACACACACTCACACACACACACACACTCACACACTCTCACAAAATGGCGGCTTTGACAAAAATTTCCTCTACCCAAAAAGCTGCTTATGAACTTAATTACAACCTTACTTCTGAGTGCAGTTAAAGCCTCCTCTTGCACATCTTGTGTGTGCATCTAACTTAGTTTGAGAAGCTTGAGCAGTATGCTTGGATAAATCAAATCATTTTTAAGCTTCACTTGGCTACTTGCCAGGGCCTAAACAATAAACAATCCCCCTGGCTTGTTTAGTAGCATCCACAAACCTCTCTCTTCTTCCAATCTAAACCATCCCATGCTGTTTCAAACATGCAATATCAGATTGTATAAATTCAGAAGATGTGGAATAATAAGTCCCAGCATCTTACTTATAAACACAGAAACACTGCAAAAATGGAAAAAAAATGTACAACTTGTCAAAAGCAGCCAATAAGAAATGAGAATGTCTTACCTTCCACCCAGAGTTTCTCCACGTCTGTCTCCAAATTAGCTGCCCTTAAGCCCACAGCAAAAGCTCCGAAAATCATGAGGCCCACAACCAAAAACTTTCCGCAGTTCTTTTGTATGTAACAGCCCAGCCTGAATAAAAGTCTCTGGAACTTTGCTCTCAGCCATAGAGGTGCTTTTCTCCCCGTCGCCTTCCCCTACAATGAGACAAGATTCCCAATGTTACTGTCAGTTCAAACATAAAACACTGCACTTACCTGAACAGGTTCATCTGTGAGCTTTATGAGAAAATCCCTGTTATACAGTCAAAGAAATGATTACAGGAGGTCCCAAAAGTCAAACAGTCATGAAATATACAAACTATGGGGTACAATTTGACCCAAGGAGCCTCATCTGATCAGACTAGCTGTTATGAATCACTATAAGACTACAAATATATCTATAATAACGGCTCTGTGGAAAATGAGAGAAATAATAAACCATTCACTGTTTCCCTCTGCTAACTTGTGATGATTGAAATATACATTCTGCTGACGACCACCGAGAAACCACAAAGGGCTCCCCAGAGTGAGAGCCACAGGTTCTGTCATATCAGTAACACGTATAAACTGTAACCTTAGCAGGAGACATGCTAAGGAGAAGATATCTTCATCCCCTGCAGGTCACCCACACACACAGCCTGGTCCATTTCTGTCATTTCGCTGCAGCGGTGATGAGTTATGGGGATGTTAATGCACACAGACTGACATTGGGGTGTCAAGAGTTTGCTCATAATAGGTTTGCAGCTTGACTCTGCAGAGCGCATGGAGGTATATAAAGGGGTTAACTTTTGATAGTAAGCCTCCTCCGTGTCTCTATTGCACATGGATATCATGCAAAAATACAGGCAGCATGGTGTTAAAATCCTGCTTTGGATGCACATTTCTCACATGTTCCCTGTGAATTAACTGAAAGATCACTTCATACTCCACATTTTGGGAGTAATGTGTCACTAACACAGCCCTAACATCAACCTTTGATATCAAACACTGCGAAAAGGTGCATGTGGTGAAACCCACAAACACCACCACACACAACTGCACTCCCCGTCCAGCAGCCCGTGTGTTCCGGCCTGCGTGGGGAGTGGAGGAGCCATCACAGGGGGACTCACAATATTTGTGAACGGAAGAGGGCAGCCACATGGATTTTTTAACTTCTCTTCTTTACGCTAAGTCTCCCAAGTCTACATGCTGTCATGCAAACCCATTTTTAAAAACTTTTTAAGCAGCTCGCGAGCAGAGAGAGCTGGATGTTATGAAACAGTCAGTGTTGACTGTGAGTGAGAGCTGCATGTTTTGCCCTGTCTGAGACCGTTATAGGTTGGGATGTTGCATTAGGAACAATCGCCTGGTTGTGTTTGCAAATACTATTTCACATCCTAAAACTGAAGCTGCAGATGAAATGTTGCACTCGTAAACTCAGCTCGGTACAACCTTGCCTTACCCCTGTGTCCCCCTACCCAGCCCGCCCCGTTACCTAGCAGCGACTGGACATAGTTTGACCACTTTTTCGGGCGAATACAATGAAACCAAGACCATAAGCTCTCTCCCGGTTAGGATGAGAAATAAGCACCTCGGTGATTTGCTCCAAAGCAAAGCCCGCATCGCAGTAACTCGGCCGCTGCAAATACTCCAAATCCAGCGGTGTGTTGCGGGTATAGTCCCCCCTGTTCCTCCGCGTTATCCTCGGCCGATCGGGGTCTCTGTTTTCCTGCTCGGAGGGCGCATTAGCAGCCGAGGCCATGTTGCGGGGACTGCGAGATCGTTTCCCACTTTATAGTATTTCCCCGAAAGCGTGTAGCGATATCCCAAGGCAACAAAGTTTCACTCTCGGAGATCTCACACCCGTGAAGTAGGACTTCATACTCCGGTTGGAGACGGCGAGTCAAAGTCTGCGCCTTCCATCCCAACATTTCGCGATCCGGAGGTCTCCACCGCTTTCACCGCATTCACCGTGTCTCTTCAAAATAAAAAAGTGAGTTTCTCTCAAAAAGCGAGGTTCGCAAAGTGATTCCCATACACAAGTCGTCGGGTTAGAAACCTCGATGGTCGTTGCATTCTGGTGAGATCTATGTGGTCTTCCCCTGGGCCGCGCGTCACGGCCAACTCTGAGATTCAATAGAAGAGGAGAAAAAGACCTCTCTCCATTTGGAGGCAGAGGAGGAGGAGGGGTGAAAGGAGAAAAAAAGACTCGAGATCCCGCCTCTAGGGCTGTCAGATTGCAGGACTTTCTTGCATCTGATTGGTTCCAGAAGGGCAAAAATTACTCAGCAAACACGACTATTATTAGCTGCTTAGCAACAGCTCACTAAAGTAGAGAGACCACCCAGGCGGGGAGACCTCATGTGTGCATCTCCAACTTCAGGGGAGGCTCGCTGGGAGCAAAATCCGCTCGGTGCGTTTGGTGTTTTGGGTCTCCACACAGCGCCCTGTCGCTAGAAAGAAGCGTTTCCCAGAGAGGAGCTGAAGTCTGAGGCCGGGTGCACGCTCTGTGCGTCTGAAGGGGGCCGAGGAATGTCAGAACTGCAGTATTTAACGTAGATTTTTTTTTTTCTGCCACCACCATGATGGTGGTAGTTGAGCCTCAAATTACAGCAGTTCGAGGGGAGGTCCTACAATAAGTTGTCGTTACAATGTCAGCTCCTCTACAGAATACAGGCTGGTCTTTATCATGTGCAATTTTATACAAAACTTTGGGACTTTGATTAATAAAGAAAAGGTCACAATGATTGAGCAAACATAAAATTGCTCAGTTGGCAATGGTGTTTGTCCATCTTCAACTACATCTCAGTCTGAAGAAAAAACCGACAACATATGCAAAATAATCATGTTATGATAGAATTATTACACATAAATAACTGATAAATGTTGATGAACTTTAAAAAAAGACAGTATAGTAAAGACGTGTGATTTGCGCGTTTTCACGCATGGGAAACCTTATTTATCTTCTGTATGTTATGTTGATATAGTATATATTTATATATATCTAAAGAGAGAGGGAGAGAGAGAGTCAAATAGCCACCTGAAATTTATCAAAATCTTTTCCATTAATCATCTATATCGGACTATTATATTGTCTGACAATGTCTCTTTACGCAGCTTTTATTAGTTAACCACGCTTTTCTTTGGGAGAGTCGTGCTGCAGACTTTTCTGCCAGAAGACGAGTAAACAGATGTTGCCAGGTTAAAGACTTATTCATCAGCGTTTTCATATGTTCAGAGCAACATATGTTTGACAAAATGTCAGTTATCTTTAAGATAAAACCCCCCGAGACCCCGGAACATTGAGAAAAGGAGCTGAAACTATAATCTAAGAGTCACGAAAAACTTTTAAATCACTTCATTTCATTTAGACTTATCTGTCAACCCTGAATGTGAAGAATAAAACAGTAAAAATAAACCAGAGGAATTGTGTGCAGTCACTTAATGGACTTAAAGTACGGGTCTATCAGCAGCCCACACTTCACACCTGGACCATCCGAGTTCAGCAGCTCAGCCTCTCGTCTGGCTGCCAGCCGCGTACTTACCATCTTCAGTCCAGGTGGGGAGAGCTTTCAGAACAAATCCGTGATATCCGCCCCCCGTGGAGTCCGAAACGTGTCAGTTATGATGAAGACACAACGAACCGATCTTATTGTTGTGAGCATAAAACAGAGACGCATTGTAATCCGTCTTGGTCGCAGTCATCCTGCTCTGCGTCGGAAAAAGTTCACTCGCAATTACATGGCTGTTCCTTTTTGGCCACGTGGGTGGTCCCATTCGCTCCATAGGCAGGACCCTTTGACTGTCACGTGATTAGCCCAAAATTGTAAACAGTACCAACCCATGCAGAGCAGCATCTTCTCACTCAGTCAATGAGCCAGAGGCATACACGCCCAGAGAGAAAGAGAGCAAAGTTACACGCTGTACAAAAATGTTGCAGTTATGAAACACACACCTGTACATGCACAGGTGTATGCACACATACCCCCCCACACATACACACACAAATATAACAGGCATGCACACACATAACACATATTTAGGTGTAGACCCCCCCCCCCCACCACCACCACCACCACCACCACCACCATCATTGTGTTCAAATTATCAACCTGAATGCACTCTTTTTGCAAATCTATTGTTTTTGTAGGTTTTTGGTCAGCAGCATAAATCACAACATTTAACTCTATTGCTCTATTTGGATTGGCCTCAAGGTTATCTATTCAGTCCCATCAATATTTTGATTTTTCTGTGGAATCACCACCACAACAGTCACTGCAACAATAATATCATTTCACTGGCATCAGATATCCCTGATGTGGTTTCTGAGACTAAAAAAGTATCTAAAGGGACAAAGTTAGTCTGCAATGCCCCCTAATGCCCCTGAATAGATCCAGGCTTGTCTCAGTGGAACACCATCTCTGTGCTAGACATGTTCAAGTTGTTGTCATGACGGTAACGCTGCAGGACTCCATCAAAGTGCCGCAGGTCATTGTGGAAAATGGTCCTCCCCTTCGAATACTGTAGTGTAGAGGCTGTAAAGATATGCCAGTAAAATGCTCTGGGAGATTATATTGCAAGCATCTGTGTGAACTAATGAAATACATGTGCACATAAGATGCCAAAACATCCTTGACCAAACATGAGCATATTTCCATTTTTTTTAAAATCTCATTTAGCATCATGTGCTAATATGGATCAGATGGACTAATTGTTCACTTTAGGAATTATACCAAATAGAGAGAAATGTTTTCCAAATCATCTTATTTTAATTTTGTGATTGCAGGCAATAGCTTGGGTTTCAGACTTGTGTGAGGAACAAGGTCAATGAGTTTATTCAGGCCTGTATGTTTCCGCTATGATGATGGTTGTAGCTATATTCATAACTTCCAGAGGACGAATTGCAATATTTTTGGTAACACTCAGACCTTTTCTCGAGGGCCACCATAAGACCAAATGTCAATATTTTTGCAGTATATCTTAGAACGAGCAGGTTTTTCTGAAACTTGCAGAGCACAGGAAGATTTCCAGTATACCTTTTTAATTTAATGGCCTAATGACCTTTCCTTCAGGAAAATACCAGCATTTAAACTCCACTATTCCTAAAGCTCTTAAAAATGAAAAATCTTCAGTGTGTTATTTTGAGCCTTTGGTTTATGTGGTGAACTTAGAGGTCTTTTGTGGTTGTTAGCAAGGATATAAGATTTCAACCTGGTCTCACTCACAGGGCATCAAAACAGTGCTGCTTGGAAAGTTTGGGCAGTAGCAGCCCTTGGCATTAGGTACAGATCTACAATGCACCTTTCAGCATTATCATATATATTATCATTATCAAGACAAAAATACATGGAACATGAGCATAGCACAACACTATAGTAACGGTATCCCCGCAGCAGACCACAACCTTTATAATCTACTGAAACTGCACTTGCCCTCAGGGGCACTGCACTGCTCTACTCTTTTTTTGTGTGGCTGGTCTATTTTTTCCCCTTCTACACGCAGCTTGCAGCCTCCAACAGGTAAAAACTACATATAATTGTGTTAAAAACAAGTACAATCTGTTTAAAAATGACAAAAATGAATACCTTATTGTACTGAAAGAAATCCAAGGCAGCAGAGCAAACTTGTGGGTGTTTTTACATTTCAAATTAAAAAATCAGTCAAATCAATGCTAAAGTGATGCTGTTGATTAATTCAGTTGAGAAAGTCTATATGCTTCCAAATCCTCCATAACCAACTGTATTATCTCTGTCACAGTCTGCTCTGCCTCTCTCCCGCTGCTGTGGGATTTCTTACTCCACCCCCACCTCTCCCTCCACCTGGCCGCTCAGCCTCATCAGCCTCATCAGCCTCATCACCTCAACCTGAGGCTCTCAGCTGCTCCTCATCTCATGTAAAAACCGTGTGAGAGACTTTGAAGCAGCTACATATCACACTTGTTCTTGTTTTAATGTAAATTCTGAGTCTTAATCCTGTTGCTTTTAACTAGTATGTATCTTATTTGTTTTGTTGTGTGAGTTGGTGTTAGTTGTCTTTAATTGTTGCAACTTTTATAGGCTGCTGTCTTGGCCAGGCTTCCCTTGAAAAAGAGGTCATTGTATCTGAACGGGACCGACCTGGTTAAGGCAGCCTCACTCTACTCACTCTTTTCTAGATTGTCTTTGCTTCCATGCCTGACCTTCTAGCACTTACTCTCAGACTGTTTTCCTGGTTTTGGCTCGGCTTGCCTCTGACCACCTCTCCTCGTCTCTGCCCCAGTAAACCTAACAGCCTTCTATCTCTGACCACAAGTTTTGCACTTCCTGGTTGTTATCTGCCTGTGGTTGTGTGGTGTTCTACTGCTTCTGCTCCGTCAAAAGAGATCGTAATCCTTCCTGCGGTCTCCAGAGCCTCTCACTGAGCGAAACATCTCTTCTGGGTGAGTGCCTCTGGTGTTTAGCGTTCTGGTACATCAATTCCCCGCCTGTCCTCATTGATCCTGCTGCCTGCTCCTACAGGATTTGTCTGCTCCGCTGCCTGACACCAACTCTGCTTCCTCCTTGACCACAAGCCCTACCTGCCCCTCTATGGTGTCTCTGCTTTTCCCACAAGCTCCCTGCTGTAAGTGTTTCTGCAACTTACCTGATACATTCACCTGCCAGTCCGCTCCACTTTCAATTTCCCCACTTGAACTCTGAACTATCACCTGTGAACGTGAGCTCACCCCAGTCCCTCTACAAACTCTGTTTGACCCCAGAACTGATAACTGTCCCTACTTACCTGCCACCTGATTATACTCACCATTGCTCCATTCAGCCTGCCAAAAGATGAAAAAAACGTAATTACCAACTACTCACCTGCTCTGTTGTGCTGCATTTGGGTCCTATCACACCCCATTACAATCTCTTATAAAACTCAAGCTGGTGTGTAACTCGGCTCCACTCTGCCTGCGTGATGTGCTGTGGCCATGGCCCATGTATTTCTGCTGTAAGACATATGGTGTGTTTTCACTACATGGTACCTACTCTACTCTGCTCTCCTTTTTTGGTTTTCCACTAGAAAAAAGTACCTGGTACCTGCTCTCCTGGGGTTAAAAAAAAGAAGCCAACCGGGTACTAAAAGGTGATGTGAAACATTGCAGACCAGTGATTGATCAGACAAAATCGTCATTTCGTAACCAGAAAGACCACGTCGCAGTCGATCAAGGAGATGGAAACGTTCCTCACCTTGCTGGCCGACGAGCGTATCCAGCGAGTGCAAGTCTGTGTGTAGGCCCATGCATGGTTCGAATTATGGGGAAGCTAAGGGGAGCTTGGCTCCCATGAAAGCCTCCACTGACACGTTCAGGGGGAGCTGTGAAGAATTGAGTGCAAATGTCTGCTAAGCATCAGTGGTTTGGTCCAACAAGCACAGGACTCTGACCTAAGAGACCACTGTTTGTGTCCCATGTGAAACTGAAAGTTAATATTATTTTGTCACATCAGTTGTTAGTCACTCTTAGTAAATCAGTTGTGAATCATTTGTTACATGCATCAACTGACATGACAAAAGCCAACCACAATCTTCTCCTAACCCTACATAGTTTGTTGCCTCGCTGACACTTGGCATCAAGATATGGCACAAAAGACTGCCCTCAGTGTCATCTGAATCACACCGTTGGTTTCTGTCCAAGTATGTGTCAAAATATGACAAGTAGGGTTGAAATCAAATTGAAGATTTGCTCCCCTGAAAATCTTAATATGTAGACTCTCGGCCATTTAATTTCTCACCTTGCTGCACTGATGCACAAGTGTACTTGTGGACCCTGTGAAATCACTTTTGGAGTGTGGTAACAGGTGCAAAAACCACACAGTGCCTGATAACAGCCTTGAAACTTTCAACAGAGGGCAGAAAAGCAATGCTTTTATGCTGTTTATAGGAGATGAAGTATTCATTTAGGAGCAGGAGGAATTGGGCATTGATCCAGCAGCAACTTAATCAAGAAATCGTTGGCCCTTCATGGACCATGAGGAAAAGTGTAAAAACCATATTAAGTGCATGCGCTTATTTATGATTTGCAGGTGCATTACAGTTTTAAGTAGAGTGCCAACACACTAATATTGTTAAGTCAAAACATAGGTCTCCATCTAGTTAGGTTAATTCTCATGATATATGGAGACTTCTCATAAATCTCAAAGCTAATACCTTTAAAGATTATCAGCCGTTAACTTCCATTTATCATATTTCTTGACTGCATCACAAATCAAGGACAATATTCTCTTACTCTCTCCTGGCAACAGTATCAAACTATGCATTCTTACAAACCTCTCTTGTACATGTACATGCACTTTTTTTTCCAAAATCTGCACGCTTCCTTGTTGAGTAGTTATGAATGGAAATGACAGGACAGCAGTGTTTGCCAGCCATCATGGGGGGAGTGGTGCGGGGGGTCAGGCAGACACATTTAAATCCACTCTCAGTGAAGTGCATTGAAAGAAAAGACAAAAAGGAAGAAAACAGCAGAAAGACAGAGTGAGAGAATGCAAACAAAGCACACCTCCTTATTGAAAACAAATGCACTCAAGATCCCAATTAAGTAAGAATTTCCTCTTTTTCTTTCTCTCTTTCTGTCTTTCATTCCAAAGACCAAAAAAAACCCAACAATATGGATGCCCTGCAGAGAGGGGTTCTTGTTGCTTAAAAGATCATGTGATGTGCTTCATTCACTGAGAGATTGCAGAGTGCCTATAGAGCACATGTGACTTAAGCTGCACAGTACTGATGGTAAGAAATATGCATTGCACTTGTTTTTCCACTTTTGTAACCATACCATACCTTAGTGTAGGTGTATTTGCTAAGATGAATGTTTGTATGCATGTGTGTCTGTGTATAATAGAGACTTTGTGTGTAAATGTGTCACATCATTTGAACATTAAAAAAAATATTCTGATGATCATGTTGTTGCCAGTGACTTCTCACACCACTTTTCAATTTTTCCTGTTGTCTACACTCGCTAAAATAAACTCATTTATTACCCTTTAAGCCCTCCTGACTTAAATGTAGTTGTGCTCAAACACTGTTTTAACTTTAGTTTTACTTCGTAATTAAATTGGTTAGAGAGTCTGGCTGAGGTGCTGGCTTCCAACTTTGTGTTGTTTGCATCTTGGGCCTTTTACTATTTTCTTTATACATACTGCCTCAGGGTTCAATCCTCTGTAAGCATAATGTGTCTTTTCATTGTTTTGCTGATGACGTCCAATTGTACCCTCCTTTAAAATTTAAGTCCAAGGACTCTCTGTTAGCCTGTCCTAAAGACATAAAGACTTGGATGCACCTTAATTTCCTCAACTTAAATGACAGAGATAAAACAGAGATTATTGTATTTGGGCATCCAGACTGTTTTAATGACTATGCTAATGCTCTGGGCTCCCTTGCCTCCAAAAAATGTTCTTTTATCAAAAGCCTTGGTGTGACCTTTGATAGTGCCTTTGAATTTGACAAACAAACAGGCTCTGTTGTCAAAAGTGCTTTCTTTCAGCTTCGACTACTGGCCAAAGTGAAGCGTTATCTCTCAACTAAAGATTTAGAGAGAGTTAGTCATGCTTTCATTACGTCTAGGCTTGATTATTGTAACACTTTATATTAGATCAGCCCAGACTCTGGAGATTTTTAAGTCATTGCTAAAGACCCACTTCTTCTCGTTGGCCTTTGACTTATATTGAGCCGTTCATTCCTCATATTTTTTATGGATTAATTGTTTGGTATGTTTGTTTTTACTTGTGCATTTCATACTGCATTTTATGTCAGTTTCTTTGTTGTACTTCTGACCACTTGTTTTGTCCAGTTCCTTTATGCAGCACTTTGGTCAACCTTGTTTTTTTTTTAAATGTGCTATATAAATAAATGTGACCTTGACCTTGTCTGATTATCTGACCACTCATGTTTCTTGCCCTGATCAACAATGTTGTAACAATATTGCGTTTCCAGATGTCAGCGATTACTTTGGTAAGTACAATGTTATCATATGTAACAAATGATTGCCGAAACTATAAAAAGAAGTTGTATTGAACTGGAATTATCCTTTAAATGTGCATTTCTATCAGCGAGGCAGCACATTTATATTCTCCAGAAAATCCGCCTGTCAGTGAACCTCCACAGTATGTCCCGTTGGAAGCTCAATACAGGTACCATTTCCAATATTTCTGCCAAGTCATAAAACCATCCCCTCCTCCTCGATCTTGACCCGGCTGCTGGCTCCCCCTGGTCCATCATAGCTGCCTGTGAAGCAGTAGGGGCTGAGTGCACGGCAAGAGCCTGCTGGGATGTTTATGTTCCAGCTCAAGGTTGTCTTCAATCATACACAGAGCTGTTTGACAGCTTGCAGCACCGCCTGGCCTCTGTTTACCTCTCCCAATTTCCGACTGGCTTTGTATGCTCAATCAGAGCAGCTCAAAGAGGATCCAACAGGGCAATTCCACAATTCTCCATCCTGCAGCAGCAGCCACACATAGAAGTGGACTAAAGGCATCATAATGGGATACAGAAAATGCTTGTGTTTGACGGGCCTAACCAGAACAGGGAAACTCTCCAGTGAAAAAGTGTTAGAATACATGTTTGAAACAACTGAATTTGATTTTGCATCTCTTGTGGTCCTTATGATAGTTAACATTGTTTACTTGAATACATGATTCCATGCAATCATACTATTATGGCAAATGAGGATGCAGTGAAAGTGAGTATGCACAATGCTGTAACCACTATTCTAAGAGTTAAAGACCCCCTTTAGAAACGGTTTAAAAAATACTTTTGATTTTCATTTAGATATTGTTTGACAAGGTTCCCACTAAAATAAAATAAAAAGTCTGAAAGAGGTTGGAAGCAAAACTAATATCTCTCTCCCTCATTGAGATCTGATCTCTGCCCCAGCAGCAGTGCTGAAACCTCCCATTAAAATGCAAGTGAACATTACCATTCTATAAACCGACTGACGTTAGATTAAAAAAGTACCAGGTTAATTGATAACTTGAAGTTGCCTTCTGTGTGAGTCAACAAAAACAAATAAGGATAGCCTCTACCTCATGTAAATGTTATTTTTTTAGACTTAAGTAGCTGTTGCTGCTGGAAGCTGCCTCTTGATGTGGATTATGTTCTGTCATTATTGTGGTCAAAAGACAGGTGATGCTACTTTGGTAATTAGACCCTGGTGGTGGTCTTGGTATGGATGAGATGAGGATCTAGATGTGAAGAGGAGTGGCTTTGACGAGCTCCTCTGGGGCTCTGGGATCATTTGATTAGAGGAGAATGGCGTTGAGGAGGGAGTGACAATTCTGCCTAAAGTGACAGCAGACAGCAGAGGAGTGATGAACAGAGCTAAAGTTTGACAGCAGCAACATGATTGGCTGATAAAGATCGTGGCAAAATATGATTGGATAAGTAGGAGTGAACACCCATAATCAGCTGATTGGCAGTGGGAAGCAGTGGGAGTGAGATGGAGAGAGAACGGTGAATGAGTGAAGTATAGAGTCTATTGTGTGGCTGCCACAGGCCCAGACTTAAAAGCATCTAAATAGGACATTGTGTGTTGATGGTCAGATATTTAGTAAAAAGTAGATAACTGACTCAAATATAGAGCTGAGTAAAGAATACAAGCAGTTTTTTTTAAAAAAGCACTATGAAAAAGTACTTGTTCCTTAAAAAAAATTAACTTTTTTCTTTTTAACACATGCGTAAACTGTTAATACAAACCCCTGACTTGCAAAATGTTACACTTTTGCTTTTTTAAACTCCAGGGTTGGCACGGTACAACTAGAGATAGACTAGTGACCTGTTGCAAGTGAAAGACCAGTGTGCATCAAGATGCCTAGTGTTAGCATTTGTTTAGCATTTGTGCAACCAAAATTGGTGACAAGCAGATGTATCAATTTTTATATTGATTGTGCATCTTTTTTTTAAATCTATGTTGTTTGTTAGCTTGTGGGCTAACATAAAGTACTTAATGCAGTGTTTACAGAGATTAAGACACAACCTGCTACCATAGAGTTTTAGATAGATACTGGAAAGAAACTTCAGTGTCCAATTAACATCCAAAACTCTACCATGTTTGGCAAAAAGTATTAGACAGCGTCTGGCCTTCCTATTAGTGACATATCTGTAACGGGGTGTGGTAGGACCCAAATGCAGCACAACAGAGCAGGTGAAGCAGTGGAATACCACACAGCCACAGGCATACGAGAACCAGGAAGTGTACAGGCAAAACCTGGTCGGAGACAGAAAGCTGTTAGGTTTACTGCGGTAGAGACGAGGAGAGGTGGTCATAGGTGAGCTGAGTCAAAACCAGGAAAGCTTACACAGATCAGTATACTCAAGGACATTTTAGGGGTCTAAAAAAGAAAAAAAAAATTTTAATGGAGGGAACTTCAAAAGATTGGTCCTCAGGTGATTTCTGTGTGTGTTTGTGTGTGTTTCATACTTTATTTTGTAACATAATACAATATATTTGATACCCACACCTTATGGTCATGTTTCTGAAAAAAAAAGTATGTAAAATTGGACAAATGAAAAGAAGTGATCCTCACAGGAAGTGAGTGACTGCAAATGCAAAGCCTAGAATCTCAGATGGATATTGGTTTTGATTTGAGGGCATTTAAGCTCTTTTAAGTCCTATTAGTCTCATTTTGTCTCTGTGAAACAGGCCACTTCACCGTTTGGCCGGCATTTACTTTGGGACCTGGGATAGACAATGTTGGAGTGGGCTGATATTTAGACAAGGCAGAGGTCTGTTCTGCAGAACTGGCCTGAGAAGCTGTCATTTTTGGAAGTGAGTTCAGCCTCCAGTGTTAACAGGAAATGTGTGCTGCTCTGAATGTATACACACGGTCTCAACAAATAAGCAGTATAATACAATATCAACGCTGTGGCTCCACAGAAAGGTGGGATTTAAATGAAAGAAGGAACCTGAAATCAGCAGAGAGAGCAGTCAAACAGATGGAGCTACTCTCTCTACAAATTCATTTTTATAAATGATGTAAAGGCAGACAGAACAGTTTGACTCAGACACTCACAAACAACTATTTTTCTTATAAATTCGAACATATGCACATTTTGACTCCCTTATAGAAGGTTTGCTTACTTCCACTGGAGCTGATGTGGGTCTCTGTGGGAGGCCCACTGGAAAAAGTGACACATTTAAAGGTAAGAACCTCATAAGCTGTCCAGACCTCTGTTTACTCACCCAGACCTCCTGTTCAGTCGAGAACAGCAGGAACTGTTACCTTCCTCAATGGAATTCAAGCTCATAAACAAGCAGAATCGACCTTCATTAAGAGAAATTATTCCAACACCACATAGCATGGATGCATATGTTCCTTAATGACGCCACAAAATGTCTAGCACATAATAATAATGTTCCAAATTTAAAAAATCATTTATCATAACTTTCTTGAAGCCACAGTCTGTGACTGCCTCTTTTCATGGGTTGACGTTTAAAGTTTTGGACTAAGAGCTGTTAATTAATGAGGACGAAATACTGCAGTCATCAGTTTTGAATACCAGCGCTATTCTGAGTTGTGCCTAATAGCATAATAAACCTGTAATTACAGGATTCGGGGTCTGTTAGTAGTTTGTCTAACTAACATGAAGTACACTTCGAATTTGAAATTCCTCCCTTGTGGTACTTTGAATTGTTCAAAAGAGCGTAGATTATCATGCTATTATGGAATTAAATGAAAAATCCTGATATCTATAGAGGAAAATCAATAGCGATACATTCACGGTAACTACTTTTTTATTTAACACCTCAATCCAGACCCTGCTAATGACCATGCTACATCCCCATCTTTTTCTTGTTTTAGTGAACACTAGCACGTCAGCAAATTTATGTTTGTTTCCAAAATGACGTAGTCATTACAGATGAATTTAGCTCATCGTTGACAATCGTATTTTATGTCCAGATGTTCAATAGAAACATTCTTCTTGATTTGACTAAATGTTCTCAAAAATATTGCCGGCTTTTTGTGTCTTTAAAGCCTGTTTACACACACAGCTCCACAGTGTATGTCAGCATAGGGGCGGCTCCGTATTGTACTGAGTTTTCCATTAAAATGTCATGATGTGTGGACAGAGATGAATGCTACAATATCTGTAATTTGGATGAAGTAACTGAAGGTTTCTAAAAATGTATTTCTGAAACGTTTCAGGTCTGTGCTCTCTGTCATCAAAACCAAGAACAGCTTTCAGTCTGCCATTATCCCCAGAGCAAGGTGATTTTATTGAAAAGAGTCTATCTGTATACAAACACACGTTAAGTTTGTTTCAGATTGTTTGACATTTTGGTGCTACACACCAGCGTGGTTGTGAGAGGACAGATGGATGTGTGTTTATCTGATGCCTGCAGACCCAAACCTGCAAACACTATATAAGGATGGCTGTGTTATATCAGCTCTGAAAGAGACTTGAACAGCAATAAACCACTCTGGTTCTTTGCGATCTAACCTTTCCTCCCTAAACTCATATTCAGTCTCCTCTCATTTTTTCTGTATATCAAGAGATGGTTGCAGCAGACACACACAGAGCACCACTGACATCACACTTCACATTACAACAGTAATCCCAAACAATGCTGCTTTTGAATCGAGCAGATGCATTTCTCAGCATTTCCAAGACTTCAGAACCAGCACCTTCTCTGTGAAATAGCGAGGTTGGACTCAGATAAGCTGTCAACGGCACATTCTGTGTATACACAACAGTGCTTGGCAGTCTATGGAAAGTCAAAGCAATAATTAAAATGCAGCCAGTAAATGCGCTTCTATTACATCCAGCTGTGTTTACGTTTAACCATTCTGTTTGGAAAGTCAGTCGCTCTCTTTCTCCATGTACTGACTTTCTTGCTGTCACCACTTTAATCCACCTTTAATCTCATTTTATCTCTCATTCCCATTCATGCACACCTGGTTTAGAAAGTGTTGCCTCTTTTTATGCCACCGCACCTTAGCAGTGGTTGGAGGCATGTTTCTGGGGTTGGTCCATCCGTCTGTCTGTCTGTCCAGTTCTCATGAATTTGATATTTAAAGAAAGAATTGAGGGATTTTCTTCAGAATTTGGTCACTGTGACCTTGTCTTTCTCATTCTTGTGGAGGCAATATCTCAAGAACGCATTCAGGAAATTTCGTAAAAATTGAAAAAGAATGTTCACTTGGACTCAACAATGAACTGATTAAATTTTGGTGATCAAAGGTCAGAGTCAGTGTGACTGTGCAGCAGTCTCATTCTCTTGAAAGCAAATCTCAAAAAACACCTTGAGGGAATTTGGTGGTCAAGGTCACTGTGACCTCACAAAACATGTTTTTGTCCATATATCAAGAGTTCATGATTATGACAAATTTCACACTAATGTTGTAATGATGAAGTAATGACATTTTATATCCAAAAGTTCAAAGTTCAAATTCACTGTTTTTCTTGCCATTTCTCACCGTCATATCATCATATCATCGGTGAAACTAATCTTGGGTGTCCACCCTGAAACTGTGCTGATTGTGTACATTTTCTGAGCTGCTGGGGGGAAAATGTGTGTGAAGGATCTATGTTTTCACAGACATAGACGTAAACTGAAAGTGCAATTTGATTGTTGCGCAGAGGCATACAACTGCGTGGCGCTAATTCTTTTCCTTCTAGAACAGAAAAATGTTGGGCATTGTCTTGTGGCTTCATAAACAGTTGTCAGCAGAGGTTACAGTTGAATATTCAATACTAACACTTTTGGCTGGACTGTGAGCGAGTTAGAGTGCCCACATCTTGACCAGTACGCATAAAATCAGGGAAGATTGTTAGCAGGCAGTAATTAGGAAACTGGGGTTTTAGCTGAAAGATACAAGCATGGGTAATTATGACAACTATTTTCCCCCTGCACAAGTCAGACCTCACAGTGAGCACCAGACATTTAACTACAACAGAGCCCACAGACATGAATCATAAATGCACACACATCAATGCAGGTGTGATGGTAAGATGACAGGCATAAAATAGGCAGGTTTCAACATCCTGTGTTCACAGATGTCCCGCAAAGCAACCATTCCTCATCCTGCTTCCACTATCTCTGGAGATGCCCCAGATTGAACTGTTTGGCTAATTGGCCAGTTAAGCTATGACCTCATGGTACTGTGGGGAAAACAAGATGATGACTGTGACGGTGCATTGATGAGCCAGAAGAGAGTTAATGCAGTGGCTTGGTGGCAGGTGCTGTCAACACAGGTCTGCACTACATCTCAAGCAGTGATAGTGAGATAATTTAAACCTAATTTTCCCACCCTCTGTCTCTCTTTCTCACTTTTTTCCCACTCCATAAGGGATTGTAAATTTGTGAAATTGAGACTCAAACACGACTTGGAGAAGAGCTATGACTGTGAAAATTAACATTCCCCTGCTGCATCTACATATTTCAACTAGGGAGCAACAATTTTTAAAAACCTAAGTCTAAGTTCCAACATTTTAAGGCTGATGTGTCCTTGAAATGGTCAAAACAACCCAAAATCCACTGTGTCTGCACAAAATAGTTCATTTTCCAGAAGAAATATTGTCATTCTGTCAGGATGCCCAAATTCCAACACAACTGATGCAAACAGCATCATAATTAAAAGTTTTAAGAACATCCCAATCTCTGTAATGAGGGTGTTTATGTCAGAGCAGCTCTCAACCACATGCTGTCTAATTTAGTCCACTGTGTATTGCCTGGTCTCCAAAAACTGATTTTTATTCGTCACTCTTTCCTCTGTTTTTTATGGTTGGTTTCTAAGGTCATTCAAACACAAATACATTTCAAAAAGTACTTCCTGAAAAATAATCTTGTTGTTTTTCCTTTTAGATATTATGTTTTTTATCTGACTGCATAATAATAAAATCTAACTCTGTTTCGTAAAACACAAAAATAGTTAAAAGGGCTGTATACAATATTCTATTATTCAGTCTGTACACAGTTGTCAACATAGAGGTGGCTGATCAACCATCTAACGGTGCTAAGAGTGCGAACAGTGCTTATAGACTTGTGGTGTTAACTTGGGCAGGTTGTTGCACACTTAATACGTATGCCTATAAAAACTAATGCACCACATTTTCAAGATTTGAGATTCCTTTATTGTCATTCAAAGTCGATACCTGACAGGTACAAAGTAGAAGAAAAATTATGTTGCATCTGGTTCAAGATACCAATACTAAAAAATGAAGAAAAAAAAATTCACCTATATCCATATCTATCCATCTAATCCATCTATCTATCTATCTATCTATCTATCTATCTATGCATATATCCCTTGTATCCCTTATCACAATCCAGGGATTTGTGGATTACCCATGCAATCAGATAGGCTGCAATCATGTGACCATTGCCTTGACAGGAGTTACAGAAAAAGTGGTCTCCACAAGGTGGCTGTTTGGGGTGGTGGATGGGTCACAAAGCACAGGACTTTTCTTCAAGAGACTGGTTTTTGGAACCGTGGGAGACACATCATCACCATGTTTCTTTTCTTAAACCTAACCTATGTACTTTACTTTAAGAACATAACTGTGTATTAAGTGTCATGATCTTAGGTTCTGAGTTATATTGTGCACTTGGGGTTTTTTTGTTTGTGGTGTCCTTGTTTCTTGTTACTCATGTTCTGGTTCCTGTTTTATTTTGTATTATTACTCCTTATGTGTCATGTCTGGTTTTACTTCCTGTCTGTGTGTTTCCCCGCCCTTATTAGTTTCACCTGTTCTCACTTTCCCATATCATTTTCGTGTGTCTTTTTTTCTTCCTGCCTTTGTGTGTTTTCCTCCTGTTTTCTAACATACCTTTTCTGTTTTAATCTTCAATCCCTGTGTTTCTCTCCTGTTCCCTGTGTCAGCCTCCCTCAGCTGGGTGTTGTTGTCCTGATTTGTTTCCTGTGTATGTATACCTGTGTGTTTCCCGTTGTTCCTTGTCAGTTTGTCTGTAATCCCTGCTGTGACTCTACCCTGTTATCCTCCCTGTGATCCTCCATGTTGTTTGCTCCTGTCTTCACCCGAGTTCTTCCCTGTGATCCTAGTTGGTTTCACTTTAGTTTTTTGTGTTTTATTTGTACTTTGTGTTTTGCACAACTGCTTGTTTTTGTGGACATTTTATTAGCATTAAAGATTGATTTCTGTTTGTACACCAGGCTGTTCATTTTGATCTGCATTTGCATCCTCATCCCCAACTCCCCTGTGATAGGAAAGTACATGACGTCATTCATGAGGCACTTATTAGACTTAGGCACTTGTTAGACAGCCTATCATTTGAACTATATGTGTATTTTTGTATGACAGCATACAAACCATTGTTTGAGGATACATTGACCTTGGGGGTAACCACAGGTAATCACATGCACTCACATGCACTCACATGCACTCACATGCACTCACATGCACTCACATGCACTGCTGGATAGTCTACTAATAGAGAAATTCAGATTTAAACACAAACAGAAGTAGCGTGACATCATTCTCTGCTCAGGACGAAATTGTTCTCCTATATATCTTTACATAGCAAATAGAAGGTTCCTGCTGTATTAATGCTCTGAATGTCGAATACAGCTCCTGTAACTAAAGAGAATTGTGTATGTATACATGTTAGTGTGACAATGTAACCATTGTTAGGTTGATTGAACTCTGAACCTAGGTGAGTAGGTTTCTTAGATTATATGAAAATATAACCATCACTAACTTAGTCCAACATTCATGAAACAGTTCTGTGGGATTTCTTTAAGGGCTTGAGTCTCAGGAAATGCACACCAGACATATATCATTAATGATATGTTGAAAAACAACTTTGCTGTTAAAATGTTAAAAATCTCCCTTTTGTTAAAGGTTTTGTGTTGCAGAGATAGCTATTGAAATGAACATGCTATCCATCTAGTCCTGGTCTGTCCTGTCTTATAATACCACTTGTACCTCGAGAAGTGGTCAGTTTGCCCTCAGCCCAACATGAGAGGATGAGGAAGGAGAGCTGTCCTGAGGATGCAGCCCACAGTTATTGGCACAGTAAAAGAAGTGATATTAAAAGAAGCAATAACAGTAAACACTGGTGTGGAGAGAGCTCTTGGCATGTAAAGAGATGAGGTTTGATGCTGAACTCACAATGTTTCTTTTAAAATTTTAGATAATCGACATCTAATGTTGGCTTTTTAATGAAAATAATCTTTTTTCTGTCACCACAAAGACCAATGTGCTGAGATTAATATAACGAAAGGAAACATTTCCCTTATTTCCAAAGCTCAACAAGTCTTCACTAGCAGTCAGTCAAACAGTTACACAAAGACACATGTGCGTCCTGAGGAGTGGAAAAGGGGCACATCCGCTCTGAAAAAGGGGTCTTCCAGTAACTATCGTGACATCTAAATGAAGAAAGTGGCCTCACTCTGTCATTGTTTTGAGTGGTCATTCCAACAGAGGTCATGCGTGACTTTAAAGAAAATCACAGAAGGCCTTATCACACACACAAAATCCATACACATCTTTTAGTTTCTGGTGACCCCCTACACACATCACAGGCCAATGATCAAAAGTGCACTTATGTCTCCACCTGCCTAAGTGGACGTACACACATGCACGCTCCCTCTCACACACATACACACACACTCTGAAAAACAAAACATATTTCCACACACACATGCCTGACATACCGCAGAGACACTCAAACAAATACATGAGTCACTCAAACTGTCCACCACTGACAACTGATCAGAGACTGCCCTCACACACATTTCAAACACACGCATTCTGACTCCTCTATGACTTCTCTGACCTTTGAACTGAGGTGAAGGGGGTTGTTGTCTGATGGTGTGGGTTCATTCTCCTTGTGTGAGGTCATTTCCTGCCAGTGTGACTGTGAGAGGCGAAAGCGGCTATATTGGTTGAGCTCAAATGGGGGTACAGTGGGGGGGCCTGATGATATGGGACCTAAGCCAGCAGGGCAACACACTATTTTGTAAGAAATATGCGTAACATATTTTTTATTGTATTCTTCTCAGGCCATTCAGGACTTTTTCCTCCCTGGCCAGACCCCTATGTTTGTATTTTATATCAAATGCCAACTATGGATGGATTATTGAAAGGCTGAGCAGGCACAGGGCCAGGAGCCCCAAAGTGTCAGAGGGTCCCCTGGTCTTGCAAACTGTAACTCAAATAGCACATACCAGGGAGAGATTCAAAATGAACACTAAAAGACCACAAGGGTATGCAAAGGAACGGCTAAGAGACACTAAACGACAACCAAATTATGCAAGACAACCACACGGCAACACAAAATAACTCCAATATGGCACAAACATCCACAAGGAGACACAAATAGACTACAAAGGAACACAAAATGACTAAAAAGACATAAAATTAACTTAAAGAGACACTAAATAGGTGTGTTTCCATTGTGGGAACTTAAGGTAAAACCTAGGAGGGGGGAACATTTACAGGAACAGCCTTGTTGTTGGTCCTCTCAGCCTTTGTGTCTCCATCGCAGTGTCGGTCCTGGTAGGACCCTCTGGACTCCAGGGTTGACGTAGTCATTGTTCTTCTGCTGGTTTTTATGCTGCGTTCCTGTGATGTTGAAAGGTCAGAGTTTCCGAGTTGGGACGTCATTCTTCCAACTTTGTTGTGTTCATGTGCTTTGAGGTCATAAATTTGGAACAACATGGAAGCTACAAAGAAGGTGGGCTGCATTTTGATGCTAAGTTGATAGCTGTTTCCATATGTGAATTAATAAAAAAGTTTGTTACCATTGACCAAACATTGACTTTTGCCTGCCATGTTTATGCATTTATGAGGTTATGTTATAAATTTATCTTCAAGTTACCGAGTTGTTTTTCCGACATGAGAGGCAGTTCATGTGTTAAGTAGGAAAGTTGTCATTCCGATTATTAAACATCACTTGCATCATTAAAAATGACGCTTGTTTTGTTGACGTCCAACCCAGCAGTTTTTTGGGCCTGCAATTAAGTACCTACCCCGAGGCAGGGACTTGTTTCGCCCTCATAAAAGTTCTTGAAAATTGTCCTATGTGAGCAGTTCCTGTGGTGGAGACACGCACCAACCAGCGAAACCCCATAAAACTACCCCCAGGTTTGACTACAAAATGTCACAAAACAACCACAAAAAGTCACAAACAGACTACAAAGTGACACAAAATGACAAAATTGAAACAAAACAACCACAATGAGACACAAAATGACTACAAAGTGAGACAAAACAACCAAAAAAGACACACAAGTACCTCAAAGATGCACAAAATGACTTCAAAGAGACACTAAATGACTACAAAATGTCACAAAACAACCAGAAGGAGACACAAAACAATCAGAAGGAGACACAAAACGACAAGGCTACATAGGAGAGGTGGTGGGACCCTTTGCATATTTGTGCCCACTGTCTCCTAATCTGCCTATGCACATAGGGGCAAAAATGTAAAACTATATAGAAGATTGATGTTAGGATTTATTGATTTTCAGCTTTTTGAAATCCCATTCATGACTATATTATGTAAACTCTCAGAAAGTCAAGTATTTTTTGTAACATTATGGGAAATAGTGTGATCTTGTAACTGTCAGTCAGAAATTTCTGCTGTACTTTTTCTCTTGAATAAACAGGCGATTTGAGCAGACTCACACAAGTATCACCATCACTGCACTGATGCCATAAACTGTGGCCCTGAGCGACATTTTCTAACAAACAGAGCCCTTCATATGACAGAACCAAAATGCTCTTTGTTTGCAGTTTATGTCAGAATGAGAGTTTGTGTATATAGATCCGAGGGAGAGGAGGGGGTAAAAAAGCCCAGAAAATGAGGAATCTGCTCTGAGCTGCGTTTGTAAACAAGACAAACATAATCAGCATCTCAAGAGCCACATCTGGCTCTGGTCGAGGCGAGCCTGGACTCTGATTGAGGGGCCCGGCAGGCTTCATCGTTTCCCCAGAGTTGTTTTGGAGCATGTCACCGGAGAAAAACCAAAATCGATGATATGTAAAACACTGTTATTGTGTGGAACAAATGCTTAAATACAAGAAGCATCATCACTTGTCAAAATGCCACATTTAAATATTATTATCAAAAGTTCATATTGGAGTCCAAATGTAATGTGTAATGAAGTGCCTGTGGCTGTTGGCATGGAGGTAATTGTAGTTTTCAATTTCCTGCTGTTTCAAATACGTGTGTCAGGTTTCTGCTTTTCCCTGTTGTTTAACCTGCAAATCATTATTGTTATGTCAGAGTTGTAAGCAATTTTAAAAAGGGGAGGGATAAGTAGATGTTAAATGGGATGGTTGTTGACTGATGGTGTGGTTACACAAAAGAAAGACGAAAGATGAGGAGTGGTTGAAGGAAATGTTTTCATTTATATAAAGAAGCCACAATTACCATATTGTAAAATTTGCCAACAATAGTGTTAATGCGTCTATTATACAGTCAGACCAGTAACATGAAAATTGTAATAGTATGTGGTAAAAAATGTCATAGTGTAGTATGTCTTAAAAATTTGTGAAAATTACATAATCTACAGTTGTTAAAAGAAAAGTCATAAAAAATGTCAGAGAATAACATGATGAAAAATATCATGAAAAATGTTGTCGTACACCAAGTAGTAAAAACAAATCATTAAAATTGTCATTGAACAGTATGTTAAAAAAAATCCTGAAAATGTGATAGTATTGCCTAATATGGTGCAAAACAATCATGAAAATTGTCTTTCATTTAAAAAAATAATGAAAATGTGATAGTATAGTAAAAAAAAAAAAAGATCCATGTAAATTTTCACTGTGTTGTATATCAGGAAAAAATATGAAAAATGTCATAGTATTATATTTTGTTTTTTAAAAAAATCATGATAAATGTAAATTGATCATTTGGTTATTTGGTGTGCAAGCATGCATGTGAGACATCATTGTTACTATTGTACCGGTCGAACATCAACATGTAAACATTCATATCATTCTAAACATGTTAGTGCATTGCTGGGAGCATTTATTTCAAGCGCTGCCCAGGCCCACAGGAACGCTGCTCAGCCACGAGTCAATTGTTTTCCAGTGGCCACTCACGTTACTGCAGCGAAAAACTCCCCTGTGGCCCAAAAAGCATTTTCTCCATAGACCACCACTTTAAAACAGAAGTCTGTAAAACTGTTTACAGGCCACCTCGAAGTGCAATCAAGGTCAATTATGACTTCCTCTATTATGAATTTTGGATCCATGTAGTTTTAATATTTGTAAAACTTTCCTGGGGCCAAGAAAAGTGACTTAAAAGTCAGTAATGTTACCACACTGTAAAGTCTATGAGCTGAGCAGGAGCTTGTTTGTGTGAAAAACACTGCTGCAAATATTCAGCCATATATCACGTATATCAAAGACATAAGCCCAGAAAGTAGAAACTTTTTTTTTGACGTATGCCGCAGCGGAGCAGTTTTAATTGAACTGCATAGGTGCCATCTTGCTGTCCGGTATCTAGCTCTTTGAGACTGTACAGCATCTTTTTTTTTTTTTGGCTTATTTATCCTTTTTCAATTCTGATTGAGGCCACCGTCGTATGTGTTCCTAAATCAGATATGGGTCTTATTTTTGGCAAGCAACTTCAGTCTAAGTCATATTATTGGAATATTGGAATTCAAGTAGCTTTTAGGTCACTCTGGATTGAAATCCGCCAAAACTTCTGCACTGGCGGGATTCATGCGATGAATTCAGACATAGAAAGAAAATTCATATTTAAAAATGTGCCTCTCTTTGTCCTCATCCTCATCATGTGCTCATGAATACCCTCTTCTCCACTGCACATCAACTCATGAATAAAAATGTAAATGCTGACTTTAGTAGCCCCCTTTGTTTCTACTGTACTGCAGCGTGCTGCATGTGACGTCTTTATCATTGCTCTTTTGTGCATGTGGGTCAGTTCAGGACTGTGACCAGTTTGCACTCTGATATTGGCCACATCGAAAAAATAATCTGGATAGAAATCAAAAAGATAGAATAGGACCAATAAATCTGAATTTATCTCTAAGGTTTGCAGTTTGAACATAACCTTAGACTTTTCTTCCTATTGTTTTAATATGTTGACTATAATATTTTGTATTATGCATGTGAATTAAATGTTTGAGGGGTGTTTTATCTTTATTAATCTTCATAACGGAAAGTGTGCCTTTAGGGCCCAATATTCATTTTTATATATTTATCTATCTATTTATTTATTTGTTCGTTTGTTTATTTATTTATTTAATATTTTTAAATTAACTTTAATAAAGGGGAGTCATGCAACTGGGGGTCAATAATATCTATGATGACAACTTAGAGTTTCATGCATCTGTTGAGAAAGACACATGCTCCATAGTGACATGTTTGTACCATTACATCATTAATAACTTTGGGGGTTTTATTGTCTTCATTTATTTTCAGAGGTATAGTTGCGGGAAAAAAAAATCTGCCTTTTAAAGAAAAATGAAACAGAACAAAACCTCACTTTAAACATCTCACAGTAAAAACCCAGCGAATGTCAGAAAGAGACTCTGGCTTGTATTTAGCAGACAGCGTGAAGTCACAGCATATATACAGAGCAAGGTTATAGCTCTCCAGATCTGTGTGTAAAAACTATTGTGCTGCAGGGAGAGAGCCCCAAACATGCCCCAGGGGAACCCTCCTTTTCTTCTCTTTATAGGAAAGGCCTTAATTCATGGAGGCAAACAGAGCCATCATTATATTTAACAGAGTATCATAAACATTCCTGCTCACTGGATGTAGATGGTGAATGCGTCTGGTTAGATGGACGGCTGGGTAAACACGGGGACATGACCTCGCGACTCACACACACATACACAAGTCTCCCATGCAGGCACACCTGTATGAATCATAGACATAGGTGGGAATGCACCTTGGGCTACAACCTCTAGCCTTGTAAAACAACACTCCCTCTTGCTCTGTGTTATAATAATGTTTTCAGAACACAACCACTGATTTAGCACAGTGTGATCTGATATTTTATCGTGTCTTAGTAGTAGTATCTATTGGTTTTTTTTAATCATTTATTAATGCTCGAGTCTCTGACACAATTTGTTTGTACAGGTGTACCTTATAAATTGCTAACTGTCAGCACTGAACTGTCACCTTATTGTGAGATGATCTTTCTGAGGTTTAGGAGCAAGTTGAATGAAAAACAACATTCATGCAGACAAGTCACTGACCCGTCACTGGCCCGTAAGTCTCTGTGGGTTACTGCAGTAAAGATGAGGCCCCAAACGAGCTCCACTTGTCTGTGTGTGACTGTAACTGTGTTTTAAACAAGCTTGTGTGCATGTGAGTGTCTATGTATATGTGTGTCATAAATAAGGATTGAAGGAACTTTTAACATTAGAAGACACTGATTTAGCACTCTCTTAGCCCTTCTACTGACAGCTTTGCCTGCACGGGTCCAGACCTTTGAATCAGCCCACTATGCTGAGTTGAATTCTTCTGGCATCATGACAAGAAACAGCATTTTTTTTATGTTGTTGTTGAAAAGCAATTGATACAATTGATCCCCATGGCTGGGACTAACTATTAGTCTATCAGTGCCATAAGTAAGACTAAAGCTGTTGTCACACTGTTTACCAGCATTGCCAAGTGGTGCGTCTGAACCAATGAGGAGTAATGACTTCTCAATATCGCCCAACATAGTGGTTTGTCTCCGCTCCACTCTAAAAACCCTGGTAAGTGAAGCTATATAGCAGAGTTTCAGGAGCAGGACCACACCTCTACCGCGCCTCAACCGCGCCTCAACCGCGCCTCTTCCGGATTAAATATCCTCCAAACCCGATCTCCCCCTTTCGTTCTCGTTATTCTGCACGAGCGCGTACCGACACACCACGCAGCGTTCCGCTCTCAGTCGACTGCGGTTCGCTCACTCACCCCTATTATGGATCCTGTCTCTCTGTCCCCGTCGGATGACGACCTGTTCGGTCGAAGCCGTGATGATGGCCCTCACCGTCTCCATCTGGCCGTGAAGGCGTCCTCAGGGTCCGATGCCGACAACTTCTCTGTCGCGTCCGTGCCGGAGACGCCGACCTCGGCAGTGCAACCGGCCGCCGGCCCCTCTGTTCCCTTCTTGGTCCTTGTTCCACCTGGCTCCTCTCTGCTCACCATCCAGATGTACGGCTCGGCCGATGGTTCCTCTGCGTCTCCTGGTCCGCCACCCTCGGCGGAAAGAAGAGGACGCGGTCGCCCCCGTGCAGCCCTGCGCCGCCGCGGTTCTCCTACTCCATCGCCGCGGAGGATGGTGGCGGCCTCCCGCCGTTGTCTCGACTCTGCCGGCTCGGCGGCTCGCCGTCGAGCGATGTGCGCTGGAGCGAGGCGTCACCACGCTCCAGCGAGGTCTCCCAATTGCCGGCTGCCTTTGCAGACCGGGGAATACCGTTTCGCAGAACTGACAACGAAGCTTTTTGACATCCTGACATCTGAGTGCCGCTCTGTCAACATCGGCGCTCTTCCGGGTGACGTCATCGCGGCGGCTCCCGCCGTGCGGCATGACGTCAGTACCTCTGTTAAAGGGCCGGTTCGTCTTCAACCACTTCCGGCGGACCGTGCTGAGTAGGAAGTGGGGACATGCTGCCTCTGGCGTGTCAAGTCAAGTCTAGTCAAGTCGGTTTTATTTGTAGAGCCCATTTTCACAAAACATGGTTTGCCTCAGTGGGCTGTACGGTTTACGACATCCCTCTGTCCTTAGTCCCTCACATCACCCAAGGGAAAACTCCCAAGAAAAAGAAAAAAAAAAAAGGAAGAAACCTCAGCAAGTGCGGGGCGCTGGGGCTGCAGCAGTCGCTTCACCTCGGTCCCACCAGCTGCAGAGGTCAGGTTTGCCTGAGGCGTCTGATGTGTCGTGGCATCCTCCCACTCCCACCAGCTCACCTGACCTGGGATTCTCGACGCTGTGTTGCCTGCACCCTTGACTGTTCTCCCTCCCCAATTTGAGCAGCCCACTCATGTTGGACCGCCTGGCACCGGGATGCCAGCGCCACTTCCTGCTCTTCCTGGCCATCCATAGCAGCTCTGTCCCCTTGGGGCACCTGGCACCGGGCTGCCGGTGCCCTCTACTGCTCAACCTCAGCAACTGCAGCATTCATTTCTTGATGGAATTTCTGGCACCGGGGTATCGGTGCCCTCAGCCGCGCATGCTCGACAATCGCACCACTTCGCTCTAGCTGGGGCAACCTGCACCAGGATGCCGTTGTCCCCAGTTGTACACCCGCAGCAACCTTGACAGTTTGCTCTCGTTGGGGCTTCTGGTACCGAGAGGCCGTGCCCCCGGCCGTATGACCTGTCCTACTGCGCCGTTTCACTCTTCTTGAGGCATCTGGCACCGGGCTGCCGGTGCCCTCTACTGCTTAACATTGACGCCTGCAGCGGTTCGCTTTTGCTGGGGTGTCTGGCTTTGGGATGCCATTTCCCCCAGCTGTGCACGCTCGGCAACCAAACCACCCTTGTTCTCGCTGGGGCTTCTGGCACCGGGGTGCTGCTGCCCCCAGTTGTACGTTCACAGTGACTTTGACAGTTCGCTCTCGTTGGAGCTTCTGGCACCGAGATGCCGCGCCCCCGGCCGTACGACCTCGCCCACTGCGCCGTTTCCCTCTTCTTGAGGCATCTGGCACCAGGCTGCCAGTGCTCTCTACTGCTTAACATCGACGCCTGCAGTGGTTCGCTTTTGCTGGGGAGTCTGGCATTGGGATGCCATTGCCCCCGGCTGTGCACGCTCGGCAACCAAACCACTTAGCTCTCTCTGGGGCATCTGGCACCGGGGTGCCGCTGCCCCCAGTTGTACGTCCAGTGACTTCGACAGTTCGCTCTCGTTGGGGCATCTGGCACCGAGATGTCGGGGGCCCCCAGATGTACGACATCGGCTACTGCACCGGTTCACTCTCCTTGGGGCTTTTGGCACCGGGCTGCCAGTGCCCTCTACTGCTTACCCTCGAAGCCTGCATCCGCATTGTTCCCCAGGGGAGGGCTTCCTTTCTCATCTGTTGCCTGTCGCTTCTTCCGTCCCGTCGCTCATGGCCTAGCGCCGAGCTCTGGTTCTGGCTCCGTCTGCTTGGCGATTGGAACGAATCTCCTTCTTTATGACGATCACCTGTCTCATCCTCAGGACGTCAACCTTTTCGATGACGCGGCTCCGTCTGCCGGTTTTGGGGTTTTTTTACGATGGAAGATGGTTCGTAGGCAAATGGCCCCAAGAGTTGGAAGGAGACTGCCAGGTCACTTTATCTGCTCTCTTTGAGATCTACCCCATCATCGTCGCCACCATGTTATGGGGCCGTGAATGGAGTCGCCTTTCTGTCCTCATCTACTCAGACAATCTCGCACTAGTTTGACATCATAAATAAAGAAGTTCAGAGGCTTGGCTCCTCATGTAGACGCACACCCGACTCCGGTTCCTCCATATTCGACCTTGCCTTTCAACATCTAAACCCAGCTTTCATGCCCCTGATCTGGAATCTCAGAACACCATCATCAATAGCCTGTCCCCATGCAACTCTCTCTCCATATCGGTCGGCTTGGAATTGTTTCCACAACTTTCACGACATGCATAACATAACTTTTCCTTCATTTGATCTCATCACCTTAACCTGCTTCATCACCCACACCCAGACAATCAAAGTCTACCTCAGCGGCATTTCGTTCATCTCTAAACTCCTAACCGGTAGTCATGGCCAGCTCATGGTCATCCCCAGATCACCTCACTGCTCAGAGGCCTCTCACGCTAAGAACCAGCCCAAAATCCTCGTAGACTCCCATTAACCACGGATCTGCTGTCACGCTGTATCCACACCATCCGCTCCAGATATAGCATACCTCATGTCAACCAAACTCTAGAGGCAATGTTCATTCTCGCCTTCTTCCATTTCCTCAGATGCTCAGAATTCACTGCTTTGACCCTTCAATACGATCCACGTCAGCATGCCTGCCTCTCGGACCTTTTTTCTCTAACGACACCATAGTTATTTTTAAAAAGAACCAAAACCAACTAATCTAGCCAACTCACTCCTGTCTTCTACTTTAACATTCAATCAGTTCTAAACCCCTTCCTTATTCTCTCCAATTACTTACATTTCTGGACATCACAAAGCAAATCCCAAGATGACCCTCTGTTTGCATCTGAATCCAGCCAGGTGGTTACCCGCTTCTGGTTCCACCAACACTTCCGTCAGGTCCCGTCATTGTCAGGCATCTCTCCCATGCATTACTCCGCACATTCTTTCAGAATCGGAGCTGTCGCCTCGGCTTCCCGCAGTGGTATACCGGAACACTTTATTCAGATCATGGGCAGATGGTCCTCCCAAGCTTATCACCGTTACGTCCGTTCCGACCTAAGAGATCTCAAATCGGCTTTTTCCTCTCTCATATAATGCACGCTTTTGGGGATCTGTCGTGCCCGGGAGCCACGGCGGATTCCCACCGAAGCTTCCTCACACCGCACTCAACCATCGATTCCAATAATTCAACATCAGTGTTTATACCAAATCTACATTCACGTCAATAAATTGTTAAAATTAATTCCAATTGAGGTGTGGTCCTTGCTAGTTGAGTGAAGCTATATAGCAGAGTTTCAGGAGCAGGACCACACCTCTACCGCACCTCAACTGCGCCTCTTCCGGCTTAAATATCCTCCTAACCTGATCTCCCCCTTTCGTTCTTGTTATTCTTTATTCGTTCTCGTTATTTCTTTCCTTTTCTGTCCGTAGGGTCCTAAGGGATCTGTCGTGCCCGGGAGCCACGGCGGATTCCCAACGAAGCTTCCCCACACCGCACTCAACCATCCATTCCAATAATTCAACATCAATATTTATACCAAATCTACATTCACGTCAATAAATTGTTAAAATTAATTCCGATTGAGGTGTGGTCCTTGCTAGTGAAACGTGTGTTGGCATGGCTATGCATCTTTGTGGACTTAAAAGGTCACTAGCGCAGCTAGTAGAGCACACCAAAAAAAAATCTTTTGAAAAAAAGGATGTTAAATTCAGGCAGATACTCTGGCCTCCAGTGAATCCAACAAATCCCCTCTCTCACAGAAATCGGTTAGAGTGGAGCTGATATCAGACTGACTGTAAGTGTAATGCGTCATATATACTCATATATAGTGTCCCCTGTTCAAGCTTCACATGATGTCATTACGTCATGTGAAGCTTGAACTGGGGACACCATGCCATAATTACACCTTTCGTGTTGAGCTTGAAGGCTCCGAAAGTTGTTGCAGCACTTTGTTACGCACCTCTGAATTTTGTATCTAGGCACCCATTGTGCATGCTGTACATGCTCAACAGGCAAGACTGGCTGAGAAGGATTGCCTACAAAGATATCTCTCTGACTCTTCACTGACAGACAATAGAAACAATCAAATGGCCTTCAGTTGTTGAAAAGAAGGAAGAGGCTGTTAGCTGCGTGGTGTGGAAAAACATGAGTGATCCCTTGGCAAAAAGCTACACAACAACAACATCTTGGAAAGAGAGGTGATAAGAAGATTAACAAAGCTGTATGAAATAATTTCGACTTGGAGGTATTACAACAGTAATTGCAGTAAACAAATACAGTTTTTGGCTGTACGTCACTCTTTACTAATGTTGCCAGGCAGCTTACTTTTGTGGTAATATTTTTCCATTGGCACTCATTGACTTGTTGCTTTTCCATGAAGATTGTGTTTGAATGTCGCTGGTCATTATGCTGGGGCATAATGCAACAAACAACACATTAAGCATGAACACCTCTGTGCATGCTTTTGACTGGTGTGCCATCTACTGAGCCCTGCACCATGGTGTCTCGCACTACTATGAACAAAGCTTATTGAGTTGACAAGTTTGTCTGATATGAGGCAACTAACTGCTCTCATCTCCCTTCAGATAACATTTGATAAACCAAATAAAACAAAGTCATAAAAGTCATTATTTTCTAAAACACATTTTTTTCACAGCTCCTGCACACAAAACTTCATCATCAGGTCTGTATGCTTGCGGAAATGGAGGAAGGATTGGAGGGCTGAAGGTCTGGTTCTGGATTTAAAAATAAATAGAGCATGTGTGGCATAGAAAGTAGGCTTTGTCTGAAGGGAAGGGGAAATGGAAAGGTATTGGCCCAGGCCATTAGTCAGCCATACTTGGGTCTGGTGTCTTTGCCTTTGGTGTGTGCATGTGTGTGCGTTAGCAGATATGTGTGTAACCAAGGCAAAGTGACAAATGAAGCTGATTATTTCTAGCTGTCAGACAGGACATCCTGCTTGCTCTGAGGGCCATGTGGGGCTGCCGCTGATGACCTCAACACATGCCGTAATTCCGAGAAAAAATCTTGATAAACACTTCACGCATACATCAGTGTTTGGCTGCAGATGCACTCATCCTAACGGATTTTGCATGCATGTCAGATTAATGTGTTTCAATCCACCCATTGTTGGAAGAGGTTTACGTGTGCTGTATAGCATATTTGTATTTGATAAACGCTCGAGTCTGTTTCAACTGTTGCAAGTGCATCGCTCTGATCATGAAGCTGACCCATGAGAAACACTCCAATTTGTTCTGGAGCTACAGACACAGTCCAAAAAAGAAGGAGATATCTTAGATGCAACACTAGCGCCATATGAACTCTGTAAAAACCCAAAACCAGATGCCGAATAACAAATTGCCCAGGTCTGACACTTTCCATCCCAAACACTGCAAAGCATTTTGGCACATATTTTTTCCACCACTTTACAGACCAACATCAGAAATAAAAAAAAGAAATCCCAACAATCACATACCTAGACCAAAAAAGCATAAGATAAAGTTAGTGTGATAACATGAACTCTTATACACTTTGTGTGTGCATGTGTGTGTGTGTGTGTGTGTGTGTGTGTGTGTGTGTGTGTGCGCATTGTGCATATATTCTGACATCTGCTCCCCTCCAGGTTGAAGGTGGAAAAACCTCTGGTTCAACCCTAACAGATGATTGATGGAGTCCAATCAGAGTCTTTATTTGAAGAAAGTATATGTGTCTCTGCATTTGGGGCACACAGCAGTGGACTCGTATGTAACCCTGTCTGTTTAGCACCAGCCCTTCTCATTCCAGGTCTTGCTGTCCATTTGACTGAGGCGCAGGCTCAGGGAACAAAATGTCTCTGGAAATGGTTTCAGGGTTTGAGGCCTCACTGAGTGTTGATTTTAATTGAGCACAAGTATGTGTGCATGTTTGATGTATGTGGGTGTGCGCACTCTCACATATACAAACACACACATGACACACAACACATCTGTAGTGTATTTGTGCATATGCATTTGTGTTTGCTTTTTTGTGAGTGTGTGCTCATGCAAGCGTGTGTATTTGCTTGTAGGGTTAAAAGGGGAAGAGAGGGATCATCCACAGAGACAGCACAGTTGAAACATACAGAAATGTGAAGTTTAAACATATCTTTAACATAATAACGTACAAAAGTTGCAAGTCCATGATTTGCAGCAACTGAAAACGCCAACATTTGGCCTTGAAATGGTTTGTAGTCTGTATGGACACCAGTAGTCAAAGATAGAATTGGACGATTTGGAATTTTTAAGTTGTTTTCCAACAGTCTCATTCCTACATGAAGATTATGTGTTTCAGGTCTGTTCAATGACATGAATCTGTGACAAAAAGGTTCACTGAGGAGCTGGTAATACCAAAGCATTCCCAAAGGTATGACATGAATAGACAGCCTTAAAAATTTTGCATGCTGTGTTATAGATATCTTTTTGTATTTATCTATAGTAAATCCATAACCGCAGTGGTGAAAGAAATATTCAGATTCTTCACTTAAATGAAAGTCCTAATTGTGATATTCTTCTGTTTCTGTTTTTGTGTCCACCTTTTTCGACTGCCTCATGTGTTTCACTTGTGTCTTGTATCACTCACCTGTGTGTAGTTAGTAATCAGCCATGGTGTATTTAAAGTCCAGTGTTTCCACCATTTAGTTGCCAGATTGTCATTGTCTCTTCAGTGTGTTCATGCTCTCCAGCCTTTTCCTTGTGTTTGTTTGCCTGATTTTTGACTCTGCTTGGATTTATGGACTTTGTTTCTTGTGTGATTTCCCTGAATGGATTTTTCTGCCTACATGTGTATGACCCCTGATCACCTAAGTAAAGATTTGGATTTGATAAACTATTCTTGGTTTTTGGTGCTTTTCTCTGCATCTGAGTCCCAGTTTCATACTAAATCCTTACACCAATCACCTACCATACTGAAAATATATTTTGTTACTAATAAAAGCCCAGCATTCAAAATGTTACCTCAGTTATAGTATGTAAGTACAATCAGAAAAATGTATTTAAGTATTAAAAGTGAAAGCACTCAGAGTAGAAAAAATAAATAAATTTAGTACAACAAATGATTGAAACACTTAAAAGGAAAAACAGTAAGTCTTCATACTTGAGAAGCTGTAACCATGAAAAGTATTTGCATGAAAAAAATATTTAAACAAATATCAAAATAGTTGCCCTTTAATTTCCTAATCAATCTATTAATCCATTCAGCTGCACTTGCATATTTCCGTATAGTTTGTGTGCAAACATCTGAATTTGTGAAGTCACTAAAATTATAAAATACATTGAGTGGTGTAAAAAGGACAATATTTCCCTCTGATGTATGGTAAAGAAGAAGTAGAAAGTACCATGAGATCAATATTCTCGAGTAAAGTGGAAGTAAAACAAATTTGTACTTAAGTGCAGTGTTTGAGTAAATGTATTTAGTTACAGCTTAATTTTGGATGTTGAGGACAATGCAACATTCTGCTTTTCAGAAAAATTCACCAATGCTTTTGCTAGGCACACACACCAGTATACACACAGGCAGGGGCGTCGCCAGGAATTCTGGGCCCCATGAAAACATATCTCATTGGGCCCCATCACTACGGCCCAAGCCAACCCTGTACAATTGTTATAACCACACCTGAATTACCCGATGACCCATTAAAAGCAATAAACAACTATAACTTTGTTTTACACTCCTGAAAAATGTGAGGGGCCTCTGAGAGAGACTCCACATTTTTTCTAGAAAGGAATTCTGAATGTTTGTTCATTAACCCAGACAATTTTAGTTAACTTATTGCAGTCACTACTTAAAGAGAAAAAAATGAAAATAAAAAAATAATTTTTATTTCAGGCCCAATAAGGGCCCCCTCCCCACTTGGGCCCTGGGTAGTCAGTCCCACTTTTCCCCCCACTATGACGCCCCTGCACACAGGTGCACAAGTGTTTTAAAAGTATGAGTCAGAGAGAAAAGGCTTCCTTCTGGCAGGGTGACGGCTCGGTGAAAAGCAGACTGTTTGGCTAGCTAGCTGATATATTTGCAAATAACACGGTAATCTCCCCACGGCAGGCCAAACATGCCCGTGTTTGCTTGCTTATTCCACATAAAAGACCATTTCACTCATTCGCTCTCATACACAAACAAAGGCAAACATGCTCTTTATTTTGCAGACTTCTCTCTTTCTCCTTCTTTTATTTTCCCCCTTCCTCTCTGGGCCCAGGAAGGGAGCACTCACACACTCACCCCAGAACAAGCCTGGAGGTCTTTAGACCACACACAGAGCAGCGCAAGGATCGCTCCCTGACTCTCTTTCTTTTCCTTCTGCTGCCGTCCTCTCTCCCTGCCTCTCTCTGTTTTAGACAGTCACTTTCTCTCTAGCACTCCCTCTTCTTCATAGCTCTCTCTCTCCTTTTCCAAATTTCACCTCCTCTCAGCTTAGCCTGTCCAAGGCAGAGCAAAGGTGCTGTGCCCACAGTTGCATGTCTCTATCTCCACTGCCCCTCTGTTTGTTTGAATGTGCTGATGTGAACTGTAGAGAGGATTGTCACTTAGTATGATATTTATGCCTGTGAGACCACCCAGTCAGCCAGGGCCAAGACATGGGGAGTTGAGGCTTTATTTTTCAACGCCTCCGCTGTTCCCAGGGCCTCAGAGCTCAATGAGTTTAATCCCTCTCTGTCACCAGTATGTGTGATTATGACACAGCTCAGATAGCAGTCACTTGTCTAACATCCAGGTGAAATGCTGGATGTGCAAACAGAGTGTTTTGTATTGATAAAGCAGGGAGAAAGAAAGAAAAGTGTGAGTCATATGAGATGGGATTTGTTAAAGCGATTCCCTCTAGTGGCTGTGGTTGAAAAGTCAGGTAAAGAAACAACACCTCCATACCTACCCTATTCTAAAGAGTTTTAAAGGTATCGGGTGGGGCAGTGGTTCCCAACTGATGGGTCGTGGTCCTAAAGTGGGCAGCGTGTCCATTTTTGATGGACTGCAAGTGACTGGTAAACATGTCAAGTTTGTAATAACACACTTTATTTTGAAATTCAGTAAATTTCTTTTATTTTGATGTGCTGTTTCTATTTATTCTTGTTCGTGTTTTATTTCTTTATGTTCTAAGCCAACGTGTTGTTAGCATTTTGTGAAATCAAATTGAATATGTTGTAATTTACAATTTGTGAACATTGAACTAATAACTAAGTAGAAATCTGGATAGTGTGAAAACCTTCTTTACACAATACCACAGCCAGCTTTTTGGCATTCACCTGTTTCTCTTCTTACATGACAGCACAGTTCTTTTCTTCAAATGGGGCAGCAAAGCGATGCCAGTCTGGTCTGTGTATCACACGATATTAGCAATATTTTGATGATTATGCAGTGCTGCACTTGATTTGAAATTTGTAATACAAGGAACATATTTCACGTAATGATAGACATGTTTTGGGATTTTTATGAACACATTTTAAACAATAGCCAAAAAAATGGATATACAAAACTTTTCTAAAATATTCTCTTGATTCCAAACCATTTCCAGGCCTGGAAAGTCTTTTCATATTCGTGTTTTCATAACTTTTCCAGGAATACTGTAGTATGCAAACTGGACCAAAGCAATTCATTGACAATTGTATGACAAAATATACATTGTAACAGTATCCACTTTTATAATAGTATTAAATAAAAATGTATAATAAATAAACAATTCTGAGCCACAAAATACAGCTGTAATATAACATGGTTTTCAAAAAGGTTCATTGAACTCATCTGTAAGGGTATGTCTGACAGTAAGAGTTGGGAACCACTGGTAAAGGGAATTCCCATATTTCAGCTGTATCTCTGAGCCCATGGCAATCCACAGCCAATTCTCACACAGCCGCAAACCACTTAAAGATGGAGAACCAGTTTCAAAATGGGTGGGAATTCATAAGTTAACAGTTATCACATATCAAAGTGGTTATATATTGGCTTTTTATGCGAGTGGAAAGAGTTCATTTCTGCTTCTATGAGGAAGTATAAAGGCATAAATGGCCTTGACCCGGTTGGTCTGACATGGTAGTTGATACTGTGGATAAGGAGGCCTGAGCATCGTGTTGGGTGGCACCATGTGTGAGCTGGGGATTTACAGTGTCTCCAGACCACACACAGACAGAGAGGGGTGGGGTGGGGGGTGGATAAATGGAGGGAGGATATGAAGAGGAAGAGGGAGATAGATGAAAGGAGGAGGGAGGGAGAGTTCTGGGTAACTCCTGATATTAAGTCACACCAAGTGCATTGTGACATTAGAAATCTGCACTGTAAGGTGCACACACATGCCTGTGTGTGTATGTAGGCTATGTGTTGGAGCTGATAACCAAGGGTCCCATGTCAGCTAAGTTATATTATATTTTTTTGCTAATGAAGCCTACATTTTCCTGGGTGGTTGCTAACATTTTCAGCTCAACTCATCATGCTGATATTAAATAGGCTATCATATGTATACACAAATAATTGTGTATGCAATAATTAATTGAGTCCGTGGTGGCTTTGATTTGTAAACAATAAAACAACCAAACCCAAAAATAGTCATAAAAGTCATATTTTAACGCTTGGGCATTTTGCATTGCATCTTGACGCAGGGGGTTGGCGGTTCGGTTCAGGCAACCTAGAGTGGGTGATGCAACCAATGACATCACCCCTTAAGGCAAATTTGTGATTTGTTATATTGGGCTATATAAATAAAATCGACTTGACTTGACTTTGTGGCCTAAAAACTGTAGAAGAAGTGGCACAAAAAGGAATCCAGAAGAAGAAATAAGCCCCAAGTATAAGTGTATAAATCAACATGTTATCCAACTGAAAGCTTAATAAAAGCCTGCTACATTATGACATACCATTATTTAGAAGCCGTATTTCTCTTTACTGGGTGTGCGGTTGTATTTCACAATAGTCTGCTTTGCCAGGCCACACTACACACCACAGTTTCACTGACAGATTTGAATAAATGGTATCCTTCAGTATCAAAGAAATAACATCACGGAAAATGGAAAAATGGATAAATATGCCAATAAATATAGATTTGTATATCCTTCGAGTTAGATCCTCTGTGCCTTGTGGGGCCCTTCTCTGTGATTCACTGTAAAGTTTTCCAGCCCTGACTTGTGTATTAGAGGGAGTGCAGTGCAGCCATGAAGGAGAATGCAATGTGTGCTAAATGGTCCATAAGCATGGCTTGGCCTGGCTCTGCAAGCCCCTCTGGACCCCATATGGTGAATGTGTGTGCGCTACATGCATGGACGCATGGCCTAACCCTCAGCAGGACTGCTCCCCACCGGATAAGATCCCATAAAACACTGACACATATGCAAACACACACACATAAGGGGATACACCAATAGTTAAAGAATACCTCTGTATACATTTGAGCATCATATGGGGCATCCATGAGACTAAAATCAGGATTATGTTATATTTTCATGGAGGTACAGACATATTCACCTACACACACAAGTGCCCCATTCAACTTTTATCTCTCTTCACACACAACTCCTGCAAACAGAATTCTTCCAATCATACAGCACTGTGCCCTTGTCTCTGCATCTCCCCTGTAGGAACTGAGCTACTACAGACACCACGTTGTGTTCCCCCAATCGTGATTGTGAAGTGGGGAGTGGAGGGGAACATAATTGCATGCTTAAACGCCTGAGAAACGGACGTCCAGTTCTGCTGAGTTGGTGCTTTTTGTGTGGCCTCATTGTTGGGACGTGCAGTCATGCAGCTCTTTGAGTCCCCATCGGTGTTCATGTTGGGTTAGGGGTGGTTCAGAAGAGTGGAAGAGGGGGAAATATTGTCTAGCAGCCAGATATTTAATTCCAAGACCAAGCACTTTGTGCTGGTCCACCATGCCTGGCAGGAGGGGAGCTGCTGGGTCCAGTATGGAGTAAAACAGAGACAGAAATCAGAGGCTATTCCCTCTTTCTGTTGCATTTATATCCCGTTGTCAGCTATTTAATCAGCTGTTTTAAAGGGCCTGTGGAGCCTTTGATAGCAAAACACACAAACACAAGGACGCACACATCATATACACATGCCTACACATGCACAGCCCTGGTTGATGTACTAAGTGTGGCCAAAGTAGACGAACAAAAGACTCCTCTACGGGGCTGCAGTGTAATGAGGGGCGGTTTGATCGTAAATATGTTGCTCCACAGAGTTTTCCATCTCACTGCAGGACAAAAGGGACAAGCCATCAAATTCGGGTCATCAGAGGCTTCTGCGTTGTAAATCAATTCACTGAGCGAGATTAGTTGTGTCATCACGGCTGTCTGTGGCCCCAAGGTGGTGGACAGAGGTACAGTAGAAGGATTCCCCAAGGACAGGTGACAGTTACAGTAAAAAGAAGAAAAGAAGAACAAAGGAATAAGCAATGGCTTTCTTAAAATTCTTATCCTCTATTCATTGCTGGTCCAGAGCTCTGTGACATTCAGAGAGAATTCAAGCATCAGTGCTCTGAGATTTTCATTTAATTATGCTTTGTGTGTAACTAAATACCTCAGAAATGAGAAAAAGACAGAGAGAGTGTAGGATAGCAGGAGGTGTGGGGGTAGAGAAAAACTGGATGACGTTCAGAGCTGCTTGGAAGAGATCCAAAGTTTGTACAACTTAATTAAAAGCAATGCAGCGCTTTTATTGTTTCAAGCTGAATAGACACTGCTTACAGTTACTAGCCCTTATTTTTATGGACCGAGGATGATAAATAAGACAAATACAAGATAGCTGCAGTTTTAAAAATGGGACATGGGCTGGTCCAGTCTCTGGAGACAAGGGCGTAGGTTTCGTTTTAACATTAAGGGGGATTATAGATGTCAGTTTCCAACTGGCTGACATCCATTAACCAGTAACTAATCAGTCAATTTTTAAGCAAAACAATATGTAAAATAGGTGACAAAATGGCCTTTGCTTTTAGACTGGTGCTCCATTGCTTCCATAGTCAATAATGCTTAAGGGGGGTGGTTTGCAGCGCAGTAAACTGAAAAGAAGTAAAATTAACCGATGGATTAACATGTGTAATCTGTCAAAAATATTCTCAGTGGTTAATAGGTTAACAGTTTACTGCTGACATCCCAAGGGGCAGATACGTATAAAAGAATGAAGAACGTCAAACACTTTAATTTCTGCATTCTAGCATTTTTTTGCATCAATTTTTCTCCTTTTCAGCATCAAATTAGTGTTCTACATAATGAGAGGCACATGTCCCCTGCCACACCTGTGTCTACAGATAATATCAACAAGTCAGGGACTTGACTATTTAGTGAAATTACCATTATTATACCATTTATTTTGTTTTGTTTTGTTTTTTTAAGGAAGGCAATGCCATAAAAACCAACATAATTTCCCAAAATCTCTGTCATATCAGCATGACATCCCAGATACAGTTGAAACTGCTGTAAAAACTGAATGTAGTTAGGTCTGGAAAGGAAAAAACCCTTTACCACAAACAGAACATAAACTAAACTAAGTATTGAACTTGCGCCATTCTGTGCTGTAACTTGTGCAAAAACCAAAAATGTGTCATAGGGTAACATACATGAATTAAAAACACAACATATTATTTCCATTCACTTCAGAATCATCATATTTAATCAAATTCAACTCTGTTCAGTGTAATGATGTCCCAACTACTGTAGTCGAGTTCGGTGGCAAGAGATGAGAGGAAGGAAAAGTAGCCAAAACATCATAACCAATATGATTCAGCCCTTTGGATTAAAAAAACATGTGTGATACGTTGATTTTAGACTTGTTACGTCGTATTAATCCAACTGTTTTCTGTTGCTTTAAGTGAAGACACACTCACACCATGAATGAATGATTAAGAAACTAATGAAGTGGATGGGAAAGCAAGTGGATGGGAAAGTGAGTGAAGACAAATGAATGAAAAAAAGAAAAGACAAGCATGAATTATCAACCTAATTTTCCATCTCTGCAATCAATGCTTATGAAGCTGAAACTGTCATTTTTGGCATGGTGGTAATTGCTTTTGGCCCGTAGCGGACCCTCTGACTCATGAGAGCGAGGTGGTGGAACACAGATGGAGTGTTTCCGAAGTTTCTGAGAGCGGGACAAGACCTCCATTCAGGTCTTCCTCTCCAACCGCTGATTATGACCAACAACAGAAGTTAAGCAAATGTCTGGTCCAACACTATGTTTTATTCAAATCAAACCACGATTCAGCCAAATTAATCTGATTGAGATGAAAGCTGTGGTTGCAGGAATTCACCTTGTCCAGAGAAATAAGTTTGCTTAAGTTAATCCAGGTGGGTCTCAGGAAAGCCAGTGGGGAAATTTCATGGCGGATGCAAGAGAATGCGCCCCCCTGACCTGATTAGAATAAATTATGAAACAGTTCCCTTTCAGTCTTTAAAGATTATTTGTAAAATGTGATGAAATTGGCCCTACTAAGAGAGGTACTTCGAAAAACCACAAAGTTAACACAGCTGTGTGCACGACCATAACTAAATAGCAGTGGTGGAAAGTAACCAAGAACATTTACTCAAGTGTGGTGCTAAAGTAAAACTTTAAGCACAGATACTTTATGTGAGTTTATCTATTAAATGTTTCTTTATACTCATAAACCATCACATTTCAGAGGAAAATATTATACTTCGTACTGTGCTACATTCTTTTGGGGACAGATTACAAATAAAATCTGATGCATTTTTTGATTAAACTAACCAATGGCTTATACATTTTTTTATCTCGCTCTCTCTCATTATTATTATTATTATTATTGTTATTATTGTTATTATTAATATTATTATTATTATCATTATTATTGTTGTTGTTGTGGGTTTTTTTGTTATTAAAATAGAGCGCCACCTTTGACCAGGTACATAAAGATGCTGCTTAATCCTAAAAATTTAAATTAAAAATTTATTTAAAGTCACCAATTAACCTGACCTGCATCTCTTTGGACTGCATGTAAAAAATTGTCTCTTTTGGTCAAATATTAAGGATTCGAGACTCAAAACATGAAAGCTTCAAACTTGACTTCACCATTTATATCAACTGAAAACCTTTGTGTTTTACATTTGGACCATAACAGGGAAAAAGTTCACACAGTTGTGGTTGAATTCTGGGTCTGTAGCACTTTTTTTCAGTGTTTATTAGCTGGAGCACTGAAAACCATCGTGTCACATCATAAATCAAATGTTTTTCATAAAATAGGACACAGTTTTTCTCCAAACTGAGCAAAGAGTTAAGAAGTTTAAAAAAACCAACACTTCATTTCAGAAAATAAAGCCAAAGCCCACCACAGCCCACTTGACACACTCACTCAATAAATTCAGCTTGTCATCTGTGAAAATGTCTGTTGATGAGAACTTCTTATCTGCAGCCAATGATCTATTTATCCCAGCTCTATCTGCTTGAGCGGTAATGTATTATTGTAAATCAGACCAGAGAAGGCCCTTGTGGTTCAGTGAGAGAACAAGTGTGTGTGAGATCCAGTGCAGTATGTAAACTGTTTGACATCAGAGTTTGGGCTTTCTTTATGAGAACATCTGTGGCAGCTGCTCTATAAATTCCCAGTGTTGAGAAAACAGGAACAAAAAGTTCAATTTTTGTATGGCAGTGTACCATGGCGAGAAGCGGACCCAGTCGTGCCTCATCTGCAGAGCCATGGCCAACGTTTAGGGAAAGTCAAATCGGGGATGGAGAACTGAAACAGTGTTACTGTGTGTTTACAAGTCTGTTCCGCATAGCAACAGAAAAACTTAAATTGAGCCTATTGATGGACATCACATCAACCCCAAAGGACAGACAATCTCTTCTGATTGCTTTTTGTGTATTTCTTCAGACCACCAAGTCTCAGGGCTTTAATACTGGATTACTTCCTTTCTTTCACCTTCTGTCAAGACTTGTGTTTGTTATTCTCCTGACTGTTGAGCAATATTGGTTGACATGATATTTGCCATCTTTCCACTCTTAGGATGTCTTCAGTGTCAGTGCTCTCACAGCTTCTGCACTCTACAACCTTATCCTGGTTGCATAGGCATTTTTTATTAATCAGTCAGGGTTCTGGTTAAATACAGAAACCAGTTTTTTGTAATGCTAAAATCATATTTAGCAGATGTTTCATTCTTTCACTGAAATGCCAAGTAGTGTTCTTACAATTGGACCAGAAATGATTCATTGATGTTTTATTTATCTGTTAGCTTATATACCATCAAAGTTCAAGGTCCCTTGCATAGAGTAACCTGGGCAATTAATTAGAAATAAGTAAATGTATTTTTTCTTTATTTTTTTCCCTATATTTTCTATATTTTTATAAGTATATATAATACTATATATAAACAATTGAAATAATTAAATATATAAAAAGTAGCCCATAATAGATAAACAGGAATATAAACATGCATACATAAACCTATTACTATCACTTTCATTTCAGACATTTACTGTACATGAAATTACAATAGTGCAGCTATAAATGACACAACGGACAAAGGTATTTTTCAGTTCACACGCATATTTCTGGCTACATAAAAGCACATTTGCACACTGTGAATGAGCAGCATAAAAGATAAAGTATTGTAAATTGGGTAAGCAGCAGAAATACAACATATTATTTTATTTCATTTTTTAAAAAATTATTTATATATGTACTATACATTTCCTAATAAGAGCACCAAGAGGGCGAACTGTTCCTCAGATTTTATTTCAGCATTTTCTTTTATTGAGTTTAATCTACTTTTGTTTTATTTTATTTCAGAAAGGTAATTTAGTTTTCATACAGCACTTTCAACACTTTGATAGAAAGTAAATTTGTAAAGAGAAAAATCCCACTGAAACTGAAAAGCATCAATTATTAAAACAAATTCTTTTTCCGAATTGTAATTTGCATATTACAAGTTCAATTTGTATTTAAAATCGGTGAAGAAAATGAACGAAAGTGCGGTACTCGATGTGAAAAGAGATAAACATTCAGCAAGCTGCAGTGGAGCTGCTGCTGGTCCTGCTGTATGTGTGTGTATGTGTGTGTATGTGTGTGTGTGTTTTTCTGTGCCTTGTCTGTGCCTTTTCAGCAAAGTGACTTAACCGGAGGATAAAGTAGGAGCGACTTGCTTAGTTTTTCGTCCTATAGTTGTCCTCCGACTTTCCTCTGCTGAATGTTAGCTAAGTTAAGCTAATCAAGCTAGCTAGCATGCTACAGGGTCTTTTCCTCCACACGAAGAAGAGGAGGGGGACACTCACAATGTAACCTGATGGCTTCAACTTCTGCAGCTGAAAGAGGTTTGAACTGTGTGTTTTATTACTTATTACCTCATTTCTACCGGACACCCGTTTGAATAACTATTGCTACGCAAAGTTAAGCCTCTGCAGCTAAATAATTTAGCCACATTTCCTTTCCGGGTAGCATCAAGTGGCCTTAGTTACTCTTTAATCATGAGATTGATTCGATCAATGGGGCGAATCTAACTTTAGATGGGATAAACTCAAATATTATTAGTCTGATTATAATGGAGAGCGTGTGCAAGGAAAATACATCCCAAATGCCTTTGTGAGAAGATGCTGTTTTATTTAGTGGAGATTTTGTCAGATCTTTTTTTTGTCAATTATAACAAAACCTAGGTAGTTCGTTGATAACTTTTGGCGAAATACACCCATTGACATTCAAGCTATGCCTGTTTGCCTTTGGTGAAAGGCGTCCCAACACAGAGCAAGGAAAGTGATGTTGCTCTAGGTTTCGAAAGGGTTAACTAATAACATGTTTCTATTACTTTATAGCAACATGGCACGAAGGTGACAGTTGTCTGGCTCCTGACCCGAGAGATGGCACCCTGCGAGAAGCCACCATTAAGAGATTGACCTCCACCTCTCATAATAATGACACCACAGCATCATTGGTATTCAGTGACCATAATAATGATGCAGAGGAGGAAGAGGAGGAGGAAGCTGTGCCTGTCTCTAAACTTGTGAGACCAGGCTTCCATCGCTGCGCCCAGGAGAAACCTTTGTTTCCCAGCAGCACTACAGACACCAGGCTATGTGTCCCCTTGGAGCTGGGTCGTGTTGGTGGACACAAAGTCCCATACACCATCAACAGATACCTGAGGGATTACCAGAGAGAGGGAATCAGGTTCATTTACAACAACTACATTCGTTTCAGAGGATGTATCCTGGGGGACGACATGGGTCTGGGAAAAACTGTACAGGTACAAAGTACATTAGCTGCACATCTATGTTCTGAATTCTTTAAATGTCTGCATGTTTTCTTTACGTGGCTATTTCTCTCACTTTCGTTCTCTCCGCTGCTTATCTTAGGTCATTAGTTTCCTTGCTGCTGTATTGCACAAAACAGGCACATGGGAGGACATCCACAACAACAGGCCTCAGTTTCTGCAGAGTCAGATGACTTCCTCCAAGCAAAGTAAACCAAGCAAAGTGGGTATAGAAATATGCAGTAAACAGATGAGCTATTTTATGGTCATAAAACACAATTAAGCACAATTTTCATTTATAAAATTTTGCATCAACCTGATACGCTTTCTACGACGTGTAAAGTATTTTTTCAACCCAACTGTGATGTATATAACTATAACATGGCAAAGGGTTACATTTCCTATTTTTTCATACTGTGCTCTGTCAATTCTCTATTAGATACAGGGGGACTTAGCTGTGGCTCAGTTATATTCAAATTGCATTCCAGTCTACCTCATTCAAGAACTTTAAATATTGGCTAAGGTCCTGTCTGATGAACCAAACTTTTCAAACTGACCTTGTTAGACTTAAATTGATCCTTCTCTTTCTCTCACTCTTATCAAAAGAAGTTGTTTGTAAATAAGTATGCTTTTGTACATGAGTGCTTTTAAATAATCTCTCTCACACACACACTCAGTCATACTTATTTAAACCCTAACACACTCTTGCTCCATTATTTTATTTTGAAATTGTTTTTAAGTCGATTTTCTTTGCTTTCTTTATGTCTGTTTATTGACTTTGTTTGCTTGTTCGTTTACTTTTCTTGATTACAAAACATTTGTATTTATTACCCTTATTGAGGTGAGATTCCTTATAAGCCCATAAGGGTTTCTTAATCTCACCTGCACAACCTTGTTTCTCTTTTTTTTGTGCAGATAAATCTTAAATCTAAAAAATACCAGATGCATTGGATTAAGTGCATCAATACTTAACAGCCGCAGATATGAGTATTGATTTGTCATCTTCACGGTTTTGGTGTTTCCATGATTTGGTCTAGGTGTTCCTCATTGTGGCCCCACTGTCAGTGCTTTATAACTGGAAAGATGAACTGGACACGTGGGGTCACTTCCAGTGTGTGGTGGTCCATGGGCTGAGGAAAGAGGAGGAGTTGGCTCGCATCAAGAAGGGACGTGTTGAGATTGCTCTCACTACCTATGAGACTCTGCGCCTTTCTCTGGATCAGTTTAATGAGTAAGAACCATGCTCAATCCACACAAGCAACAAATGCCATACATTACATGTTTTCTGTATACATTTAATTTATTCCATGACTATGTTATGATAACGATGTTTTTTTTTCTGTGACTAAAATATACCTTTGCCCTCTCTGCAGCATAGACTGGTCTGCTGTGTTTGTAGATGAGGCCCACAAGATAAAAAATCCAAACTCTCAGATAACTCAGGCCATGAAGGATCTGAGATGTAAGGTCAGAGAGCTTTATGATTGTTTGATTATTTCATTATACTATTGCCTAACTAGTGTCTGCATTTCCTGATGACGGATGCAAAGCATTGCTGGTATCATTCAGAAGTATAAAGTCTGCACTTAAGTGGTCCTCATCTGTGCTTTACTGAAAATAGATTGAATTGTAACACCATCATGATAAGCTTCTAAAACAACAATAAGCTTGGGTTTGCATTTGGACTTTACTTTTGATGCTAACTTTGTGCTTATATTTTCACCAGATTAGAGTTGGCCTTACTGGCACCATCTTACAGAACAACCTTGAGGAGCTGTGGTGTGTCATGGACTGGTAAGTTAATAAGCTTTTATATTGCAACACATTTGTCATTTGCATATAATTTCGTCCCCTGTAGTTGCAACCTTTTGCTGAAATAAAGTTCCCATTGGTTTGATGTGTTTTTTATTCTATTCAGGGCCGTACCTGGTTGTCTTGGCAACTTAGGACATTTTAAGAATAAGTTTTCAGATCCGATTGAGAGAGGGCAGAGGCACATTGCAACCAAACGAGCCCTAGCTACAGGGAGGAAGACTGTCAGAGCCCTGGTGAGGGAGATTTCCCACTTATTCCTGCGAAGGACTAAAGCTCTCATCAAGGAACAACTGCCTAAGAAGGATGACAGGGTAAGATTGGTTAAATCATACCACATTTTCTTATTTTAATGGATTTTTGTTCCCTGGAAGTTCACCATTGGCCATAAGCTGAAGGTCTACGATGTCTTAAAGCAACCCTCAAAGACACTTTGTTATTTTTTCTCCTAGGTGGTGTATTGCTCTCTGACAGACTTTCAGCTGACTGTGTATCAGACAGTTCTGGACAGTGAAGATGTGAAGCTAATGTTGAGGTCTTATCAGAGATGTGACTGTGAAAGTGGACGCACCCGTGGAAGCTGCTGCTATGAAGTGGGTTTGCCACCTTTTACCATTGAGTGCCTTTGTATGCTGTTTATGGCAATAGATGAAACTTAATTGTAAAGGTTCAGTTGTTTGCTGCAAATTTTGAAATAAGTGTTATTCATGTCATTATTGACACATATCGTATGTGAACTTTTTTCTGTATTACTTCAAGGGGTTAGAACAATCAGACAAACTTTTGGGAAAAATGTGCTTTGTGTAATTTAGGTGAACTGGCCCTTTAGTTATCGAAGCAATACTTCTGCTTTCTACTTTTGAAATACATTGTACTGAAGCACAACATCATCTGAGGCTGTTACTGTCGTCCAGTTGTTTTTAAAGGGACCTTTAATGCTTTGCCTTATTGGATGATCATATAAAACGTGGTCTAAGTTTCAGATAATGAGGTACATGTATGTTAAAGTAATCCCTGCGAGCTAAAACCCAAGGCTTCAGATCGTTCTGATACTTTTTGTAACAAGATGACATCAGCTTGTCAGGTATCTCTTTACATCGTCACCTGCTCCAGACACACTACTGCAAGTGTTTATATTATGCAGCCTACACTGCTACGTGTAGATTCATGCTAGCATCAGGGAATTGTTTAATTTCTGTGCCGATGTTGTTAATTTCTTCCCAGTTTTGGATTATATGCCCGCTGGGACGTGCAGTTTTGAAAATTTTGGTTTCTAACCTTTTATTTGTGTTTTTTAACAGTAGAAAGTGCCACTATTCTCCATAACAGTCTTTCACCCTGGCTTTATTGACAGTGCAGAAATGCAGAGATGTCAAGATACAGAATACCCAGAAATGCTGACCAGTCAGAGCAGACTGGGCTTTTTCAGGAGGGGGGCTTTGAGAAATGGGTGCTAAAATGGAGCGTTTCAGACAGAGGGTGAATACAGATGTCCTAGCACAGACAGCATGAGGAAAATTAAGTGTTCCTGAGCATTAGTGCGTTTAAAGAAATTCATGTTGAAACCCGAAATACAAGCATGAACCTGATAATGAGCAAAACAGGTTTCCTTTAAATGTGGGAAGGAAGTAGTTGAGAGAATTTTTCTAAGAGGGATATCTACAAGAAAGAAAGACAGAATTAATGTGTAGGATGAAACTTTTCACTTGAACATTTGAATTACATAAATGTAAAGCTTCATCAGGCTGAAAAGAAATGAAAGATTCACACTAACAGAAAATAATATATTTTATTTCAGAGAAACTCAGCAGGTGCAAAAATGAAGACGCTGTACTTCAGTTATTTGACCATATTGAGGAAGGTTGCCAACCATGTAGCACTGCTTCAGTCCACTGCAGGCATCAGCAAATTACAGGTAGAAACATTTTGCCCTATAACTGATTTTGTTTACTGATTTATTAGAGGTGTAACATGGACTCACTCCAGACTCAGTTCTTATCTTCAAGCGATGGATTTGGTTCATTATTACAACTCATTTGTGTCTTCCAGGAAAAGTATGTTGGTGCCATTTGTGCAAAGGTATTCCAGAAATTTCCAGACTTTGTGAAGAGATGTAAAGATGAAGCATTTGAGGCCTTGTCGGACCCGATGTACAGTGGAAAGATGAAGGTACTATTTGGGACAGTCACTCAGTCACCTGCCCGTTACGGGATGTATTAGTGCTGGTGAACATTTCTATGTTCATTCCTTTTAGGTTTTGCAGAAGCTGCTGAAATATTACCTGCAGAAGAGAGATAAAGTGCTTCTTTTTTCTCTCTCAACAAAGGTGAGAGCTGTGTTTGTGTGTTTATTGAAATATGGATTTTTTTTTATTCAGCGTGTGTGCACATGTAAGTACAGAGATGTGTAATGTGTGAGAGTTGGATGAGCAACATGGCGAGATGTTTTTCTTAAACCAAGAGATTTAATGCCTATGGTGATGTGGTTAAAGAGTGAAATATGTTTGTTGGTTTTGGAGCTCTACATTTTGTCTTATTTATTCAGCCTTTCAGCACAACAGCAGCCTTGAACACACACCCTTAATTGCCACTGCTGTTAGAGCACATGACTTGTTTACAGAATAAATAGTAGCAGGAGACATGGTTTTCTCATGACATAGATTAATAGGAAAGCCTTGGGGTGGGGTGGGGGGGGTGTCAGGTTTTAAAGATAATTAGACTCTGCAGAATCTAATGGTTGCTGTCACCCGAGACATTACGATAACATTTGTGGCTGCTCTGAGGTCATATTTTCATTGCCTATTTTTTGCTTTATTTAGTCCGTACAGTTTTGATTGTACAAGAACCAGTATTACCCATATAATATATCTATAAATATACAAGCCTGGGGATGCTCTGTTTTTTACTTAAATGTATCTAGTTATTACATTTTATCTGTTATACAAGTTTCTCAACCTTGACGATGACAGAGATCTCATGATACATGGTGAGATGACAGTTTTACACAGTTGATTAATGTGTTTTGAACCTTTCACAATGGTTTGCTTTTTGTGTTAAACCCATCAGCTGTTAGATGTGCTGGAGAGCTACTGCATGGCTGAGGGCCTGGACTACAGCAGGCTCGACGGAACCACCAAATCCAAAGAGAGAGTCCAGATTGTCAAAGAGTTCAACAGCTCATCTCACGTCAACCTCTGCCTGGTTTCCACCATGTTAGTTGAACAGTGACAATTAGACAGTGGTAGTGATTTCTTAATTTCATATGTGGTGGGTTTTTTTTTTTGCAAATTTGCTTTTCCAGTGAGTTTCAGAACCATGAATCTGCTGATAACTGGCTCTTTCTTCCATCAGGGCGGGCGGTCTTGGTCTTAACTTTGTAGGGGCCAATGTGGTAGTGCTCTTTGATCCCACTTGGAATCCAGCCAATGACCTCCAAGCTATTGACAGGTAGGTTGTGGGCCGTGTCTTAACAGACTTTATACGTGATTTAAGCATCTGTTAGGATATAGAATTCAAGTACTGTGTTGCTGCTTCTCTTGACTGGCTTAAAAAAAGCACTGTTAGATGCCAATATAGTGTACTTAGTGGCGATGCGTGGGTCAGTTTTTTTTAAAGATTATTTTGGGGCTTTTTTAGCCTTTATTTGATAGGATAGGTGTAGCATTAAAAGGGGGAAAGAGATGGGATGACATGCAGCAAAGGGGTGTGGGCTGGAATTAAACCCACAGCCGCTGTGCATGGGGTGTCCACTCTACTAGGTGAGTCAGGATTTCTTTAAACCTGCATCAGCTCGGCTCATTATGAGAGCCAGTCTGTCCCGCCCAACCCATAAACGTGCCTTAATCAATGACTTGCAAACCTGCAAACCAGAGCTGAATGTTTTTGGCAACAACCATCGCTAGTAACAACCTTCATGCTGTTGGCAGTATTGAATGTCATTTCCAATAAATATCTTTCTCTCTCTTGAGTATGATCTCGAGCACACAGCTGATAACCTATGCAGTTGTTTACATGAGCAGGCAGCTGATCGGTGCAGTGGTTTGTTTACATTAGGTTACAGGACTGCATATTTAATGTTTTCAGTTTGGACAGAGAGGCACTTTCTTGCTTTTAGGATATGGCCTACATATTTGCAGAGGGAATTTTTTTTTACAACCCATTATGACCATAGAGATTTAAAAATGTTTGACTTGAACAGATTTTAGCAGTCACAAGCTGAGTAAGGAACGCCTGAGCACAGCAGTGTTGATGGAAAGCGGTTTGTTGTGTGAGAGACAGAAAGGAGAATATGTAAGCTGTATTATTGCACTTTCTGGAATTTCTCATAATAACTTTAAGTAATATTCTTTGCTAACTGATGTCACATGCATCTGATATCCAAACATAAATCACAGCTTTTTACTGTTTACGAAATATGCATACCTGTATGTTGATATGTTTGTGTCACTCTTCAGGGCATATCGTATTGGCCAGTGCAGGGATGTGACTGTTCTAAGGCTGATCTCTTTGGGGACTGTAGAGGAGGTTATCTACCTCAGACAAGTTTACAAACAGGTACTGGATAATTAAAACCACACATGTAAAAACCCTATTCTCACAGGACCAGTATTACCAGAGGACCACATGTGATTTAGAAATTAAATTACCTAACGCCCTACCCAAATGTACTTGATTATTCCCTGGATATGATGTTTATGCTGTTTTAAGTGTTGAGCCAGTTGAAAAAAAAGAAAGGATCCTTTCTGCATGCTGCTGGCTGTCACATCATCTTTTAAGATTTTGCTCTTCTGATGGACTTGAGCTTGTGCTATCTGTGAATTGGTCTCCATGCTTTATGCAAGATGAGTCTCTTAAATATGCATCCAAAATACTGTCACACCACTGTCATTTATAAATGCAGCTTCCATAATTCTCAACCAGGAAACAGGTAGACTAACGCCACAGAGAAAACAAAAACCCTTGCAGAAAATAAAAAAAACACCAATACCAGCTAAATACACAGAGAAGGCGATTTACACAAGACTAAAATCATCACATGACCTCTGGCACTGGTGAAATATTGTGGGTAATTTGAAGTGGAATTTTTCCTTGACAAATTATGGATAAGGCAGATTTGCATGGGATTAAGATCTCAGATGACCTCCTCAGTTACGACAAATTTAAAGATCCCCATGTAATACTAGCCCAGTGCAAAAAGGACTAAATCAAATAATAACATAAAAATTCTGAATTTCTGTCAAAACTGATTGTACTGCAACTGACAGGAGGTTATTTTTCATAATGCTTCTAAATGTGAGATCAGTGCTCTGTGTCAGTACCTCTTAAGTATTTTTCTGTGCCTCTGTATTTTCATCCCATCTTCCAGCAATTGCAGAGCTCTGTTGTGGGAAAGGAGAGTGCACGGCGGTATTTTGAGGCAGTGAATGGAGTCTATAAGGGCGAGCTGTTTGGGTTAAAAAACCTCTTCATGCTGCAGACTCAAGGGACATGCCTCACCCGCAAGATACTAGAGGTTAGATAACCTTCACTTTGTTTAATGTTTGCTGAAATTAATCTTTCAAAAGTCTTAAAATGAATAAATCAAAAAAAAAAATTCTGAAGTTGTATTTTAAATTCTTAAAATGATTAGTAATATATATGTCTGTATACATTAACATCAGGCAGATCAGGGGAGGGGAACCAACAAAAGTCATGTTTTAAATTACAATAAACATTTGGGCAAAATTGTTCTTAACCCTCCATTTTTTGTTTGTTTTTTTGTTTCTTTTGTTGTTTTGATTTTTGGTTAATGTAAAAGTGGTCTTAAATTTCATTCTGTTTGGCATTCAAAAAGTCTTAAATATAACATGCTGATCTGTAGGAACTCTGTCGAGCAGTAAGTGAGGTCTTTCACTTCTAAGTATTTTGGTTCGACATAGGATTTGAATATTTTTTTCTGAATAAAAAGCTGCCTTAAACACCAAAAGAAGTGCACACTGCTGAGTAAAATGAGATTTGAAAGATTGCAAAGTCTTATATTGATGATTGTTTTGTAATTAAATCAATATTGCACAATGAAATGGTTTTGTTTCGATAAATGTGTGTCTCTTCCTGTCAGAGAGAAGGACAAGTGAAGGCCGGTGTAATGACAAGCAGCACACACACAGGCGAAGAGAAGGAGGAGGAAACGAAGGCAGTTAGCGTGAGTAACTCTGCTTTTCTCAGAGACCCATAGCACGAGGGCATTCATCTTCCCATCCCTCACTCCGTCTTCTCTCCCAGGCGGCCCACTCATCCCTCCGTTCCCATGTGAAAGAGTCGATACCTCAAACAGGGACCTTCCTGTCTGTCAGTCAACCAAACTCATGCAATCTCATTTAACTTTTGCTGCCTTTGGCCCAAACTCTTTTCTTTATTCGTGTGGATGCTTCAAAGCAACTAGTAGTAGTAGTAGTTCTGCTACTATGACTTTTACTACCACTCCTATAACTATTAGTAGTACCAATACAACTACTTAAACTACTACTGCTGCTACTACTAAAGTAGTACTAATACAACGACTTCATCTACTACTGTTTCTACTACAGATACTGCTATTACAACTACAACTAGTACTAGGACAACTCATTTTACTCCTGCTACTGCTATTACTACTACTACTTCTACCACTACTACTACTGTTAATTCTACCATTACTGCTACTACTAGCCGTACTAGAACTACCTCTACTACTTATAAGACTACTTTTACTTCTACCACTACTGCCACTTCTGACCCTAATGTAGTTGGCCATTTTTCAACATTTTAAATGTTGACTTTTTGGACCGTTCTTTTGAAATTCTACACTATAAACTTCTTCAAAATGCTGTACCATACGTTTTATCAACATCTGGAATGATGACTTTTTGGACCATTTTTATCACGTCATAGTATGGCATTTGTGCACATACTAAACTATAACTTTTTTCAACTTTTAATTTTAAGATAATTTTTGGGGGCATTTTCCCGTTTTTTTATAGGGCAGTTAAACAGAGAGACAGGAAAGTAAGGGGAGAGAAGGGGATATGACCAAATCATCATTGAACTCTTTTTAGAGTCTTCCACTACCATTACTAGAACAAAAAACTACTTCTATTTCTACTGCAAGTACTGCTACTACTAGATTAGTTCTACAACAACAAATTCTACTCCTGCTACTGCGATTATTACTACTACTTCTACTCCTACCACTATTACTACTGCCATTACTGCTAATACTAGTGGTGTGTACTGGAACTATTGCTACTAGGAATACTTCTACTAATACTACTGCATCGCTGCTACTACTACTGCTGCTGATTCTTTAGATATTATTACTATTACTATAACTACTATTAGTACTCCTTGTAGTGATAGATGTACTGCTATTTCCTATACTTCCATGACTACAACTACTATTACTGCTATTATTAATACTAGTAGTACTTCTCCTGTCCTTTATTGTCAACTGCAACTTCTGCATAATTTCAGGTGCAGAGACCATTTGAATGTTGAAATGTTATGCTCTTGAAGGACATTTATAGCTCTCAATTTTCTTCTACATTTTATGCCTCATATTAAACATTTTTTATTTTAATTATTATTTTTATTTCTAGGTGCTTCTTCAATTCCTCTTTGTCTTATAGTCTTTCTATTCTTCTTAGGGGTTTATTTGTAAGAAAAACAGCTTATACAAAACACTTTTTTAAAAATGCAATAAGTTGTGCTACTTTTTAAAGGGAGAACATGAAGAAAGTGATATTCTGCCGAAAATCTTCCTTGACAGTATCGCATACTCACCCTGTTATAGGTTTTAAGATGGCTGTAAAAAGTTTGTAGTTTCCTCACAGGAGTTGTGGTTAGCTTGAGTCTAGGCAGTTACAATAGATTCATATGGTGCTTTTTTTTTCTAGTGGGAAAATGTAATAAAACTGGAAATCTCTCAAACCACTCCTGTTTCATATTTTCAGCAAAAATTGCTCATTACACTGCTTTCATGCCACGATATCATTGTCCTCTGACTGAAAAGCTCCTTTGAAATAGTGTGTAGCCCAAACTGTAGGTTTTGCAACATACTGATGTGGTGTTTTGAAAGGTTTCAATGTAGGTTTTAATGTTTTTTCAACATGAATACCTATAACAATTGGAATCCATTGTAACTGACTGAACTGAAGCTGACCTCAGCTCCTGTAATCTGTCGGTGTGAAAACTACAAACTTTTTACAGCCACCCTTTTAACGTACAGGGCATTAATATTTAATAACCCCTACCAAACAAGGCTACAATGCCATAGGTTTTTGGTGGAGTATCACTTTATGTCCTCAGTTTACACTCAATTTTTTGTATTTTAGAGAAACTAAAGGATGAGGTTCTCTTTGTCTGCTTCTCACTTTCTCTCTGATGCTGTGTTCAACAGCTGGATGTAATTACTTGCGTGTCCTAATGGAAGGAGCAGACCACACTGAAGCCTATCTTTTGCTTTTCGGCTATTTATTTACACAGTGATACCCCTTATCATCCTGTTCCCAGCCAGGTCCTTTTTACTGGGCTGCTGCTCCACTAAGGACTTGAGGATTCTTTAAAAAATACAGAATACACTGGGGTGCCTTAACACGCAAGGCTCGAGGCGTGTACAGACCAACATGCACACGAGCGCGGAAGAATTGGGGAAGAGTCATCTAGTTGGCAAATTTTGTGATAGTGGAATCACTGTTGGTGGTCGCTCCCATAAAGCTCCAGGAAATGTTATGACCCTGTTGTTTTCTTCATATTACATCATGATGGAGAGCATGTGTCACATTGATGTTTATTATGATTTATTATTACAAACATCTGTTTTATGTTACTAACATGGGCTGGTCCACAGAAAAAATGGCATGAACAAAGGAAATGAGGAATTTCTAGCGTTTTGGTGCATATTTTTTTTGCTAAGACTTTCTTACAGAGTTTATTTAAAAATTTTCCAGCAATTTTTTGTTCTCACAGTACCTACCTTGTGCCACTTTCTATAGAAATCAGAGATGTTCCCAATGACTAATTTCCCCAGTGATTAAACAGTGGAAATTTAGACTAGTCATCTAAAATTCACAAAACACTCAGAAAACAGTCACATATTCAGCATGGCACATTTTACTACAAATTGTGACAACTTACTAGATAAAAGTCAACAGTTGACATTTGTTAGCTCTGTATTTAACAACTTGCCTCATCTCCATTAAAAACGATAACTTACTCACGCAGTTACTCTCTCACGCAGGCATGTGCATGCAAATTGACACGCATGCATATGCACACAAATATTCAGACTTCCCAGAAAGCCGCATGCACTAAACTAATTACAACCCTTAACACCTCTGTTGTTTAGCCTATTGAAAAGACATCAAGCCAGTGTGACTGTCTAAGTGAAGGCTCGGATGTACTTGTAGCAAACACAAGTCTGAGAGCGCATGAGTGTTTTTTTTTGTGTGTGTGTGCGTGCGTGCGTGAGACCAACATGGAGGGAGAGCCATTTAAGATGGGAGCTGCTGGCTACACTTGCATACCAATCTGAGCATCTTAATAAGCTTAACCAACTTATAATTCTGGTGCTGGTTAGCCAGGGTAGCAACGTTTAATTGACTAGTTGACTAATCACACATCTCCCTAATGCAATTATGTTAGCTTAAGCTGTCTGTTTCCACTGTTTTATTTAAGGAACCTGGAGGCTTGACAGTGGGCCCTGTACCAAATGAACGAGCCAAGGTGAACAGAGATGCATCAAAGATCCCCAGAGGGGTGTTGGACTTCAGCAGTGGGAGTGAGGAAGATGAGGAGGAGAAGGGGCTTAAGAGGAAGGCATCAAACTTGAGTGCAGTGGATGGCAACAGGTGTGGGAATGATGCAACAGCTCTTGGTCGAATGAGTCTCCTTCAGCACGGTTTCTCCAGGCTTCTTGAAAGAGTTCAAGGAAAGCCAGAGTCAGCAGAAGGGGACAGTAGTCCAAGTATCGAAGAAAGTGCCTCTGAGGAAGATGCTGAGGATCCAAAGATAGAGGGTACCTCCTCTGGCATTTGTAAGAACTCCAGTACTGAAAAAGCTGCAGATTGTCTCCCTAAACTGGGACCGAAAAAAAACTTCTCTCGTTGTTCAGACAAAGAAGACCCAGAGAATGGAGATGGGAAAAGACAAGAGAGGGTTTCCCAAGTGAAACAAAGTGATGAAGATGTGAGGAAGAGACACGGCCTGGAAGGGTGGGCAAATAAGAAAATGGTGGTGGATGAGAGTGATGAAGATTCCTCACCAGACAAAAAGAAACCTAACAAGCTCAAAGCTCCAGTTCCAAAAGTGCACCGCTTTGAAGGTTACTCTGATGAATCTGATGATTTGGACACAGAGCCAAAGACATGTCACAAGAGGGATGCTTTGAATTCACATGGGAGAGGAGGGCTGGACTGCAAAAGAAAGAGGCATAGTGCTAAAGTTAGGGGCAAGGCAAGATCCAAATACACAGAAGTCTTAGAGATATTCACATCTTCAGAAGATGAACACACTCCTGTTAAGAAAGGGAGATCTACAGGAGGCCACTTCTTGTCTCCACAGACAAAGAGATCCAGCGTTGAGTTGCCAAAAGACGGACAAAGAGCTTTAACAACTGACAGGACAGAGAGACGAGCAGGGATGCCCAAAGCTGTTCCATTTACAAGTCTGAAAAAGCAGACATTGCCAGCATCCAAAGTACAGGATGTGACCATCGACAGTGTGTTAGGTCAGTTTCAATACGTATTTTTATATGCTTAGAGTTTTTAATTAACTTAATTTCAACATTAATGATGTATATTTCTGTTTCAAAGGGGGTGTGAACGAGGTGGTGTACACACACTCTAACCAGGGCGTGGTGGGTGAGAGCAAAGCGGAGAAGCTGATCAGTAGATCTGCTGTGCGAGACGTGTTTGAGCGCAAGATAAACTCTCAGCTCCCAGCCAATTACCTTCTGGGCACCCAGGAGGTACATAACACTGGTCTGGTTCCATGATTCTTCAAACATATAATACTCTGATTGTATCTTGCCATCCCAAATTACGTTAGATAAATCAAATTACATTTGAAAAACTTAAAAGGAATATATTTTTCAGAAACCATGACAGGATTACTCACTAACCCACAGGCCTCACTGTAAACTGTCATTTAGACCTGTTTTCTACCAAAGTATGTCTGGCAATTGCATGTTGGCATGCAGAAGAAGGCTCGCCAATACTGTTTCAGACACACATGCTTACTATGACATGAGAGTGACTGTAAACACATGCTGTTTTTATCTTAATTTAGCTTAGTTGTGCTTCATAAGTTGCAGCAGTGTAGATGACCTTTTCAAATCTGTGGTCCATAACACTGCATGTTTACGTCCAGATGTCACATAAACCTGCATATCTCGACCAACAGTGCTATAACTAGTGGAGAGAGACAGTTGGTGAGCAAAGTTGGTAAAATATCTTCAAACACAGGGGTCAGAGTGTGTTTTTGGACTTATTTGGCTTACTTTGTCTTGATTTTTGGAAGTGTAATAATTTGATATGATACAAATCTTGTATGATTGCACCAGAGCCTGTCAGAGAGCCAACCAGACAGCGAGCCTTTCCCCTCTGCTGTCGTGCTGAAGAAGCCCAGTGTGGACAATCCAGTCACCTTCACAAGCAAAAGTGTGCACCAAACCAGAAACACCACCTTCATTATTGGAGAGACTCCGCAGGCCATTCGCAGGTACTGAAAAGGTGTCAGAGGAGGTGATGTGAAGAGAAAAGAACAGGGGTGATAGCAGTTAGGATAATGCAAAAAAAAAAAAAGAAAGAAAGCCAAAAGGAAAAGAAAAAAAGAGAGAAAAAGTGGATTGTATAATATGAGATTTTCCATGGGAACGTTAAAAGAGGATTGGGTAAAATAGAGAAACAAAGTCATGAATAGACATAGTGAAGAAAAAATGGTCAAAGGAATACTTCACCCATAATGAGCATTTTATTACAAATACTCAACCCATGTTAGTTTGAATTTGTAAAGAAAACTTTGTTTTTCTCACATGTGAACAAATAATCCAAAGAGACAACATTTTTGACTAAGTGATGTCATAATGGTCTATGTTTAACAGCACCAAAACTATAGCAAAACATCCTTTACCAACTCTCACACAACTGGTGCAATCAAAGTCTCATTCATCCAGTCATGTGCTCAGTATTTCCCAAACAGACAGTTCATTTGATGGGTACCTGAACGGGGAGTGAAACTTATTTATGCTCTTTTATAAGCCAGACTATATTGACAAGAATAGGAATTGTCCTTTTTTGTGACTTTTCTGAATCCAATGTAACCCTTTAAAACACCAAAGTCACAAAATAACACAAACTAACCGACTGGGCCAGCAGTAGACCTGCAGCTCTTGTGTTCATCAAGTTAAAATTATTGTTTTTGTCAATGGAGTCTGGCTTTGAAGCGGGGAATAGATCCGTTTGGTGAAAGTTTGTCAATGGATGTTTTGATATAACTTTGCCGTAGTTAAAGGTGGACCCCTTTTACTTAGATTCATCAAGAATTTTCTCTCTTTTTATCACAAAAAAAAACGTTTTCTTCATGAATACATTGTAACATGGGGTGGGGAACCGATCTGAAATAGTCATTTTGGGGGTGAGGTGTTCCTTTAAGATATGGGGGGCTGGGGGCGCCCGGTGGCTTAGTGGACAGAGCAGGTGCCCCATGTACAGAGGCTGTGCAAGGTTTAAATGAGAATTAATAAGGCCAGTGGATGAAATAGGGAAAGGGGGTGTAAAGAGTGAAGCAAGAAGAGAGGATTCCTGGCAGTGTCGGGAAGTTGGCCAAAAAATCACCACAGCGCCCCCACCTGAGCCTCAGGAATTGTGTGTGTGTGTGTGTGTGTGTGTGTGTGTGTGTTTAGCAAGAGACCACCTCTGAGCTTTTCCCTTCCACCTATTTCCCAGCATCATGCCAAAGATTACCCAGTTATGTTCAGGCCCAACAGTGCAGGAGTTTTCCTCTCCACAACCACAGCCCTCCTGAGACTAACCAAAAATGATCGCCTGAGGACTTCCAAACCCACACTGATATACGCACACACGTCCCAACAAGCATTTACACACACAAACAGACACTCATACACACCTCTGTCCTGCTGCCTCACCTCCGCCTCCTACCTTTCCAAACACTCGTATACAAACACACAGACACCTTTATGGCTCCAATCTGACTTCCCAAGGGGAAGGCTGTATCTGTGCCCAGAGGCTCACCAGGGAGTCAAAATACACACTAGTTATATTGATATCCCCTCAATTAACCTCGCTGTTTAATGATTTAAATCCACATGCACGTCGTGTTTTACTGCAGTTGCTTTTATTTATTGTTTTTCCAGTGAAAGCCACAAATGGTAATAACACCACCATAATGCTGCTGTACCACCAGTGACTTTGAAGTATTTCTGTCCCCGAGTCTGGTTAGACCAAAGTATTAATGACTGCCTTGGAGCTCAGGAAAAACACCTCATACTGCACGGCTGTCTGGATAGGAGCCTGAATATGTGGAGAACTATTCATCTTAGGCCTGGCCTGACGGACCCGCAAAATATCTGATTAATTGTATGGGCCTTTTGGGTTTTTAAGTACGTTGTTTTACGTGTGATTTAAAGTACCGTACTGTATGCTCATGTGTGCCAAATCCAGTCCTCATGCTATGCAACTGTATGTGTGCGAATATGGTGTTAAATTTACACACTGTAAATTTGATCTTAATTTTTTTTTTAATCTAGAAAACATTGCCTTGATAAAGAAGGTAGAAGGTAGATGTATTGGTCATTTTTTAAACCAAGTTTAAAAAATGAAATTACTTTTGCCCTTGATCCTGCCTCATCATTGGAGTTGAAAGATGAGTTGGTTAAAATCAGCAGCTATTATGAAAATTCCATCCAGTTCCTTGGGCATGTTGCTGCTGCTGGCATCATTCAATTCCTGCAGTTCAGTTTTTGAGCTTGCATCAGAATCTTGTGTCCAAGTGGCTCCCACAAGGTCAGTCCATCCAGTGCAACAGCTTGATTCGGGATGCCAGGTTTTTAAACATGTCTCTGTGAAGATGTGCGAAGAGTGCTCCCAGATCTCCTGTTGCTGAGTGAGCCTTATTCACAACTCATCCACTCCACTCTACTGCGACCGTACATTAACCAGAAGAAGGCTTGGTAGAGGAACAGCTCCCGGTCCAAGTCGGGTTAGTCTCACCCTGATGCCGGCTCTCCTCCCTGTCTTTGTCCAGTCCTTTCGGTTTTGTTTCTCCCCTCTGGTCTGACCACTTGTGGGGATCCTCTCGTGGTCTGCTGCGTTCAGTCCAAAACCCACAAAACTTTTCCCAATGTTGATAACTGCTCTGCTTCTCTTTCTTGAAAAAGTCGTGCTTCAGCAGAAGGGGTCATGATGTCGAAAAAAATACAAAAATATAGCAAAAAAGTAGCAAAGGTTTGAAGAGCTAGTGCTGCTGCATCCGCATACGCTGCTGTCATCATAGCAAATATAACAATTCTTACATTATGTTTACCTTAAATCTATTTTTAAGGTTTACTTAAGATTAACTTTTTTTCAGTGATAATAACACATGCAAACCAAGACTGTCTGATTTAACTGAACGGTTGTGTTTACTTGGTAGCATTTAGGAAACTGTTTGCATTTGGTAAATAATGTAAGCACGATGAAAAATGATTAGTTCATAGGATTCTTTTTATTTCAACAAAATGCCATTCTGAGCATATTGAGATAGACCAGTGTCCAAAAAAAAAAGTTTTAAAAAAACCCCAAGTATTCAGACGAAATCTTCTCTTCTCTCTATCAATGGACTCCATGTCATGCCATTTTATTACAAACTTAAATACTTTGCTTTAGCCAATATGCAAAACTCATAAAACAGTTAAGTCTAACTTACTTCAAAACTTGAGATACTATCATTAACTAAGATCAAGGTGATTTACTTGTAATATTTTGCAACAACTTCACAGAATTAAGTAAATACAACTGAAATTTAAATGAACTTAATAATTAAATATGAAATAAACATAAATCAAAACTAATAGCTACATTTACTTACCTTTATCAAAGCAGTCGCTTTACTTGATTTATAAAAGTAAGATCAACTATTGAGTTTACAGTGTAGGATATTAAAAAGTGATATTAGTTGTAAAAGTATGCTCATCGATGGTGCATGCATGTTTTTCACTCTCATTTCTCTCTTGATTTGCAGGCAGCAGTTGGCGGAAATGGCAGAAACATTCAATTATTCCTCAGTACATCAGTTCGCAGTAGAGATACTGAGAGGAAACTCAACTCAGAGACTGGCCTGGCTACAACAGTATTACACTTCACTGAACCACCCTGACCTGGCCACTACGGTCGTAAACAACTTCCCACAACCTGATGCAGTGCAGACCTCCTCGTCTTCAACAGCTACCTCCTCACCGTCCACCAAAAGAGCTGCAAAATCCCACACACATACCAGAACCCCACAGAAGGATGTTCCAAAAGCTAAGAGAAAGCCTAAGTACACTCAGAAGAATCCTCAACCTAAAACTAAGCCTGAAACCCCACAAAACAATGTTTCTGTGCCACAGACAAAGCCCAGAAACCCACAAAATTATGTTCTGTCACCCCAGAAAAAGGAAAATATCCAACGAAAGTATGCCCTAGAACCTCTAAGTCATGTTCCAAGTCTTGAGTCAGAGGAGCAGGAGGAGACGGGATACAGTGCCAGAGGACATAAGAGGACAAAGAGGGGTAGTGTTTCTAGTTCTGGAGCCTTCGGAGCTGGTGGTGGTCTTGGCTTGGAGCAGGCCAGCAGCAGTGGTCTGGGGTCTGGGGAGGCTGCTGCTTTCCTGAACCGCACAGACAGAGATATCCCTTCTTCTCCGGACGTCAGCCATGGCGGGTCCACCACGTTATCCAAACCCACAGCACAGGCAAAGGAGCAAGAGCAAAAATTGTCTTCCAGGACCAGTGAAACGCTTCAAGGCTGGAGGGAAAATCCTCAGAGCCCTTCCCTTTCTGAGCAGGCCACATCCACCTCCAGTTGTCGTTCTCTACTCACAGATCTGATAGGCGACACCTCGATCCTCGACGATCTGTTAAAACCCAAACCCAGGAGTGCACAACAGAGCACCAGCCCCAAAACAACTCCTGCACTCTCCTCCGTGTCAGTAAGTACAGGTCTCACCACTCCGTCTCCATCCAGAATCACTACTGAAATCAGTACTGATTCTGGCTCAGCAGGCCTCATAGACTCTCTGTCCTCCCCAAAGTTGAACAAAGCACCCACACAGCAGGTGGTATCAAAGGGCAGCCGCAAAGACTTCTGGGACATCTTGAATGAGGGTAATGAGGAGAGCATCAACAGGTTAACGGACCCTGCTGAAGTGCAGAGGGTTTGCATCAAGACTAAGTTTGCAGCTAGAGGTAGGTCTGATGAAGAGGAGCGCAAGAGTCTCTGGAAGACTAATGAGAAGTTCCTGTGGAAGAAGTAATGCAGGGGAGATATTTAGAGTGTTAAGTTTTATTTTTCACTTTTATGCTTTTTTACTTTTTGCAGTTCTAAAAGAAGTGTATAAAAATAACAAATGGATTTAAAGCAGGTGTCCCTGCTTCGGTTTTTATTGTTTTAAAATTTCACATTATTTTTTACCTTTTTAGGATGTTTTATTACTCTAGATATTTGAAAATATTCAGTGTCTATTAAATTAGTGAGTTACTAGCATAACGTTGACTGTTACTTTATTGCCTTGTTTATTGTTTTAAATGTCTTTTTTTCCACAGAGGCCTTTGAAAAAAGTGGAAAAATTGAGCCACAAAAAATATCACAATGGTAAGTTGTACATGTGTAACAGAGTGCTGCAGGGATGACATTATCTTGTAGGCCACCTGGAGATGTGCATTGCTCTTGTTCCCTCAGGAATGACACTTTTATGAATTTAGAAGCGTAAATAAAATACTATACTTTATATTAGTAGTATTTTATACTATACTATAAAATACTACTAATATATAGTAAAAAGCTAATGTTAGGCTGTAAACGAACCACATTACGGTCACATTACCTCAACACCACCACCACAACAAGGCTATAAACAGTGTTTGGTATAATGAACTTCTGTTGTCTAATTTAGCCACTTGTTAGCGATCATTTTTTTGAAAATCACAACTAAGGTGTTTAGTGACGTATTTTATGTAAAAGTACCAAAACAACCTAAGCTTGTCTTCACCACAGACCACATTTCAAGCATCCAACCAAAAGACAATTCAAAAACCCACTGACTTAAAGACAAGGCAAAAATGCGAACTAATTTTTGCGTTTTAGAGCTCATTACTTCAGCACGCTTCACAGGGATGCCATTTAAGTGATATCATCAAATAGCTTTCTTTGTCTCATCATTCAAACAGTTTAAATCCCAGTTTACATTAATGTTAGACAAGGAAGACAAATTCTTACAATAGATAAACTGGAACCATCAAATCCTTTTAACATTAACTTGAAAAACAGTTTATTTATTATCAAAGTATTGGAAATTAATTATCAGCTGATGAATTAATCATTTCTTCTATTAAAAAAGGGTAAAAATGGTAATATAAATGTGTTTATGCTTCTCTTGTGCACATGTAGTTAAAGGTCAGTGCTCAAACGGCTGTTGTACTTGATATGATGTTAAGTGGGTGACGGAGAAAACCCATCCCACCGTAGGCATTAGCCATTATTGTTTTTGGATACTATGACCGCCACCCGGGGACTGCTGGTGGCCCTGCATAGAAATCACTTAAAACTCACTAATGGCCGTTACGCCTCCATCCCTCTGAACACCTCACTGCTTCCTACTTCCCATGAGAGTTTGGGTTCCCTGCAAAGTGTTCTGCACAGTAATTTGATAGTCTGTGGTTTGGCTCAGTTGTGCTGCAAACGCCCCTCAGAGTGGGAGCTGCTGCACTATTACTGAAATAACAATAAGCAGTTGAAGACTTAGTGGAGCAGGAAGAGGAGGGAAGGGGAGTCGTTTTTACGCCCGTCCATCCACCCATCCTCTCACGCTCTCAGTCAAAGTGTGTTTCAGACAGAGGTGACCAAATAATTTGCACCACTCAAAAAAAGCACAGACAAATTTTGACATCAAGCTCATAGCTTTAATGCGAAAACAAAGTAGGCCTTTGCTATGAGTGCGCATGCGTGTGCTGACCCTCACAGCTGTGTCTGACCTCTTTCAGCTGTTGCGCTGAAGTAAATGGAACCCCAAAGAGAGCTGCTCTGTGTCAGTGTTGTTCTGTTTAGCAGAAATGAGAAAGTGCTGATAGCTATCGGTAAACAAGAGAAAGGTCTGCGTGTCTCAGCAGAACATGCAGCTCAGTAAATAGTGTGTGTGCGTGTGTGTGTGTGTGTGTGTTTGGACCTTCTGGGTGGTAGATCATGACCATCTCCGCACACACACACACACACACAAACACACTGAGGCCACACATCTGTCGCACCTGTTCAAATCACAGACGGAGGAGAATAAAAAGCCCTTTCTCTTATCCCAACCCCCAAACTCTTCCCTCGCTGCTTTTCTCTTTCTGTTTCACCCACAACTGAGATTTGCAGATCCCTATCTGTCTTTTTGTGGTTGTAGTCTGGTTCAAGTGAGATAGCAGAGGGGCTTAGCATTTAAGTGACAATAGAAAGGCTCACCGACTGACTGCCAGTGGTTGGAGGCTAATGGAGGCAGGCTAACATGGCTCAGTGGCAAACAAAGCTCTCTTATCTTTCACGCAGGATTCTGTCAAGGAACTGGAGTGAGACGTGCAACCGCTATGAGTGATCGCTGACAATGTCTTAAGTCAGCTCGATGATTGCATTTTATTTTATTACATGCTGTAGTGCGATTGGTCATACCTCGAAGGAGTCACGAGAAATACCACCAAAGAGATGTTGTGTTTTTGTAGTTCTCCCATTAGTGTCTCCTCTCTTTGTGTCAAGGAGAGGATGACGAGTGTGTTTATATTTCCTGCCACTATAACCTGCGTGTGTGTGAGTCTGTTATAAAGTGGACATACACACAGCAGCAGAGGGACAGCCCTAAAAGTCAAGGTTTATTTGCAGAAGCCAGGCAGTGACACTTAGTTTGATTTGATTTGTAAAAAGCTGTGAATGCGGGTCGACCCATGCTGACCTGGGCCTCCAGTCATCCTTGGCTCAGGTTTCCGTACATTCACTCTAAAATGTGTTAAGAGGATCTGCAGACTGTTGCTAAGTAAGAACTGTAGTTCTATATATATAAATATATATATATAATGTTTAAAAATGATTTTGAGTAGTTTTTATGACACAATCCCTCTCTTTTGGTTTAAATGTCTCTTATAACTGTACCTTGTAGAGTATGCATATATTCTGTATCACTCAGAAACAGTGTCACATTATGGAAGGTGATTTCACTTCACTTTCTCAGTGAAGTACAAGAGTTTAATGCAAATCTGCTTCATCAGGGCTGTATTGTATTGATTGTTTTTTGGTTTTGGTTTTTTTTTTATAGATTTTTTGGTTGTTTTTTGGGTTAGGGCTGGGTTTTGGGGATGCCAGGTGTATAAGGAAAAGATGGGGGGGGGGTGAAATTATGCGTTTATTTACTCATCTCCAAGAACATTGAAGGGTGTTGAAAGAGACACGGAACGATAGAACCGCAACAAGTTGATTTTGGACTTTTGTGTTGCAGTTTTGGTCTCAGTTTATGAACCATTATACCCCTAGCAGTAACCAAACAACCAAGCAACTGTCATCAGATTCTAATTTAAATGTTGCTAAATCCCAATTTGTGTAATGAAGTGTGCGACATAAACTCATGAAATAATCAAAACTGTTTTTACTTTGGTAGAAATGTGTGTGTTTACATGGGATCTCATTACTCATAGTAACAAGGTAACGGAGAAGATTTGTATGAAGGACTTTTGGGGATCTTTCATCAGGAATGGATGTGATATTTATCATAAATTTTTATAGGGTATAATGACTTTGAATTAAGAATAGTTGTGTTTTCTTTACTTTAGAATGAGCTGTTTATATCTACAAGAGGAGCGGGTCCTCTTTCACAGAGCTTAGCATAGTAGCCCTGAACGGTCAAACATAACACTGACTCTAGAGATGGCCTTTTGTGTTTTTGCGTTAGACCACAGAAGGGTCTCTTACACACCTGGAAAGACAGGTGTATTTAGTTTTTTGCAACCTGATCCTGGCAGTTTCTATTTTTTCACCCAGGAAAGCTTTTTTCCCAGCTGTTTGAAATTAAAGCAAAATTAAGGAACTTAGAAAGATAACCCTGGTTAAAAAAAAAAAGCTTTTAGTTTCACCTGGTTTTAAGTTGTAATGAGAGGAAACACACTTTGAAAACTTAGAAATTGTATCCAGAGATTTTTTTCTCACCGCAGCAAAATCCTGCATACTGCTCCTTTAAGGTTTAAGAAATGTGCATCATTATTGTGTGATTCTCCACAGGGAAACTATAATAATGTGTCATTAAAAACTTGCATTTAAGTGACCATCATAGGTGTTTATGAGGGAACAGGATAAACAGTTAGTATCTAAGGCCTATGAAAACAATTTTTTAGATGACTCAGCAAGCAAACAACTGCATTAGGGGGGTACAGAGTCCCCCTGTTGTTACGGTAACAGGCCAAGGAGGTCTCTAAATGTGAAAAAAAGAAAAACTTCCCCCCTTCATTAGGAAATTACACACCATTTGCCCCCTCATTCCTATCCAGTTACCCAGGCAACTGTTAGCTGTAATTTGGGTTAATTCACTGGCTCCTGGGCCCTTCCGTTCCCCATTGTGCCCGTCCATAAAAGAGATATAACACAGATGCACACACAAGCACACTCACGAATTTCTAATGCAGTAATGCACACACTAAGAGAGACTAATCCTCATTTTATTTGCTTCTTCTCAAAACGGGAACCAGGCCGTGTGTGTGAATATCAATGAATTGGAACGCTTAAATCTATTCATTCCCCAACACCTGTACGTAGCTGTAGGAGTGAGTAAGTGGTGGAATTTTGGACACGACTGTATAATTGAAAATAGTGTCCTATGTCTAGATTTTGCACAAATAGACACTTGTCCTCCCTGAACCTGTCCTGTCTTGAAGGTGGGAGAGAGTGGGATGGAGGGAGGTCTTCTCTTTTGCTCCTTTCAGAACAAAAGGAACGGAAAATTGTGTGTTTTCCCATGGGGTAAATATTGAGAGAGCAGAGATATAAACGTACGGAAGAAAGGCTTTTCTGAGCCGCCTGGGTCTCTGTTGCGCTGCCAAAGGCCTGTGCGTCACTTGATCCATTGTTTAGTGTAGAGAGGTCTCGGTAAGCAAGCGGCTGCCTCCCTGCTCCAGCTGCAGCCTCTCTACTGTTTATGTTTGCAGGGCCCTTCGCCTTGAAGTGAGGCTATACAAGCAAAGCCTAGCCATATGTGAGCACTGGGCTGTCAGAGAAGTCACTGGCCTTTTCTTTTCCATTTTTTTTCAATCTGTCTCTCTCTGAAACTCCTTTCTCTCCCATACCCTCCATTCTTCTATATCCTCTGTCCCGCTTCCTTCAGTCTTATTTGCTTTCCTTTGCTGACAGTGTGGCCCGTCCCTGGCCTGACAGCCTCCTCTTTTTGGAGAAGATGAAGGGTTGAAATTATCTTCTTGAGTTTCAAAGACCTCCGTTCTGGACAGGAGAGAAGTGGTAGGTATTATTACTCCTGTGAGAAATAATTACCCCTGAAACTCCCCTGCAAGAATGAATCTCCCGTGTGCTCGGCAGCAAAGTTTGAGAGACAAGGTGGTAATTATGTCACAGAAATATTTCAGCTAGTATAAATATTCAAATATTTACACTGGTGTGTAATACTGACAAGTACAGCACATTCAGGAGGTGGAAAATGTTCAGAGAGAAAGCCAGGGAAGGAAATATGGAGTCAAAAATGCAGTGTATGTAATTAACTATTAAAGTTTTATAGCTGTCAGATAATTCACTCAAATATTCAGCATTATTAAGTGTTTGGGGTGAGAAGTGGCTTTCTTGACTCAATGATTATCATGTTAAATTGGAGGTTGTTTTCCAGCATTAAAAGGATAGATTGGATTTTTTTGAAGTGGAGTTGTATGGGTCCATAGTTAGGCAGGTGTCAATTGCATGTCCTCAGTTTGGAGAGGCAGCCTGGAGTTTGACACAGACACTAAGCAATGTGCTGCTGTGGATGGGGTTCAACACCAAAACCTGCTTTAGCCACCTAAAAAAAAGTCTCACCCTGAAAATATTGATAATAGTCATCCACTGGAAAGCTGGAACGCCTTTGCTACATTAAGATGTCTTTCACATACATTTAAACCTTTGAAACCTGTGCAAACTGGTTTGGTTTCCTTTGAAAACATGGTTAAAAAGGCAATAAGTGAGAGAGGCAAGAGATGTCCCAGAAAATGCAGGAAATTAGGAAAATAAAATGACATGACAATTAGTGTTTGGGTCACTTACTCAGAGAAAGAGAAATACAATACTAGAGGATAATAATCTAAAAAAAGGGGGAAATGTATATATATATATATATATATATATATATATATATATATATATATATATTATCATTATTATTTTTTATTTTTTACTTTTGTTTTCTTTTTTTGCTAAATTTCAGGAAATTTTCTTGTAACTGTTTACCATGTTTTTGTAAGTCACTTTGCTTAGGTTTTAAAGGGTTAAAGTGTATGCTTTTTTTGTGTATTTTTACACCTTTACCTTATCATCAGACAGCCTGTTTTAATGCAGGAGCCATTAATGGCTTCAGTTCCTCATCTATGCTTTCGTCAACCAGACTCCATTAAGAAAAACTGTAATTTTAGCTTGCCAGACACATGAGCTGCTTGTCTACCACTGCCTCAATCAGCTAGTTGGTATGCTTTATTTTGTAACTTAGGTGAATGTGAACTAAACCTTTAAAATACCAAACTCTGGCTTTAAAGTGTGCAATCTAAGGGCTTCATCTTCTCATTGGAAATCACTGTCTGACATAAATATAAAGCAGTAAATCTACTCCCGATATAGTGTACACTTGAACCATTAATGATTTGTTAACGTCTGTTAGGTGGCTAAAACGTTTTCTTACTGACCCCTCCACAGCAGTACATTGCTTAGCGTCTAGCTGAACTTCAGGCTGCTTCTCTAAACTGGGAGCGTGCCAACTGACATTTATTAGATGTAAATTACTGTAGAGAGATAAAAACTGCATACAAACTTATTTCAAAAATCTGAACTATCCCTTTAAGCTGAATGAGTTCCAGTCTGAAACTAAAACCCCTAGGTCAACCTGGAAAACTATTCGTGAGGCGGGCCGAGTGTATGAGTGGGTGTCTGAAGGTTAGTGGTCCTGACCTTGGCTCCTGGGTGGGCTGCGGTGGCTGTGTGCTTGTCTTGGATCATCTCTGGACCCTTCTGTTTACTGAAACAACAAGCAAGCAGTGTCCAGGGAGGAGAGAGGAGTCATACAGGGAGCATCCTCAAAGGCTGCAGCACCTCTCTCCTTTTCTTTCCCCTGCTCAAACACACACACACACACACACATATGCAATGTGCATGTAGAGACTCCTCGGAGCCCTGACCACCCACATCAGGTATGGTCACCAAGTGAAATAACAACAAGGACTTTCCTTTGACTCGTTTCTTAATAAATCTCACACCTGCTAGAGGCGTTAGACATGTTGAAGCCAGTTTGACTTAATATTTGTGCTAAAATACGATCTTATTGATGGTAAAACCATTATTCTGTGAGTGCAGGAGACATGCTCTCCCACAGTGATGCTCTGTAATGGAAGAGAACAATCTTGGCTACCCATAACCTGTTATTATGAAAGTAGTAATATTGACTTATCAGCTCTGAGAGCCTCATTTGATGTTAGAGAGGCTTTGAAAAATGGTAAATTAAAAGGTGTCATAAATGTGTGTTCCACTAAATTGCAGATAACCTGAGGTGAGGAAAGTCCCTGCTCTTGAGCAACCGGGGTAAACAACTTTTGATTTCGGCTGCAGGTGACACACTCACACTCACACTCACACTCACACTCACACACACACACACACACACACACACACACACACACACACACACACACACACACACACACACACACACACACACACACACACACACACACACACACTCACTCTCTCACTGTTCAGACTTGGTTTTGAAGGAGGTGCAACAATCAGAACATAACACACTTAAAAATTCCCATTGGTGGAGAGTAATGTCATTATATTAAATTAACCTGCTGTTTTAACAACATTGAACAAAACATTTTTCACAACAATACATTTTTGCTTGTTTGTGGCTTAACCTTTGAAACCGGGGGTGACATCACTTTTTTGTGCTGCTTTCAGACGCCTTTCACAAGTATTTAATCTGTCGAATATGAGCAAATTGGTGGGATTTCTTTGAACAACATGGGGAGAAAAGCAATAAGCAGCTTGGTAAGAAATGTTCCACAAATTGCAATAAGATTAGTAGATTTAGAAAATGAAATTTCAAAAGCTAGGGAAAAAGGAATATTGATAATAATCATAATAACATATTTAAATTATGTCACACAATTATTATGCATTTTTCAAGCACTTTTTCCAGGTCAGTTCCTTGATCTTTTCTTTAAATTTAATCTTTCTTTTCTCATTTTTAAGGTAGTTTTCTTTACTTTTACTTATTTCTTGCAAATTTTCACTCATTCTCTTTCATTGCTACTTGCCTCCCTACCACTTTTTGAAAGAAATCCAGTCACTTTGCTCAGGTTTCAAATAGTTAATTATAGACTGCACTGAATTTTTGTAACGTGGATGTCCTTGTGCTGAAAGAACTATAGATGCCTGTTCATTTGCCTTTGCTTCTAGATATTGGCCAATTATGCGAGGAAACTTCACAATATACAGCTTATAATGCCAGGAATATTTATTTATCTGGTAATAGTTAATTGCAGTTGACATTAAAATGCGCTCATATGCCGGTACAGCGTGTCAGCTATAAAGGATGTAATAAACACCAAGCATATAAAATAGAGAGTAATATCAATCTGTAAACTAATATCGCTTCTTTCATTTAGTGACTTGAAAAATATATCAGCTGTAGCCTATTTCTTCTGACAATAACTTTGCTGTAATGTGGAATAATTGGTAACAACAGATATCCCATCTGCTCTGCAGGAATATTTTCAATGTGTGAGACTTCATCATTTAGTGTCTTCAATTACCAAAGTTCAGGGACTGTTTTTGATAAGACGCAGGCTTAGGCCATCAATCCAGATAATCAAACCTTTCATCACTTTGAATAATGTGTGAGTGTGAGTGTGAGTGTGAGTGTGAGTGTGTGTGTGTGTGTGTGTGTGTGTGTTCTGCCTGCTGCAGATCCACATTACAGTCAGTTATTCAGGAAACATGATGAAACCTTTCTATTTGCTGCCCTCTAGTGACTATATTGAATGTTACATGATCACAGAAATTTCTCATTAAAGTGAACACAGGAGGACATTGCTAATGTGTTTTAAATGATTCAAAATATTTCAATAGCACTCATAAACGTTAAATATATTGAAAAGAAATTATTAAGGATAAAGGGTTGCATGTGCTGCACAGGCTCAAATGTAAAGTTTCCGGGGAAAATGTACTTGTTTTGGAAGCTCTCACCATACAACTGAACAAAAGAGACTTGGATTATACTGCATGATTTGCATGACAGTTTGTAAACAGACATTTTGACTTAGTTTTGCTGTTCTTACATATGGCCCCCTTTTTTTCAGTTTCAGGATTCTTCCTTTACCAAGGAGGATGACGTTTTCTTCATGAATTCAGCACAACACAGGGTGAGTAACTGATACACAAATGATAATTTTGTGGGTACGCATTCTCTTCAGCATAGTATTAACATTTTGATCACAGATTTTTTCCCCCAATATACATTTGTTGCAGGTGCAGGTCTTTCTGTAAATCTCTAGTTACTACTCAACTCAAGGACTGGAAATATATAAAATTAGGAAAGTGAGGGTCACCTTAACCTCTTCCAGTGACAGAGCAGTCGGTACAAACATTGTTCACAACTTTTTTTTAAACTTCAACTTTATTTGGTTTAAACACCATGATGATGGAAGATACGCAATATGTTTGTGAATCAGTCAGACAGTGAAATAAGAATATGTTTTCAACCTTAAAGGCACTTACAGATTAAATAAAATGAAACTGAATGTAGAGATTGAAAAAGTTACCCATAAACAGATTTTGGGAAAAAAAGGAAAACATATCTATCTATCTATCTATCTATCTCTCTTTTTTTTCTAAAAAAAAACTGTTAAACCTACATTATTATTATAGATTTGCTTTCTACAAAGATCTTTTTGCTGCCTTTGACCATTTTAAGGGGTGTGCTATTTCATTTCTTATCTGTAGTTCCAATCTTTTTGTTCTGTTGTTGTAAAAGTGCTGTACGTGTAAATGTAATCTGGGATAGATAAAGACTATTCTCATACAAAGACTTATTCTTTGCCTTTTTCAAAAAGACAGGCCAGGCATGGATCATCTAAACTCAGGGTCACTCTGACCTCTCTCCCCCCCTCTTTCTCAAGCCACTTTTCCCTATGCTATTTCTCATGGGGAGGATCATTCATCACAGCTGTCTAAACAGCCTGGTCACCCCATGATTGGTGACTCTTTTAGGTCAGACGTCTCGGTAGCACGTACTAATTCAAATGGCTGTGTGTGTCTGCTTCTGCATATGTATGTGTACAGATGTTTGTGTGTGATTTAAACACTGTACATCATCCTGTGAGCAGCAGACTATCAAACTCACATCTCCGGTGTATTCTCATTTCTCAGGAACCAGGTAGGAGCTCATCAGTTCTCTTCCGCCCCCAACTGGTTTTGCAGATATCAGAATAGTGAGTGACACCACAGCGAAGTCGTCTGGTGGTGCACTCATCTGATCCAATGTTTCCTCCATTTCAGAGGGGAAAGGAGGATGCTAATGACAGTCACAGGTGTGTTTGTGTACGTCTCACAACAGAGTGTGTGTGTGTGTGTGGGAAGGGGGTGACTAACTGAACAGGACAGTTACTTCCGTCAGTTGGGCAGATAAGCACCAGACTCATTATCACTCATATTCCTAGACAAGATTTATTACTACGAGGAACAAGGCACACACACACACACACACACACACACACACACATACACACACCAACACCTGCCAGTGCCAGTGCTGCTGCCAATTATTGTTTTTATAAAAACAATAACTATGATTATAGGTATCATAACAGTAGATTTTGTAGCAGTGTAGTTATATTGTATCACATTAGATTGTACAGGTGAACCTAATAAAGTGTAGTATATGTTTATACATTACAAGAGTAGACTATATATATTTGGAAAAAAGTGAAGGTGCATCAACTCCTCTAAACACTGAGAAATGATGGAAATAATACCACTAATAAAGGTGCTTTCCCGAGGGTGTCTTGCTTGCAGTGTAAGAAAATGTACAAACAAAAAATACAGCTGTGCAGTTACTAAAAAAAAATTAATAAAATAATTCTTTAAAATAATAATAATACTTTACTTTCATGAGTTACAACAGTCACCACAGCATTTAAATGAGAAACAGAACACACAGGTTTGTCAACATCAGGTCCATAATAATCCATAATAATTAAGTCCTTACGTGGCTGCTCCTCGTTATTTATTTCTGCCATTTTCAAAAGTTGCATTTGATGCCCTCAGTGCTGCTTTGTTCTTCACATAGTCTTGTAAGCTGTGCAGCATGTACTCTGCATAGAGAACCTTGGAAGGAATAGACTGCAGTAACCAGCCCTGTATGCACACACACACACACACACACACACACACACATACAGAGACACACACACACACACACACACACACACACACACACACACACACACACACACACACACACACACACACACACACACAGGGACAAATTAGTCCCTTGGCATGTTACCAAGCATTATTTGGTGTTTTCAGATGGCTGTGCGAATAATTCTTACCAGAACTATGTGGCACACACTTCCGTGTGTTTTGTCTCCAGCTCTAACGTATTGCAGGGAGCTTTTCACAAAGTCTTCTGGTGACAGCGTCACTATGTTGGTTGGTATGTAATCTGCCATTCGAGTGGAGACCCCAAATGGAGCCACTGCCTAAGAAAACAGGAGAAGTGTAGAGAGAAAGAAAAGTTGTGTTTAGATTTTTTTTAAATCACTTTTAAGTTAAAAACAGCTCATTCCCTCTTCCCTTAAGCGAAATATTTGAAGTGAGGTGGGGTCTCAATAAGATTACCTGTATGAGAATCCCCTTATCTTTGTATTCAGCTTGAAGACCTTGAGAAAATCTCTCCACAAACACCTATAGGAACACAAATTAGAGCATGAATGATCATACAATTTAATTAAGAGAAACTAGAGGCACACTGGTGATACAGTACTTACTTTTGATGCAGCATACAGGGTGTACAGTGGGAATGGAACAGATGCAACTCCAGATGAAACATTCAAAATCAACCCTTTTCTCCTTTGAGGCAGAAAAAAAAGTGTTGATACATTTGTGGCCAGAAACTTAATTTTAATCAGCATTTCGGGATTTAATGGTATTACACATTACATCTAATGAAGAAAACATGGGTAGGAAACCTGTTCTCCATGCCTGGAAGGATTATTTTGCACATCTGGAAAATAAAAAAGAACACAAGATCAAATCTGAGAAAAGGGGACGACAGAGTTCATTTGTCTGTGAAGAATACAAAGAATCCATCACTAATACTCAACGTTTCAATCTTCAAACCTTCATCAAGCAAAGCTCATATATGTGAACTATCTTTTGTTTATTATTGTTGGTTTGCTTAAGGCCTGGGGACCAAAACATTGTGAGGAAAGTGATTCTTTGTTTTGTTCCCAGTTAAAAGTTTTCGATTGTTCACACCTGTCACTAAGACTTTATGGTTTTGAAATTGTGACCTATTGTTCATTTGCTTGAAAAAAAGTAACAGCATATACACACTCTTACCTTGGCCATAGTTTTCACATTGCAGTTTATCACCTTTGTAATTGTCTGAAAGCATAAAAAACATGTGTAAGCTGTTTGCATTCATAATAAGGGGGAGGAAATATTTAGGGGTGGATACAGTTCAGATTTTAAAGGAACTGGGGCGCCTTCGGGGACCTTTTAAAACTTGACAAAGTAAAGTATAGTGTGTGTATATATATATATATATATATATATATATATATATATATATATATATATATATAGATTATCTGTGCCCTTTTCATTACTTTTCAAATGATTTATGAAGAAGGAAATGCATCCAGCACATTTGTTAGAGCTCAAGGATACACACAATTTAATTCTAGTGAGCAACACTGAATGTAAACGTAAATTTTGTTTATTTACAAGCAAACTTTACAACTAAACTGCTGACTGACCTGGTCCAGTTCTGCAAACTCAAGGAATCTGCAGGGGACGAAGCTGGGCAGAATGCCTACATTATTGACTTGGGGAGAAAAAAATGAAGATCCAGTTTCAGAGGGAGGAAGAAAATCAGCAGATATTACTTTCCTAAATTTTCCTGGGTCCAAACTTTTAAATTCACCCACTCCACCATGTTTGAGTTTTACTGATGCAAGATGGAAATAGAGAGTAATGAGTTGACAATTCTGTCTGATATCAAGCAAATCTGATTTAGTCTGTGAAAGCAATTCATGTTTCAAAGAATAAAAAAAAGAAAGAAGTCCAACCTAAAACTCCAATGTTGAAGTCCTGAAGTTGATCCTCAATTTCACTGAAGACGTTGTCCCTTATGAAGTCTGTCACTATCACTTTCACCCTCTGCCCTGTGGTATCACCTTAAAAGAAAAAGAATGCGGGGTTAGTAATATACTGTACATTATGCACTCTTACAGATGAAGAACAACTTACTTGTGGATGTAATTTAAGTCTTTAAGGCAAAGTGTGTAAGATTTAGGGGGTTTCAGTTGCAGCGGTGATTATTGCAGATTGCAACAAAGTGAAACTTTTCCTGGTTAGAATTATTTAATTATTCATTGTTCAGGAGCTTTTTACTTTCTCAAAAAAAAAAAAAGACTGCTGATTTCAAAGTATAAAAACACTGAATAAAACAATTTTACTTTTAACTCGTATGACTCTTGACAGAAAATGCTACTAGTTATTTGTTTTGGTGGACTTTATTGTATTATTGAGATTGCCCCTCAGACAGCCTGACTCTGCCTCCCTTTGTAGATATAAAAGGCTCATTCTAAAGTAACAAAAACATAATGATTCTTGTTTTCAGGTGATTATACTCTATAGAAGACATATTTATTATATGCCAATTATACCAATATATCCCCCTAAATCATACACACCTGACCTTTAAAAACAGACACAATAAAAAATTTAAATACATAAAACAGGTTTTTACTTATTTCTTTGGCCACCTGGTCCAGTGCTACTTTGGTTCTACTCATGATTACTATGTTCATTCCTTGCTCAGCCAGCTGAGGGAAGAAATAGTGCAGTGATGGACAGTGAAAAACAGATACAATCTTTGTTACCCAGGTCTGAAATTTTTTTTTTTAAACTGCTGCACATAAAACGATCTAAATTGTAGCATGTGTGCCCTATACTTTAGTTTCAAATAGAGACATTTTTATCATACATGCAAACACAAGCAGTGCTATTTAAACAATCACTTACCGCAAATGCATATGCTCTTCCAATTCCCTCTGAGGCCCCAGTGACCACTGAAACCAGGACGCAGGGATTAGTGTCATAAATGAATTCCATCCGTTGTCATATTCTGCTGCAGTTTCCATTCTTAACACCAGGGGCACTGTAAATCAGAGCTGCACTCCACCATCTCCCCTCTGCTGCCAGACAAATCCCAGGATTGTGTTTGTTTGTATTTGTTTACACTCTACCCAACCCATCCTGTTCTGACACACTGTACTAACAACATGTTCCCCGGTTCTGATAAAGATTTTGCTGAGAACAAACTGCTTGTTTCTGAGTGCTCGCTTCTCTCCCATTTCCTCCCGACCCTGATTACAGAGCTCACAGGCTCCTTTTCTCACTATTTTCAGACATTAAGTAATGGTTTTCTAGGACTGAGGTTTAAGAATAAGTTAAGTCAGGATGACTTTGGATGTAGTGCATTGTTTTTGAGTTGTTATCATGGGAATAAGTCAAATAAGTGATCTAAGATTGCTTAGTAGCTGCTTACATGACCGCAGCAATTAGCCTCTTTTTTTAATCTTTCACAAATGTGCTCACATTTTTGGGGTGGCTGTGGCTCAGAGGTAGAGCAGGTTGTCCTCTAATTGGAGGGTTAGCAGTTCAACTTCTGGTTGTTCCAGTCAACGTGTCCAATTATCCTTGGCCAAGATACTAAACCCGAAATTGCTCCTGATGGCTGTCCCATCACTGTGTGAGTGTTTGTGAGTGTGTAAAAACTGAGCAGCAGGTGGCACCTTGCACAGTAGTCTCAGCCACCAGTGTGTGAATGTGACTCGTAGTGTGAAAGTGCCTTGAGTGATCAAAAATGACTAGAAAAGCGCTACATAAGTGCAGCTTCATCCATCCATTTGCCATGCTTTGTTTCTTACAAAATGAGAATCAGATGAAAAAGCTCTTAACTCCAAAACACGATGCTCCCTCTCACTGTGGTCTCCCCATTTCCTGTCATCTCTCTACTGTCCCTAGCTCAGGTACAAAATACCCAGACAATTATTTGGTGACCAAAACATTGCGTCTCTGCTTGTTGCTGATGACATAGTTTTGCTGGCTTCATCGAACTGTGACCTCCTGCAAGCACTGGGGCAGTTTGCAGCTCAGTGTGAAGTGGTTATGATGATAGTCAGTACCTCCAGGATTGAAGCAATTTGCTCCTGATATTGGGACATGTGAAGAAGGTCAAATATCTCTGGATAATAGCCATAAATGAGGGTACGATGAAGCATGGGAATGATCTCTGTGCAGCATCTGTGTTGCTGTGGGAAATCACTGGACTGCCCATGTTCCTCATTTATAGTCAACAGTGCAGGCTGACCAAAAGAGTAAACCATGTGCCTCTTACATAAGGTTTTTGGGCTCATTCCTAGGGTCGGGGTAATAAAGTCAGACTTTCCGTGCAGTAGAACTGCCTTTCCTTAAGACAGATCGTAATTTGGGCACCTGATCAGGATGTCTCCCTGTGGAGACATTCAGTGCATGCTAAACACAATGTGGGGATTACATTTTCTATCTGACACCTCAGTATACACCAGGAAGAGCCACCTTACTTAGCTTGCAGCCATCAATCCAGACTTAAATAAGTGTTAAAATGGATGGATGGATCTTTACAATCAAATATTAAGATTTTTTTTAATACATCGTCCTGCTTAGAAACTAATATTGCTTTAAAAATGGCACCAGAGACTCATACTGTAGAATTTAGCCCTTCTGTGGTTGGACATGGGTGCCACTTGCAGCTAATATTATGCTAGCCTTGTTTAACAATAACAGATTGGTATGACATTGTCAGTTTTATCAAAATCACATTATTAGGTAAAGAAATACTCATTAGAGTTCAAATGTTCTTGCAAACATAGTTCCACAGGAAGTATTACATTACTGAAAATACATTCTTGAATAGTTGGGTTGTACAATATTAAGATGGTTTGAACTGGGCAAGTTGCTCACTTTTCTTTATGCACATGAAGTCTGTGAATTGCAATGTCCTGTGCTGGAATTTCTTCTTTTTTTTAAGATTATTTTTTTGGCTTTTCATACCTTTGTTATAGCACAGTTACAGAGTGATAGGGAAGGGGGATAGAGAATGGGGATGGCACGAAGCAAAGGGCCCCAATCTGGAATTGAACCTGGGCTGCTGCAAAGGATTCACAAACTTGGGACAGACACACTATCTAACAGAAAAATACACAAATACAACCACTCAAATTCCTAATGGCCAATAAATTGGACATTGTTCAGTATCCCATGGTGTTTGACCAAACCTTATTTTTTCTAATAGAAATATGCTGTTGCTCTATTTAAGTTCTTAAGTTATTTTGCTACCATTTGAGAACAATGTTTTCCCAAACCACTTTCTGTCCTTTTCTTTGTTTCAGCACCATAATTACCAGTGACATATGAGGGTGCTGAGATTCTTCTTGGTGGGCAGTAAGAGGATCAGAGAAAACGCGGTGAGCCAAGAGGTCCCTATTGAAAACAGTTTCTCAGTGTCATCTTTGTCCAGAATACCCCAAGTCCACACTGTGCCAGAACACTGTTTTCCTTGTTCCCACAGTCACCATGGTGAATGCTGCTGATTCACAGTGAGATGATTGAGCTCCAAAACACATTTTCGGTTACATCAACAAAGAGAAAACAGGGGAACACTTCCACATTTAGTGTTAAATATAAAGAAGCAAAGATCAGCATGTATTGCTCTCTGTCAAGACAAAATCCTACAAATCGTGGCTTTAAGAACATGAGATTTGTGCTGTTGACCACTATTGGACCCCAAGGGTTGGATACAAACAAACAACACAAACAAATAAACAAAAACCCTAAAAAAAAAAAAAAAAAAAAAAAAGCAACTAGCTTTGTATCAAAACAATGTGGTGTAGATGAACTGTGGAAAACTTTCCTCCATCTAACCATTTCCCTCGTATTCTATGTCATTTGGAGGTGTTTTGTTGGCTGTCGGGGCTGTTGCTCTAAATGCAGGCTGTACTTTTGCATTTTTGTATCACTCACTGACCACTGCCATCCCTGTCTCCATCATGTACTCAAAGAGCTGATCAACAGACAGACCCGCCCCTCTCTCTGTCTCTCAAACTTGGATCAAAGTCTAATCAAATGGTAAAACAAAGGCATCATTGACCAAATATAAACCAAGATTCTGTTATTCTGTTACTGAGCTTGCTTACGCCTCAAATGTTTTCTGAAACATGTTTTAGCTTATTGTTAAACTGTAATATGAGATCCGGCCAGCCGCCATTGTTTCACACTGACCATTCCACATTATGTAGGTGCATCACATTCTGGTAGCTGTAGGTTTTCTACCTCTTGAGCAAAAGCGTCCTTTTTCTTTGTTTTCTCGAGTCATGTAGCACCAAATTCAACTGTATTTGTGTCTTTCTACTGCAAAGACAGATTAGATTTTTGTGAGAGCCTTCTTGATAAAAGTAAAATAGTCCTTTAAATGAAGAAAACATGATGCAAAGCCTTATAAGGCTTCCCTACATGCTAGAAAATGTTCTGCGTGCTGGGACTGTTTCCTATTTTTGCCCCTGCCCCTCAGACAGCCTGGCTCTGCCACTGCTCCTGACATTATTAGCAACGTCACTCAAACAGTGGCAACAGTTTCTACAGGAGATAAGAAATTGACACATTCACCATACAATACATTTTTTTGGCCTCTTGAGATGGAGAATGATCAATTCTGAAGGAGACACGAACTTATGCAAATGTGATCTTAGATTGTCAAGGCAGAAATTAATGTAAGGGGACAGGATTTATGAAGCCTAGAACAAACTGTTCTGGTAGCGGTTTTCCCTCTGCGCTACAATGGAATGCAAGTGGTCTTTGAGAAAGAAAGGAAAGATCAGCACAGCATTGTGTTTATTTTCATGAGGCTACTTTAAGTGCTATTGGATACTGTATAACCTATTCAGAAGATGCCAAAGGAAATCTTGTAAATTGATGAGACTGCTCTGGGACCTGCAGAGGAATATTTTGGTGTAATTACTAACAGACGAAGGGTGAGGGGAGCCAGAGCAGACTGTGTGACCACAGTTTAGCTTAAAACGCACTGACACTGTCTTTAAGTTGATGCTTACAAGTTTGATTCCCCGCACCAGTTGGAGAAAGCAGTAGTGCTTTCATAACTGTCCTTAATATCCTGTGTCAACCTACCCTAAATGCATTTGGTTGCAAAATGATCTTGGAGAACCGAGGAGTTTATACTGACAGTAGTATTGTGCAATGTGATTGTTACTCCTTGACACCAGATTGCCTCCCTTGTCATACAAATGCTATTATTTAACCACATTGTTAGTGAACATTTTGCAGATAAATTCAGGGCAAATGTTTTGTTTAAGTGAAGAAAAATGTGATTTGAGCAGCAACATTTTTTGCAGATACATGAATAACATTGATGACATTTTCTTTCTGCAAATGTAAACAGCTGTAAGAACAAGCCTGAACTTGGCACTTTAGGTTCAAGTCAAGTCAAGTCAAGTCAGTTTTATTTAAATGTTACACAAGTGTAATCATGTGTATCAGTGAAAAGTCTGAGCAAGTCGAGAACTGGAAACTCTACTTTTCCTTTACAGTTTTTCTGCCAAATGTTCTTCATCCAACAGTGAGCAGAGTAAACTTTTTTTGTCAGTGTTTTTGCATGCACAGGCACATCATGACCATGGATAATTACACAGTTAAACATAATGTGTTTGACCATAAACTTTAAATAAGTTGTGACTGCTTTTGACATCTAAATTGTCCTGATGCCATTTGTCATGTATCAAAGTCCTTGATTTAATTTTCCACATTGTGGCCCAATGTAGGTCTGATATACATTATAGTACATGCACACATAGAGATACACATGCATGCATGCACGCATACACAGCTCACCTGCCCACTCTCCCATAGAGGTGAAAAAGGACTTCGACAGTGGAAACCACATTTTTGGAAAAAGCATCCTACTGAAAAGTAGAAGTTTCACTCCATAGAAGACAATAACTGTAGCACCAACTGAAATGAAAAACAGTTCCATTAAATCCATGCTTGTCCGGCACAACAAGAAACTCCAGCTTTAAACTGGCTGCTCTGAAAGTTTTTAGTTCAGTGATTCACTATAAAAAAAGCACAGCAGAAAGAGAAGGGAATAACCCTGCCAGAGGACACTCCCATTTGAAGAACACCCCCCACACACACACCCACACACACACACACACACACACTCACTCTCACCACACACTCAGTCTACCTCTAACTTGCATGTACACACATGAATAGCATATGTACATTTCACTCAAAACTGATGAGATGTTGTGTGGAGAGTTGCAGGCTGACTAAAATTTGTCATATTTTCAAAACTGACTTGCCTTTTACCTGTTTGTCCTTTGCAGACGTACAGTACTTGTACTTTGGTTCTGTGCAAATACATACAAACTATTTGCCCTCAATACTTGCACTTTTTCAATGCCTTCCTGAATGACACACTGTATGTGTGGTAATTGCTCCTGTTATGTGTGCAGGGTGTGTAAATGTCCATCTTAGGTTTAACCCTACCCACACTGGACCCCTGAAAAGTAGAATAAATTTGGGAACAAATTTAAAAAAAACAAAAGAAAAGCATAAATACATTAATTAAAAGAATCAGATTTAAAAAAAATACACAAGAATACTAACAACAGTGGTAATAGTTGAAAAATAAAATATACATACAAATATAATAAAAATAAATAATGAATTACATGAAAACAAAGGGCCATTGATTTTTTTCAAATCACATTTTGAACCACATCAATCACACGTGTTTACATGTATCCTTTATGTGATGATACAGAATATCTTGTTTGCAAGAAAAGCACATTTGATTGTATTCACCAAAATCAGCAATGAACATGTAAGAAGATGTTTATCTTTGTATGAGTATGTTAGGTCAACTGTGAAAAGGGATGTATACTCTCTGGTGCAGAGCCAAAATAAACATGTGACTGGGTGAGAAAACGGAGCTTCTAACAACCCATCTTTCAGAACCTGTTTAGCTGGTTGGCAAGAAGTGAATGTTGTACTTGTTAGGTGGCCAGAAACACAACTTCATTTGGATTTTTATGTTACTGTGTATCCTCTGGCTTGATTGATTCTTCTTGATTTGACTAAACAGGTATTTAATTTGCTAAATTAATTAAGTCTGGCCATTCTGATATATTCTGACAATTTAAATTGCCATGCTGGAATATGAATACATACTGTGATAACATTAACCGATCATTCAATTGCAACAATTTTGATATAATATTAGATATTTTGATAATGAATTTTCTATTTAAGTCATTATGTAGTCTCTTTAACAAAAAATGCCAACACTCCTTGGGCCCAGCTTCTTAATTGTGAGGATTTTTGTGCATTCTAAATTTAAATTTTGGGGGGTTTAGACTGTTGTGAGATTCTATCTATCTATCTATCTATCTATCTATCTATCTATCTATCTATCTATCTATCTATCTATCTATCTATCTCTTCGTGTATATATGTGCGTGTGTATGTATTTCATTTCTAGGGTCCAGTTTTTTTCTATTGCGTTGTTTACTCCTGTGTTGCTATGCCATATAATTTCTTAAAACGCAAAATTCAAAAAAAGTTATAGTTTTATTAATGCATAGCTTCAGCATGCTATAAATACATCCAAAAGACAACAATATTGATGGTAAGGGGCACTGATGATACTCCCGTCTGTGTATCTGCAGCATACAGCAGCAGCTGGCTCCATTCATTCATGACGACGGACTCCTGCTAAACCTCACACGTCATCAGCGCGCGCCTGCTGTGTTGCTCGCGCCATTCCTACAAGCGTGTGTTTCCATCTCCCATTACATTACCATTGGCAGAGCTTTAGCAGCCACTGCTACGGCACAGATTCCGTTTTTCTACCGTCGTACTTTCAGGTGAGTCCGGTTTTATGTTTCTGTTGTGACACATTTGCTTGAATAAAGACGTTGTTTATCATCACGGACGCTGTCGGCCTTTGGTTACGCGTTGAATAAGTTTAGCTTGCTAGCTAGCCCAAAGTTAGCTTGGTGTTTGGGGTATGCACAATTTTGAAACTCAGCGTCGCCACTTGCATTAGTGAACGTACGGGTGTCTTATTTTTATTATACATGGCACACACACAGAGGTCCACAAGAGCCACCTGGACTATATTGTGAATATTTCAGAGCTAATGAAGTAAATTGTGAGAAATGTAACGTTAATGGTACAGTTGCCACTATTTTTTGAAACCTTAAGTTACCATTGAGCTTTGTTTGGTTCTCTGCGCTTCAAAAACTAAGTAACCCTCTCTACAGACAGGCAGTTTAGCAGATGTTACTGTGTGTGGATGTTGAAGTCATTTATCACAACGTTTCTTTTCTTTAATGCTGCATATAGATGTATATTTAATGGACCAGGACGAATACAATTTTAGTTAAATCAATCTTTATCGCACCGAAGATAACGTTTTAGCTGATGAATTAAAGTTAATGCTTCCAGCATTTAGCGTTTATTAGCGCGCTGATGAAGTTATGCTGCTAGCTTACATATTTTCTCAGTCATAATTTGAAAGCCAGGTTAACGTTAGCTTGTATTAGCGGCAGAGGCCATTGCATATGCAGCACTCAGGTAATTTAGCTGAATAATGTTAGATTGGACTCCATAGTGTTGACTTGAAAGATTTTTCACACAGGTGCAATACAATACCACTTGACTGTTAGGGTCACCACGTATGCTAGCATGCTAATTTACCTGTTACACAGCTGGCATATTTGCTCTACAAATTGTCAATAGCAGACCGTCAAGTCCAGAAAGTTTCCTGTTGTAAATTTGTGTGGTGAGGGTGCATGCAATGTCAAAACACAGTGTGTACTGGGAATGGCAGGTGCAAAGGTGCGCTTTAGTTGGGAAACGGTCAAATAAAAAATCTGGCAATAGATATATATCACAGTAGGATAAACATAGGTGTAAATAATAAAATGCTAATGACTGAATTCCATCAAGCTGCTTTGGTATTGGGCATGTTTGTTCACTGTCACACTGCCATGGCTTACTGGGACACTTGAATAGAATGAGGCCATCACTATTGTTTTTAGTACCACCAGTGCTTCTTCTATAATGATGATTAAAAATTTATGCTGTGAAGAGACCTGTGATGTTACAGATCCAGTGGACTGATAGACAAGTGCCACCAACATCTGACCACATTTCAGCTGTATGGATGTCGTACGAGTATTGATACTCTCCTTATAGTTAAAGACGGTGTAACACAGTTGTAAAACTGACAGTAGTAGCTAAGGATGTCCTGATCAAATTTTTTTTGCCCTCCATCCCAATCAGAGTCATTTGATATTGAGTATCTGCTGATTCTGAGTCCAGATCTGACACTTTCCTGGATAATACAACTGCACAATGCACACTTTAAAGTTATAAAGATCAATCCGGTGTATATGCTCGACAGTTTAATAGCTCTGCAATGCAATATAGGAAAACATTCCTGCGTCCAGTTCCTGAGGGATTTCATTTTATTTTTTTACAAAAATAACAAAGTAAACAATTTAAAAAATATTATTTGATGGCTCTTATCACAGTGCCACTTAGTGCATCATGTTTTTCAACAAAAGAACAGTAAACAAACTAAAATATGTTTTTAGAGATTTCTCTCAAATCCACTTAGTGTAGCATTGTAATCAAAACACAGAACACTTAAAATGAGAGCTATAATCACAGCTCCTCCTCAAAGTAGTGTTATAGCTGCACTTTAACATTCCCAGTCACATCAAATAAAAATCAGCCACAATTCTACTTATTACAGCATTATACCCTTTGTTGCTGTTTGTGGTTATTAAACATACATCGATAGGCCTAATACTGATCCTTCTGATCTGATCAAGACATCCCTACCTTACACTGATTTCCTGTCCTTTTCATGGGTGTCACCTACTGTGGAAAAAAGTACCTGACCTTAATGATCATTTTTGAGAGTCTTGCGGTGACAGTGTCAGCACTGAGAATTAGGGCTGTCCCAAATACAATTGTTTGATCTCTGGAGTTTCGGCATCGATCAACAGCAAATAATTGTAATAGTTAAATAATAGTTAGAGCACTGTGTCCAGTGTTCCAACTTAGACACACTAATTTGTGTCTGAAATGATGTGTCCTCATTATGAAAAATGTTAAAATTCTCCTGTTCTGTGCTGAAGGACGGAGCTCCACTAAGGGTGAGCTGTAGGGGGGGCTCAAGCGTTTGTGTTCCAGTGCTGCTCACACCGACACCAAAATTACTTGATTCAGTCATTAAAACTGGCAATAATCTTTGGTTAAAATGATCATTCCTGTCACTGCATATGTAACAGCTGCAGAAGTGGTATCATCTAGTTCAAAACAAAAGTCTTCTCATCCTCCAGCCAAAGCTTTGTCTGGCAAACAGTGGAATTGCTGTAGATGCGGCTTCTTTCAACAATAATGAATAAAATAACAAAAAAATAAAATAAAATTACGTACCTTAACATCCCACTAACACACGTGAACTGTTTAACAGCAACTTTGCTAGATAGAAATATCTCACTAAAAACTGTATAAATTCACAACCAAAAAAATACCTCTCAGTTTAATTTTTGGGAAACATCCACCAAATTCCAGAAATGGACTTCTGTTGTCAGTACAAACAATTTGTTGTTGATTTATGGACTTTTGCATTTTAGAAAAGAAAAAAAAAATCCTCCACTGACTTCAAAGTAAAAGTAACAAGTAACGAAGTAACCATCAAAAGTGCTGTAATTGTCTTTCAATCGTAGTGAAGTCAAATTTATAAGTTTCCAAAAACACTTAAGTAAAGTACAGATACTCAAAAGTCTCTACTAGTTACTCCACCACTGATTATGGTTAGCAGATGGGTTTCTATCTCTTATGCAGTTTCATGTAGAAAATGATCCCTTTAATGCATGACCGCCACCAGAGACATAAATGCCTTTCATTAATCTCGTTAGGAGCAGACTGGTGCTACATTTGCTGGGTTCACCAGAAAAAGAACCTTCACAGAGTAATAGATTTATTACTAAATTAATAATTCAGACTGTTTTTAAAAATAATCTGTCTCTGTAATGTGACAACAGGTCTTTCCAAAGCACTGCTACTGTATTTTTGCGTGAAGACGGCACCTATTCACATGCACTTTCAGGAGCATGCACTGGATCATGGTGATGGATGTTTATTTCTGGTCTGCAGATGGCAGCCTTGCTCAATAATCTTCATTGAAACTTAGGAATGAAACCTTTCTTTGACCACACTACCTCTCCTGATCTCACAGATGACAGTTTCTTCATAAAGAGATAGTCTGTTTTGTGACGAGAGGTGTGTTTTTAATTTAATTAGTGAGTGGAATAACGGCATCTTGTAGCTCCTGACTGCAATATCTTGATATGACTAGTTGACAGGCATCTCATGCTTGTCAGAGATATTCTCTGCAACTATTGAGGATGCACTCAAAAGTGAAGAAGGAGAGATGTTTGCTGTGTTAAGAGAAAATAAACAGTCATCCTATTATTGACAAACTCTTTTGGAGATGTTGAGATATGACGTCCGTAAGGGAGGATTCATGATCCCAAAGTAGGTTTGGTTACGGTTTATTATTCTATCCGAGAATCTATCTGCCAAAGGCACAGAGGCGACTGACTCAGGTACTTTGTTTGAAACTGAAAAACACCATTGGACCTGTGAAGCTGGGGTGCTTGAATACTATCTGGGACATAAAACAGCTCCCTGCGTGGGAGAGATGACTGCCAATGTTTCTATCAGGTGTGCTTTTCTTTATTCAGAAGGATTTGTTTCCTTCTCACTATGTTTGACAGTGATTTCAGCGCAGCTTGATCTATAATAAAAATGGGTGAGAGAGGGATAAAGCCAAACAAAGCAAAACAGAAGATTCCTTGTTCTGACACTTTTTTGTAGATGTAATTTGACTGCCTCAGCTCTCAGTTGATGTTTTATTATGCTGTTTTTCCCTACGGTGAATCTATTTTAAAAGGGTTTTTTTCCCCATAAACTCAGCCAGAAGTTTTCACAACAAGTGTAATAAGAGTCTTCTCTTGTCTGTTCCCTCTTCCTTCCTCCCCTGCAGATATATCCAGCTATGGATATGGACGGTGCCAGTTCAGTGGTGCTGCAGGCCTTAACCCAAGCTACCAGTCAGGACACAGCTTTGCTGAAGCCAGCAGAGGAGCAGCTCCGACAGTGGGAGACGCAGCCAGGCTTCTACTCTGTCCTTCTGGTGAGGGATGGTATCAAATAATTGAAATAAATCTACTGAAGTGACAACTACTAAAACTTTAGTGACTGGAGATGTTAATGAATGTGGTGTATCTTACAGAAAAGCAGGGCGGCGTTGGGTTTCTGCTCATTATTAATGCACTTAAGTAAGTTTTTATGTGGCTGAATTCAAACAATGATAGGAACTTTCGAGCGATTAATGCTCTATAGTGCTAGTTACTGTTTTGGCACGGTCCGAAATTTGCAGTGGGAGTCTGCCTGAATGCTCAAGGACTTGCCCTCCAGGTTTTTTGTTCCACTAATGGACACATTCGGGTGATGCAATGAAATGTTAGTGGCCTTCCTGAGAGTTCTGCCTCGTAACGTAATGACAGCACAATATGCTGCGCCTGTAGTGGTTGCACTGGCAGTGGGTTATTTTTAGAAATACAGTCACCAGAGGGTCTAAAAAGTCACTAAATCTTGCAAGAAAGTCGTGAAATTGGCCACACTGAGCACACCACTGTAAAGGAACTGGGTGCACCAAATTCATAATGTAAGACAAAACGAGAGCATCATTGCAAAACGGAATGCAGCACAATAATTGTTTTATCTCAGTTATCCTGTTTTCATAATTTTTGGAAGCCAAAATTGCAAATGAAAATAAAATTTGATAAATCAGCCGGCCGTCATCTCTGCGCTGACCAGCACCTAACTTTTGTTGCATGTTCACTGCAAAGCTTATCTTGATCCTTTAAGGAATACCCTGGCCTTTTAGGAGATGTGTTTGTTTACTGTCTCAGTTGGGTGTAAATGAGAAGATGGATTTCAGTTTCATCTCTGTTTATTCAGTGGAGAAATTGGTTTGGGATGTGTTCTGCCTAGCGAGGCACAAAGACTTATTCCATTCACAGGAAAATGTATTATTTTCTATATTTTTGTCCTGAATACATTGTTGAAAACGGAGACAATAGACAACACAAAGTCCTGTTTAAGCCAGAGTATATCTCACAATTTCATGCACCCAATCCACAAATATGAGATCCACAAACTAATGTGGTTTTCATTTTTTCAGACCTTTCTGGCTAATCGTGTAATCACAGCACACAGTATCTGCAATTTAAAATATACAATAACGACTTGTGTGTCAGACGTGTTTTTGTGCCTGCCCTTCAGTGATCTAAGACAGATTTTAAAGTCTAACCCCTAATTGTTTTATTTTTATAGAAGACTGGGGATGGGACTTGATTACATTTTATTGATACCAGAGCCATTATCGATTCTGATTATCAGTCCTATTCTTTATTGATTCCCTTATTTATTCCTGATAAATTTTCTGTGTGGAAAACAAGTTGGCCTACACAAAGTTATCACCATCAACACAACTGTTTTTTTTCTCTGAGTCTGACCACATACAGTGTAGAAACAAAGTAGAAAAAAGGCATAATCATTTTACAATACAGATATTTCAAGCAGCACTGTTGTCATCTTTCTTTGTGAAATGAACCACCTCTTTTTATCCACAATGACTCCTTCTTGTGGCAGGTTTCCAGCAGCACAGACCCATGAGTTTGACGCCATTGGGCCTCATTCACCAATATCTTGTTACGTTTTTTTTCTTACATTTTGTTTTCCAGAAAGCTCCTAAGAAAACGGCAGCATTGTTTGCGCCTGAATGTAGACAGCGTGCCAGTTAATCCTAATCGGCATAAGTAAACGCCAGGAGGGCAGGACACTGCAGGGCTGTGTGCACACACAGAAACAGAAGGAGAGGAAGGAGACGGAGAAAGAGGCAAAGAAGGAGCTGAAGAAGAAGACAAAAGATGACAAAGAAGCAAAAAAGTTGAAAGAACTAAGTCAAGAATGCCCAAAATAGCACACGACTCCAAACATAAAAAAAAAATCTGTTTTGAAGTAGAGGTACTTCTGCAGAAAGTGAACTTCAAACAAGCTGTAATAAGTAGTGGATATAAAATCACACAAAAAGAAAAATGGGATGTTAAAAATATGTGTTATTAGACCACCCGACCTTGAAGCCTCAAACTTTATGCATCATACACAGCTGTCACTACTGAAATAAGCACCCATCTGCCCTCTTCAAGGTGTGAGTGTGTGTTTTTAGAGGGAGACAAAGAGAGGGGGAGAGAAGATGAATTTTGACAACTTCAGGCTATGATTCTTTAAGTTATTATAAATGCTGCTCAGTCACTTTTTATCCCTCGTGCCCAAACTGCTTGTGACATTTTCTAGCACGATCAATCACTAATTATTAGATGGCATAGTGTCCATTAACATAACTGATGTGAATTGTAGTGTCAGGGTAGTGTTTATTTTGAAAGAACTTTATACTTCTTTTTTATTTGATAATGGCCCAGAGCGCCAGTAACTAGCAGAGCAGCCGTCTCATTTTCAAAGATCCTTGCTGCAGCAGCTTCAGGTTTAATTCCAACTTCAGCCCTTAGCAGCATGTCATTCCCCGTCTCTTTCCCCCTTGCACTTTTAAAACAGTCCTATCCAATAAAAGCAATAAAAAAATCTTAAAAATAAAAGAGAATAATAAAAATGTAATGAAACACCAATCGGTGAATAAGGCCCATGAAAAACATGCTGGCATTGATGAAAGTTATTGATAAGCCTGGAGGAATACAGTTCCTGTGGATCAGACAATTTGGAGCCAGTTCTCAACTCAGAACAAGTTCTCGATTTTCATCTCTGATGAAGACACAGATGCTCTGACATTTCAGAAGATGTTATTGACAAAGGTAGAGCGGGTCGTCCTCTAATCGGAAGGTCAGCAGTTCGATCCCCCGCTCCTCCAATCAACATGTCGAAGCATCATTGGGCAAGATACTGAACCACTGCTCCCGATGCTGCGTCATTTGAGTGTGCATGTGTGTAAATGGTTACTGAGTAGCAGGTGGCACGGACACCAGTGTGCGAATGTGTGTGTGAATGGATGAATGTGACATGTAGTGTGAAAGTGCCTTGACTGGTCAAAATGACTAGAAAAGTGCTCTACAAGTACAGTCCGTTTACCATTTACACAACTGAGTTTATGCCTCATTTTGTGCTGAGCAGCTGTGGTCCTTAAGCCAAAGGTGTTTGATGTCCCCTGTCTCATTTAATTTAGCAGAATTTTGTCTCATACATCATGAGGGACAGCATCAATAAATGAAATGTCAACCAGGACAGCTGAATTCCAGTTGCACTGTTGCATCTAATAAAAGTTTAGTGGCAGTGGGCAGATTTCTACTTGCATATTCAAGTCAATAATTACACTCTGCAGCCCTGCTAGTGGCGTTCCACTCCCTTGATACAGAACAGGAGGTTTTATATCTGTATTAAAGCAAAAATAAAACCTCTTTCATTTCGCTCATGTTTGTCCCTGCATCTCCCCAACCTGAAAATAAAACAGCCAATATTCAAATGTGATGCTCTTTATGGGGCTCCTGCCTTTGCAGTGACTATGAGAATGACTTTGAGAGCACTGTGACAGTACTCAGCCACATTTTCTAGGGTTATGGCTACATTTTACAGCTCAGAAATTTTAAGCACTTATAAGATAATAAAACTACATAAGTGTGTACAACTTAGACACTCCAGATCACAAAGTCAGCGCACCCTGCATTTTAATGGAGCCGCCCCTTAAAGTGTAGCACATTGGCATCCCAGGTCTGCATCATTATACTTCAGTTTAGAGTTGTTTTCTCTGGTATAGTCTGAGCTGTCACACATCATTAAACTGTGTCTGTCCTTAAATTCCCCGTTACTACCCATTTGAGTTAACAATAACAATGTTAGCTAAGCATATATGTTTTTTTTCCCTCCATAGAATATCTTCAATAACCACATGCTGGATGTGAACGTCAGGTGGCTGGCTGTGCTGTACTTCAAAAATGGCATTGACAGATACTGGAGGAGAGTAGCGCCTCAGTAAGTGCCTGCATGTCTCTCAAGTTCCCTGTTGCTGTCAACTTCTCTCTCGCTTTTCCATCGTAGGCTTTTTCTGCTTTCGCTTCCACTGGTTATTCTCTCCTTTGTTTTCTTGTTCGCGCCTACTTTGTCTCTATTCATTAGTTTTAATCTTTCTTCCTGTTTTTGAAGCTTTGTTATTCCCCTCAGATCTTTTTTGTTACAGATTTGTAGTTGCATTTTTTTCCACATTTTGTCCCTTTTCCTCATGGCCTTCATTTCCCTCATTGTCTTTTTCCAGTTAAAGCTTACGTCTGCAGTTTTTCCTCCTCCACTTTCCACAGCTTTCCTCTTTCTCTTTTTTACCTTCCATCCCGATTATTCATATCATTGTGCTCTGATTTTATACTGGGTTTATTCCTTTGTGCCTCTTTTGTCTGGTGGTAGATCGGCTTTGAGTATTCAAAGCCTACGGTCTGTCTTTGGGTACCTGACTAGCTGCCTTTTGTTAGATTTGAATTGAACATTTGCTCTTAAATTCTCAGGACAGCGGTTGGCCGGAGGTAATCAGTTCTGCCTCAGCACTCTGTGGCCACTCTTTGACCACTTCAAATTATTGCTTTTCTCTTCTTTCTTTCTGAAGTTTTCTCCTAAAGTTTTTTTTCCCCACTCTTGTCAGTACTGTAGTTCAGTAAACTGAATTTCATTTGCCAAAGTGCTGTGCAAGGGCTTTTGGTCCGTGGGTTATTTATGTCATTACCTTTTAGATCATTGCCATTACTCTGATACTTGGATACTCCCTGGGACTATGTGGTGTCGCTGTACAGAGCGTAGGCCACATTACATTGTATGTCTTTTCTTTTTTTTTACCAGTATTTGCAATTATGTATTGCAACTACTAAGGCTCTCTTGCATTTTTACGAAGAACCAAACAAAGGCATCATTCTGCTGAGGTGTGAGATACCATGTCAGCATCGCGGAAACAAACGAGGCATGACGGCGTGGCGTGTAATACGACATTTGCCTCTAGTGTAACATACATGTCGGCCACCTTTTGACGGTGGCCAGTAACCTGGCAATAACAATAATTTACCACCTCTGTTATATGGCAGCTGATATCGTTCTTTGCTCGTTAGGGTTAGGAGCTCCCAAATCTAATTTTTTTTACCAGTTTGCAGACATTTTTGGCTGCTGTTCTTCTTCTTCTAGCTGCTTTTAAAATCTCCTGTGATGAGTCACTACATAACACGCTGTTAGAACGTCAGGCCCATTCTGCCAGCTGTCCCTTTTACATAAACCTCTTTTCGACTTGTTACTACCTCTGTTGCCAGCTCAAAGGTGAGACAACTCTCTTGCCCTGTGCCAAGATCATACCTTTTATACAGAACAGCAAGGTGGCATAATGGCACAATACTCCTGCCTTGAACAGGCTGTGTGAAAAGAGCTATGGTAACCAAATGCAGGCACAATAAAATTAGTAATTTGTGATCAGTGCAACATTACTGGATAATGTGGTTTTGTTTTGCATCACTCCCTCAATAAGCATAAAATAAAACAGCAAGCCCTTTACTTTGGCATCAGTTTTATTTAGCCAGCTTTTAGTATAACATTATAACACAAGGAAAAGTCAATCCTGACTAAATAGGCCATTTGAGAGATATTTTGGCATATCATAGCTCAGAAAACAAATGTATCTCATGTTATAATTAATGACTAAAGCACATTATGGTTTGCCTGCTCCACACCTTTGGTGTTGTGCATGCTGGCTCAGTGGCATGGCTGAATGGGTCTCTTAAGTGTAATGAAGCCATCTTTAATGATATTAGTTCCACGTGTGCTTTTTCTGCTGTGACAAGTCAAAAGGTCTGCTGTGGAAAAAGGTCACTTGCTTTTTCATAACTTGGAAAAAAAATCTCCCTTTCATGACTTTTTATTATTGCGGCTATCCAGGAGGACTGTACCCAGGCCTGACATTTGTCTATAATGCTAGAATTATGAGAGCGGAATCAGTTGTGTATTATGCAATAATTATGCATAAATGACAATAGGACATTTTGAGAATTATCTTAAAAAAACAATAGAGAGCGTGACTGAAAACCCTGCATGGCTTTATTTGTAGTTTGTTTCAGTGTTGGATACGTGCTGTACATAATATACACCTTACTTCTTCTGATCTATAAAGTATTACCTCGTCTCATCTTGAAGCAGAAAAATAAACACTCAGTGGAACTAGGCTGAATGGAAAACCCTGAAAAGTACTTAGTTTGTGAGATACCCCTACTGGAAGTAGAACAAGGCACAACAGTGTTTTTCATATTCTTTTAGGTCTCCCACGTCTGAAATGGATTCTTGATTGAAAATATTTTACAGCAAAAAAACTGACAGATATTTTGAAACATCAAGAATTAAAGAAGTGCAAGATAAAGCCTGGCCCAAATTTCGCATGACTTAAAAAACACTTTAGGGCTCTTTCTTCTAGCTTATGTGTACTGAATTCACAAATTGTCAGAGTGTTGACACTGCGAGAGCATGCGCAGTGAGAGTGTCAGACATTAGAAACAATCCTTGCCATGTTTGGAGACAGACCTCACGTCTGTCCCATGTTTTCAGTCTCCCTGTCAGTTAAAAAATGTGATGCTTCGAATGAGTAACTGAAAATCACCTCGAAGCTCTCTGCCCAGTGACTTGAATCATTGATTTAAACAGAGCAGCTTTAATGTCATCGCTATATTTGGTGGCTTTTCCACTTACTTGTGTAATTCAAGGTATTTTAAAAGATATGTGAAATTACAGTACTTCATCCAAGAAATTGTTTTTTAACTCAACATCACAAAGTGATGAAATATTAATTAAATAGGCTAAAACATTGCTCTCTGCAGCTGCTGTCCCCTGGCTAGTTGGACTGTTAGTAGAAGGGATTTCTGGCAAGACTTCATGCACTTCTGAGGTGCATGGAGAAAGGAGAAAATCTGAAGAGGTCTAAACCTATACTACAAACACTAGTAGTTTAAAGAATGATTTAATACTTTAACCAGACCAGATCAGGATCATCATGGTAAAGACCACAAGCCGAAACGCTCTGGTTCTTGATGTTACAAGTGGACCTGATTACATTGTTAGTGCTAGAATTAACTGGACACATTTTTTCTGTCAGTAGTGGTAATATTATTGTAACAAATTGACAGATTTTTTAAATTTTGTGGCTGCATTAAGTTTTTAGTTCAGAAAAGTACAGATTTTGGCCAGGTTAAAAATACATTTATTAAAACTGACATTTTTGAAAGACATAGATCAGGTAATAACAATAATATAAACTGTGGCTCAGTAATCTGGTGTACCTCAAAGCAGTTTCTGTCAGCAGTCAGACAGCTGTCACGTGTCTCAGTTTAGTCTGCAGGTGGCCCCACAGTGTCAGACGTGAAAATTGAAATTTTTGAAAGCTATGAGCAATATATTGCAAATTCAATTTACATACGTTCATTTGGTTGAATTATTTTTGTAAGCGTATTTGAGGTGTTTTGTGTACAGGTCATACACTGGCTTTTGACTGATGTAAGGTATCTTCCTATAACAATATCAATCTGTTTTTGCACACAGAGTGTGCCTTAGTTTGACATTTGAATGCTTTTTGTTAATGTGTGTCGTGCATTCAAACATGCCCTGCCTACACAGGTTTACAAGACACCGCAAGTTTATTTAAGTGGAGAATGCTCACATTAGCATAATTCTTTAAAAACTCTGACAAGCATGCTCATTCCTGTTTGCTGAGATGCTTTTCCCTTGAAAGGATTTTAAAATACTTTTCATTTCATTGCTTAGAGTGACCTAAAAATGATGAAAACATTCACAGTAAACAAAGTAAAACCAAAATGCATCATGCAAAAGGGATTTGCAAGTTGAATTAAACACTTAAACACAAAATAAACACTGTTACGTAAGCACCAACTGCTCTTTGAATGCCTATAACTTTTGACCTTTTTGGAAAAAGCAGAAGTAGAAAATCAAAGGCAAGAGTAAAGGAAAGTTACCAGACTCTAGGGCACTTTTAAGGGGAACAACCAGATGAATTCAGTACTACTGAGAGCCAGTTCATGTTACATGTATCTGGACCTAATGTCGATACCTGAGAGGGCAACTGGGTGAGAACGTGGAGTCTGACAAGAGGTGGCTGATGTGAATGGTACCCAACCCTTGGCAGGTGCAGCTGTGATGAATGATCTGTTTCACTGAGAACCTCATCTTAACCACCTACATTTATGGGAAAGGTGTTTTCATGCCAAAAATGCTTTTGTTCTGTGTTGTTTTCATGCAACTGAAAAATGTTAAAGCAGAAAACCTTATTTATAGTTGATCAAATGACTATATACAACCCGCCTCAGATTAACATGAAAAAGCTGTGTAGTTACATTGCAAATTTAAATGTTATTCCTACCATAAAATTATGTGGCTGAACCAAAATAAGACAGTAGCCCCAAAAAATTTGGAGCTTTGCTGTTTTTGTCTCTTGTGTCTGCAGGATAACTTTACTCTCTGTGAACCATCTTTGTGCGTTTCTTGATTTTCTTTTTTTTCCTCCAGTCCTCAGATTTTGTGGTTTCTTTAGCCTAAAAACCCAAAACAAGGCTCAGGCACACACTTGCTTATGTTAATATATATTTTAATCTCTTGTCCCGTATTTCTTTAAAGCTTGCCTCGCTCCCAGATTCTCAAAATATATGTGTTGTAAATCTTGTTTCACTAATTTACACTCTCCCCCGTAGTAATTTGTCTTCCACCCATACCTCCTCTCACTTTGCCTAAGGTTACAGAGTGAGTCATTCCCCACTCTTCCTCACATCAAACACTCTCTCCCACTCCAGCAGCAGTTGAAGTTGGTAGAGCAGGCTAAATTATAGTAAAAATCTCTTCTTTTTAACAGATTGACACTGTCACTCTTTTGCACACACCTTCGGCTCATGTTGCAGACTACAAGAATTGAGTTGGAGGAGAGCAGAGGGTTTATCCAAAGCTTACTGATTAAATCAGGCAGCTGGCAGGTCCTGCACTGGTGTTATAAAGGGATTTAATTGATCCCATAACAACTTGGCAGATTGATGTCATATTTATATCTTCCCCATATTAAAGTTTGAGGTTTGCATGTCTAGAATCCGAAATGAAATTATAAGGGGTCTCTTAAGATATGAGCTGCATTCAACAATGCCAGGATGAGGCTCAGTGAGTACATATTTTACCCTCATGTCTCTATTTTTAAGGGAATACCTGTTTTAACATGTATGCATGTATGTTGTGATTGTCTTATGCTACTTTAAATCATCTATAGTGTACGGCAGCTTTCTGGGAGCACCCTCAATTTCGTTGTACCAATACAATGACAATAAAGACTATTCAGTTCTATTCTATGACTGGCACCCTGTCGTCATAATGTGAAATGGTGGCTCAGTGGTTTGTGCTTGTGTCTCGAAGTTAAAGGGTTAAAATCTTGGCTTTGTTTTATTTTTTCCTTTGTAGAATTTGTGTCTTTCTGCGTCCATAAAATCCTTAATCCATTCAATAAAGCTGCCCCATAAGTGACGCATGATCAAAGAATATAGACAGACAGGCAATGCTTGAAAAATGTGTTTCAGTGATGTTTCACCGGTGTTCAGGCGAACATAATTATCGACCTACGTATGTCATTCTTGTTAACCACACACATTGATATATCTGTCTGTACTGATTAATTTTTGTGTTGATTTCTTTCTTTGGTAAGTCGAGATATTGCGTCACTGTTACTTTTATCCATTCTCTCGACACGCTGACCTCGTCTCACCATTATCTCTGGTTGGTTTGTTCACAGTGCTTTATCAGAAGAGGAGAAGACATCATTGCGTGCTGGTCTCATCACAAACTTCAATGAGCCTGTCAATCAGGTAAGTGAGGAAAAATGTGATATGAAAAAAATGGATTCATCATCAAAAACTGCTACAAAGAAACTCTTTTTGATTAGTATCACTCAGTATAAAACCATATAATGTACAAAGAAAATGAGTAAAAGCATCACACAAGATGTAGATTTATCTAGATTTAGTCAGACCAGCTGTTCTATTCAAACAAAAAAACAAACAAATATCATAGACAAAAAGGGAAATTATGATGAAGATAAAAAATGAAGAGAAGGTGATAAAACTTTCATTTAAACATGTGCTGTAAGTGTACTGTTTTGAAAAACAGGTAATGTAGATGCCTATTCACTAAGTATGGCCAATCTGCTTACATTTGTTAACTAAAAAGCTCTAAATAAGCTTAAGCAATAAACATAAGTAAAAATAAAGGATCATTTAAGTTTACATTTTTGGATGGGACATAATGAGGCAACTGCTATCTAGAATAACCTCACAGATAAAGCAAAAATGATAAATCTGCACAGCTACAGATAACGTTCAGCATCACACGCTATAGGCAAAATGCTTTGCATATGGGGATATAATTTGAGGGTCACAAAAGTTTGTTGATAAAGCATTATTTTTACAGTTCTCAGGGGGGAGCTGCAACAAACAAATAATTCAGAATCAAGCGGTGTGTAATACATTTGTCTGAGGGGACATGCCATTCAGTGTTAGCCATCCATCCTGGTTTCTACAGCTTGTATATCCCTGAGGGAAAACCCTGCAACATCAGGACTGATATGTCCATATGGCAAGCAATGAATGCTATTTGAACACCGTATGTCTCACAAGTCGCAGCCTGTCGAATCGATCTGGATTGTACACGAGTATGGGTCTTCCAGTGCAGTGTGGACAGTTTATAATTTTGTGACCTCGCCTGGCTTCAGAAGGTAGAAGATAGATTTATTTGTCATTTTTTAACAAAGTTTAAAAAACAAAATTACATTTGTCCTTGATCCTGCTGCATCTTTGGAGTTGAAGGATGAGTTGATTAAAAACAGCAGCTACAATGAAAATTCCATCTGGTTGCCTGGGCGTGTTGCTGCTGGTGGCATTGTTCAAACATTCAAACATTCAATCATTCATCATTCAATCCTGCGGTGCATTTTTTTTAATTTGCATGAAAGCTAAAAGTAAAGAATCTGCTTTGCTGCTTTAAACTATGTAATACAATGGGCTAGATTTTGGAACCAAAATCACCAAAAACTTTTTTAACATGTACTTTATGGTCTAACATGCATAAAAAATGATCTGACATTAGCCTCAATCAAAATATGAAGAACTGTCTTTCTAGTTTTTTCACAGTTTCCTGAAGCTAGATTGATTTGCCAATCCATGTCATGTAATATGGATAAAGCCAATCAAAACTTCAAGGTCAGGTCTCAGTTACTAATCTAACATGTCAAATTAAAATCCCACAATTTCATGAGTCGGAGAGCTGTTGGACTGTACTGTTCTGTTATCCAGATCACCACACTCTGGGAGTGTCAGAGCGCAATTCGGGCACACAAGGAGCAGCAAAGCGAATGTGTGATGAATTTAACCATTCGTTAATTCATGTAGAAATAGAGCACTCTGTGGCTTTAAAACAGCAGCTCTCATTTAAGTTTAGAGCGTCAGATTAGATTTACGAACGCACCCAGAGTCAGAGTGCTGGAACAGATGGGGCTGCACCACGCAGACTCTGCTGTGCTCAGCTTTGACAGTTGACTAAGGTGGGATCCAAGGAGCTGTCAATCAAAACGTGATCTGCCAAGCCCACACAGTCTTATGAAATCCCATTATCCTTAAAACAAGCTGTTTGAACCAGTTGGAAACATTTATTTTAACTCAGATTTTTGTAGATACTTAATGAGACACTCAACTTTAACATAATATTTGCATTCTTACTATTTCAAGCCATCTTTCCAGAGGCTTTGGGATTTAAATATGAAACTGCCCTCACAGAAATATTAGGTCAGCTAAAGATGTCATAAGCTTCAAAGTAATGTTATAAAACAGTCCCTGTTGGTATTTACAGATTACCTGCGTGATATGCATATGGTTATAACAGGGCCATCGACTTTTTGTCTATTATTATGGATATAAATTGGGTGGACAAAATATTAGAAGCACCTCTTAGCATATTGCAATACAGTTGAACATCACTGTAGAAGCACAGCCTCCAAAATCAACACTTGTGAAACAGTTTCAACATAAAATGGACATTATAACTTATGACTAAGGTAAGATTTATTGCAGGCGGTTGCATTAGAGTGGATAAGTTTTAGCAGAGTGTTCTTAAACTGGCAACACAGTGTATGTTGTTACCACCAAGGACCACATCTCTAATATGGGATTTTGAAATGTTTTTTTAATGGGTAAAGTAGTCCTTTTTAATATTTTGGCAGGATGTGTGAAACACAGCTGTCAGCTCAAAGTCAGCATATGCTTATGTGATGTTAAAAATTACAGTAGTTATTAAAGATGGTGTTCAAATAGTAACAGTCCTAGGTTTTCCTTATATGATAAAACTGTGAATATTAAACTGTTTTGGAAGGATGTGTGAACCACACCTCTCAAATCAAAATCAGCTTATGCTTATATTGTCTGAAAAAAATCAGTTATTAAAGGTGGTGTTCAAATAGTAACAAGGCTGTTATACACATGCCCATGCACACACACATATATATATATATGTGTATATGTGTGTGTATATATATATATATATGTATGTGTGTGTGTGTGTGTGTGTGTGTATGTATATATATGTGTATATGTATATATGTGTGTGTGCGTATATATATATATATATATATATATATATATATATATATATATATATATATATATATATATATATATATATATATATATGAAAAAGTCATTATCTGTCTGATTATTTTTGCAATACTGGTAGCCCTATATCTTTTCTAGTAGTAATGGCTATAAACATGTAACACACCTGACCTTTGCGAGTTATCTGTTTAAAAAGGAACTTGATCTATGATCTATGCAACTGATTCAATCTCAGTCAATATAAGATAGTATGCACACAATGTTGTATATAATAGGATAGTAATTCCTGTCCTACTTATCCAGAAGGCTCATTTAAAATTGCACCTGAGAACTTTTTATTAAATTATGAGATACAGAATGTTCTAGAAGTAGTTAAATTCCTGTCAAGTTTTCTTTGGCGTAGCCACCTTCTGCTGTGTTTATGTTTTGCCTCTGGTAATTTATTTTCTTTCTGTGTTTTTCCAACAGATAGCGACCCAGATTGCAGTACTGATAGCCAAGGTGGCCCGTCTGGACTGCCCCAGGCAGTGGCCAGAGCTCATCCCCATTCTGCTCGAGTCTGTGAAGGGTCAGGATGGCCTGCAGCAGCACAGAGCGCTGCTAACCTTCTATCATGTCACCAAAACCCTCGCATCCAAACGTCTGGCGCAGGACCGACGGCTTTTTCAGGATGTAAGTCGACAGTTTTGGTTTTTGTCACCACTCTCTGCTTAAGATCTTCACAACCTTATTTTTGTATCTTATTGGTTGTCATTCACTATCCCTCTCTGGGATTTTGTTGTCTGCACTTGTTGCAGTAGCTGTGAACACCTCAATACAAGGTGACTTTAGGTCAACAAGTGAAGAAAAATAAAACTTCAGCTCCATCTCCTGAGCTTTGCTTCTTTACCCTCTTATTTTTTTTCATGTGTTCTGCCCTCTGACTTTGTCATGTTCCTTTTTACTCCCTTTTTGAGCATGAATAGATGAATAGTAAGATTATATTAGAGTTGCAGGTATTTCATCTCCAATCTTTGCCTGTAGGAGATGCTGTTTAGCTGTTGTATGAGACGTGTCAAATGCGAGTCATGGCAGTTATGGATTCTCTGTGCATGCATGTGTGTCTGTCTTCATGCATGACTGGAGTGAGATTGATGTGTTTGGGAATACATTTGTCTGCATTGCTAGTTGCGTGTGTGTGTGTGTGTGTGTAAAAGAGATTTTGCAAGAGGGAGAGTTATTTGTGCAGGTTAATGTTTCTTTCAAAGGGGTAGTGAATTGGAGCAAATTCTCTTTTTTGTGCCATCCATGGTTTTAAAAAACACAAGACATAAGCAGAAAGATAGTCATGAAGAGAAAGGGTTTAGGTGAGTAAGATATCAAACAGACCAACAGAGAGAAGACTGAGACCTGCTGAGGGAGAATAAGAGTGACAGACACAGACCGGTGGACATCAGAGGCAGTGACTGAGACCAAATAGCTGGATAGTGTGCAGAGGCATCCTCTATGCCAAAAATGTGTGCCCTTAGGCAATATGAGCAACAAAGGCAGTCTGAGCCCCATTAAACAGTGCAGTTTTTAAATGATGCACTGATGACTTTGAAGCTAAATGGCCCATGGAATGCTCTCTCTCCCCAGTCATGATATAACTGTCTCGGTGTCCAGTCTGTGTGCACACCACGCATTGTTAAGAGGTGATGAGACAAAGGACAATGCAACACTGTTAATTTCAGCTTCAGTGGTGCCCTTCACCCCTGGCATCTAAGTGTTTTTTAATGTGAGGCCTGATTTGAACATTAAGTGGTCTCAGTTTCTTTAGCTTTATGCAGTTTTCATGTTGGCTATTTGTATGCACTGCTACACCTGTAAACAAGGTCTGTGTCTTGTGCTAAGGAAGTTCACTGTGTTTTAAAAATTCTGATACCAGTGGGGCCGCCCCCACTAACCCACACCATCTTGGTTTCTTGGTTACTCTTGATAGTAATCTAGTCAGTATGTCCTATGTTCCAACAAATGCCAGCTCTGGTTTTTTAACAGTTAGATATAAAAAATGCATTTTTTCCCCCACAGTCTCTTTCTGCTGTTGCTGGTCACCGACTGTTTACAGTCTTAAAACTTATCCCTCCACCACTAGATATCACAGTGTCTTTCAGCTCAGCTGCCTGTTCCACCAGTAGAGAAAGGAGACTGAGCTCTGGTGGTGCATGCTGTGCACTACATACATCAGCGTGGAGTGAGTTTAATAGAAAGATGAGATGTAAAAGATAAGTTTCAACAAATATCAGGAAAACTTATCTCTGATGCGATATTCCCAGGAAATAATCTTCTCAAAATTCATCAGATTTACTAATCTAACACAAACTTCCTGCAGTTAGGCCTTTGTGTTAATTGTACAGTTTATCAGTTGTTTTCTACTGTTATTGTTATAAATTTAATATGATAGGACATATCCCTAAAATATGTCATCAGCTTACTCAATGATAAGAAAGAAGTTCCCAGAGTGAAAAGGTTGGGAACCAGTGTACACCGTCCAGCCATATACGAGGTTTTAACCTAGTCTTGTTTGATGACCCAGCCCTATTGTTCACCATCCCAAATACCATTCCTATGTTTTCAATTGTGTGTTGAGCAGAAGACTTTGAAACAAGGAGAGTTGTGTTTTTTTACAGTGGGTTGTCCTTCTTCTCACTTTTGAAAGAACAAAGTGATTAGTCACTGGTAACCTGAATGTTACCTTTGCCATTTATTCGCAGGATTGTACTATCTGCATTAGAAAGCAAGTATCTCTTCATTTCCAGCCTCACTGTTTTACTCTCTATCTTTACACAGTTTTTTGTGTCACCCTTTTTAGCATGGACCTAATGTGTACATAAGTACTGTTACGTGTCTGTGGGTGTTCGAGCGTGCCTTCTTGTACTCGATGAGTGTACACTTCTCTCTGGTCCTTCGCCCTAGCTAAAACAGTTGGTCGACCATGTTGACAGCATCATGGGAGATGCTGCACTGGCAGCAGAACATCAACTACCTCTTTGTTTCACTGGCCCACTTGCTGAGGCTTAGACTGTGAACTTAAAGCATGTGCCAGACGCAGAGTTAAACAGATAGCGGGAGAAAAAGGGAAAGAGGGCTGATAAAGAAGCAGAGTGTGGGTGTGTAGGAGAAGAAGTGATTGAAGTAACTAAGGGCTGCTGGTGACAGGAGGAGGGATCACATAAGAGGTAGTTATGGAATAATGAAGAAAATGGTGTAAAGATAAAGTTGAGTCTGTGTTCAAAGGCAAGGAGGATGGAAGTGGGACACTTTTCGAAGTGATTTCTGCTTCCCAACTTTTAGATGTGTGCATTAGTAAAAGTATGGATGTTTAGAAAGAAATGGAGAAAACTGAGGAAGGAACTGGATCAAAGAAAAATGCTCAGTGCCTGCTGCCTTTATCTTAAAAAATGAAATATTGGATAGACAAACAAAAGTGACACTGCAAACTTGAGATTCATAACAGTATTCTGTCCTTTCAAAATATGATGAAAATGTGAAAAGTCAGCATGGTGCAAAAAAAATCAAAACAAAAACCAAAATTTAAAAACCATTCATCTTGAAAAATGATCCATAAACAGGCACCAGAAATAGTAAGTACTTGAGAAAAGCCTCACATTGCTAAACAGGCCATGACTGAACAGCAGTGTTGCATGATGGCGTTGTTGTTCAATTGAAAATTATATTATTGAATAAAAGACTCTTGTTGCCACCAAACAGGATGATTGTTCTCAATTGCACAATTCAATTGTGCATGATATTACCCAGAGCATTAGCATGAAAGACAAGACGATATGGCAAAATGAATTTGAAAGTCAGGGACTTGCATATCAAAGAGGATCTCACCACAGGTGTGTCAAGCCTGATCCCAGCAGGTTAGGTGATGTCAATTGCTGCCATTCATCCAGTGGACATATGTAATGTCAGGTGTTTCCAAGAGCCAGTGGCAGGTGAACTGTAATACTCAAACACCCACATATGTTACTTTACCAACTTAACCAACCCAGAAACACCTTTAAAACCACCCTGAGAGTGATACAACAATACGATATGTACTTTTCTGTAACCAGGATAATATAAATACTTCCAAAGACAGACAAACACTCACAGAATTTGCAAACAAAAGTTCGTACCTTTGTCTGGATTTTATATTTACCCTCCGAGTGGTATATAATTCTCTTAACAGCAATTGTTTATTAATCGTCTACCAGACCTCCAACCTTTTTTCTGTAGTTCTCCTCACTCCTGTACTTAGTATATGACTTTCATGAGATTGCATTGTTAAATTATTAAATGCTATACTATTTAGAAATTTTAAGTTTGTAACTATAACATTTAAACCTGGCCCCACCTACCCAGCTCAATGCCACAAAAAGTGCATGTGCACCACAAGCTACCATTGTAGAACCACTACAGTTATTATGGAGAGGCCAATACTTTTGCAAGCTAACTAAAGTAACTGCAGCACCTACCTGTCCGACAGAAACAGGCTAACTCTGCGTTGCTCTTCATCCGCTCCTTCAGTGTTTGCCTGCAGGTGACAGCCAACCTCAGATTCACTCTTGTTTTGGAACAAGCTTTTTCCACTTGGCGTTTTGTCCGCTGTTATTTTAGTTTCCTCTTGGATGCTTGCTCCCTACAGCCTTGCACCTGGTCACCACCTTTTCACAAAGTCCCAACCTCACCTGCATCCTGTTAGACTCCCTACACACCCACTGTCCAAAGTTTGCAGCCCAGAAATGTCCCCACCACAGCAAAATAAAGAAGAAAACAAGATAATACAGGCAAAGGGCTCTGCAGAAAAATACACTGCCACACATTGCTATTGGGTCATAAGGGATGACCAAGAGAGACTCCTTTTTTGTATGAGTCTGTCTACATTGTTTTTTAGGAAAATCCTGTACTGTATACCTTTAACACACAGGTAGCAGGTAGCCACACAGACATGGCATTGTTGTGAAGACACTGCATTGCATTTGTTGTGCTTGTTTACTTTTTGTCACGCAGTTTAAGTTAAAGTGCAGTTGATAACCAGCGTTTTGAGTAGCAATAGACAATATCCTACTGGATGGGTATTCATAAAACAGATCAAGTCAAATAAATTGAACTGCACTTTTCTTAGATGGCTTTGGTATACAAGTTTTTCCTCCTAGAAGAGGGAATTGGCTTGCAGATGGTGGAAATAGTTTGCTTTTATTGAAAGTTGTCGCTCTGTTGTCTCTGTCAGCAGTGGTGAAAAAGATACACATTGCCTACACACACACACACACGCACGCACGCACGCACGCATGCCTACACACACACGCACGCACACACGCACGCGTGCGCGCTTATGCACCACATGGGCGGGAAAAGTAATTGATTCTTGGATGCATCAGAATTCTCTCTTGAATGATTCAGCAATTCACAAAACTCATTAATTGGACTTCAGATTGTTTCCCAATAAACGGCTGCTTCTCTCTGTGTTGCCGACTAAAAATATAACACTGGGGCCTTAATTGACATGCTGTCTGAGTTAACTGAGGTTGTCAAGCCATTTTATGAAGTTTAATGTTATGGAGATGTGATCAGATCTCAGGAGACTCAAGTAGTTTGTGGTGAAGGTTACATTTTCAGGTGTGGCAAACTGGGCTTGTAGTTTTTGCTCTGCTGTGTCATAATGCATCTCAGTGTTGTGTGCCACCTGGGGCCTTAATGGGAATCTTAGTCTGGCTCAGAAAATTGCTTAAAAAAGGTGTGTGATTGTTTTGTGCTTGCTAGCAAACAGCAGGTGTGGTTGGTGGATTCACCATCAGCTGCTAACTTATAATAAATACACTGGTGCTTGCTGCACATAGTATGGTATAATAAATTATGTTTGCTATTGTAAACCGTGCTACCTGAGTGTTCACTGTCACTTTTTAGCCATCTATAGGCTATTTTAGAAATTCAGATATTTATGTTAGACTTCAACGTTACTGTATACCTACTTGTGCTTAAAAGCACCTTTTGAAGTTTTTGTAGTTCTTAACAATTATAATATCCATGGTTCCTATGTCACGATAAAGCTGGAAAAGTGGAAAAGTTATATTTCACAATCACGGTTTCTAGGACTGGAAAAGTCTTTGAATCAGTAAAAATCACTGAAAGTTTTTGGAAAAGTCATGGAACTTTGTTGTGTGTAATAAAATTGTTACGGTAGATAATGTCCATGTAATGTAAAATAATAACTTATTTTCTGCAGCTGTCAGTGTTGCTGTGTGTTAAATTTTGTTTACGATCATGTATGTTTCTTCATTTAATCCCTTGATGTGTGCCAGCTAGCTAAAATTATTTTTGAATAATGTTCAAATCAGGTACATTTGAAAAGTAGTAGTAGTTCCAAGTGGGGAAAAAAAATTGGGGTCCTTGAAAAGTTCTTAAATCTCTGGCAAACCTGAATATTAGTTAAGAAATATTCAACATTTAAATGCTGTATAGACAACATTTCAAGTCTCAATGGCGTAAAAGGAGCTGAACCTTTGCCCACCTGTGGAAGAACCAAGGGGATGACAAAACTGAAACCTCCTCCATAAAACACCTGTAGACTGATTACGACTCCAGTATCAATAAGTGTTAAGGAAATTAACACACTTTAGAAATTCCCTTAGCAGTTGGAAAACAATCAATGCATAATTTGTAGGTCCAGCTGAACAGTCAAACCCACTTTTGACCCTTCTGAAAGACAAAACACCAAGAGTAAAGACATCTTCAGAAGAAGAGTTTAAGATTGCCTTCTAAACTTGGTTCATCACTTTTATGTTCATGCATTGGATTAGTCTGGTATCTGAGGAAGGGAAAGTGCCAAGCTCTAGAAAAATCTCTCCTAAGAAGAAACCTGCCAGGCTTGCAGTTTTCTGTAAAGAATCTATCAGAGCCTGTGCTGTGCTGTCAAAGTAGGGATTTCTCTTTCAGTAGGCATACGTCACCAACCTAACCACTGGTTCTCACAGTTTCTCCCTTGACACTTGCGATTACCCACAACACAGAGCTCTACTGTCAATAAGTTGTACACTTTCTTTCTTTGAGGTGGAGTGTCATTCACAGACTAATTTTCATGTGGGTGTTTGCCTTCATCAAGCAGCAGGAATATCTTTAAACATCGCATTTTACAATGTAAGGATATCTGAGAGTGTAGTTTTCCTTCAACTTTATCACGCTGAAATGCTTGAATATTGAGTTGTGTGTTTGAGTAGTTCCTGTTTAGCTTTTTTGTGTTCTGTTTGTTCTTTTATGAAAACACCAACCAAAGCATAATCCAAAGCTCGTTATTGTGCCATGGCAGATTTATTATATTGTCTGAGCTATTGGGCCATACTTTACACTACACAGCTGATGGGACTGAGAGTACTTTTGTCTACCTTTTGATGATCTTGTTTTTCCTCTAACAGGAGAATGCCTTCATGGAAGAAAATGTAATTGGTTTGGGCCCAAATAATGTTATGGCAGCGACTGTAATAGGAAGTTCATTTAGAGCTAAATTAGACCTGTGACTCAGATGTCCCTCTTTGTTTGTTCTGCATGCGTGTATTATGTGGAAGTGCTTTTGTATTTGTCTCTGTGTTAATGAGTAATTCTCTGACGTTAAGGTGCAATTTGCATATATGTAACTTTGGGGTGCAGATACATTTTGTGATTTATTTCATGCTTTTACCAGAATTACCTCACATGCCTTTTGGTAAACGTGATCACTGATCCAGAATAATTTTATGCGTGATTGACTGTGCTGTTTATGTGTATGTTGGCAGCTGGCATCGGGCATCTACAGTTTTGCGTGCTCCCTGTGGAGCCACCACACCGACTGCTTCCTCCAGCAGATCTACGCCAGAGATGAGGCTGCAGCGCTCAGCTCATTGGAGAGGACGTTGCTCTCTCTTAAAGGTAGCAACATTTGCACACATGCAAACTCACTTATGCCCATTACACTCACGACACAACTGCACTCTCATGCAACGAGGTGCAGTCATCTATAAATACAAAATGGTCAGTTAATCATGGTATTAAAGGGACAATTCACCCCCAAAATAAAAATACATATTTTTCCTCCTCCACCCCCCAGTGGAAGTTTTAATCAGTCTAGATTGTTTTGGTGTGAGTTTTAGAGTGTTGGAGATATCAGCCATAGAGATGTCTGTCCTCTCTTGAATATAATGGAACTAGATGGCAGGCGGGTTTTGGTACTCACAGCGCCAAAAATATATTTGAAAAAATCAACAGCAAGGTTATTTTCTAGAAATCATGACCCTTTTACTTAAGTCAATCCACAGACCCTGTTGTGTGCAGTTTCATGTAGGAACTATTTTCATTCTATACACCCACCAACCTCACCACTGTGCAGAAGGAAGTGTGCAGCCACTCATGGATGAGAGGCTTATGCCTGTGACAGTGCAAGTTTAAACCATTAATGGCATCTTCCTAGGCTGAGCTGTAATGTTGGTGGTGCTAGGTGAGCCAGCAGTAGATACAAACCTCCTCCTGCACTGTTTTATGGTTGGGGGGGTGTAGTTCAGTTGAAAGAAAATCCGATATGAAATTGCTCACAACAAGATCTGTGGATTATCTTGTGTAAACGGGGGATATCAGTTTTATAAAGCAGGCAAGTTGTGGACTTCTGGAAATATTCATATGTGAAACATCAATTAAGTGGAGGTGAATTTTAATTTTGCTACAATCCTGCTCACTTGTTTTTTTTCCTATCTTCCCCTCTCAGTGCTTCGCAAGTTGACAGTCTTCGGATTTCAAGAGCCACAACAGAATATGGAAGTGATGGTGAGTCTTAAGTTCTGTCAGCAGAACCTTTCGTGTTTGTTTTTTTTCCACTGTTGGTGTTTTGCGGTGAAAGTGACTCCACAATATGTGAATGACTGAAGATTCAAAGTGCCTCAAGTCTGGTCTCGGTTCAAAGAGTAAGGCCCTCTGTAGGGGCTCTTCTCCCACTCTGTGTGAAGAAAGTCCCACTCCATGAAAGTGTTAATTCAATTTGCTCTAAATCTCTCTTAAAAAAAATCTTGAGTGTGTGTCTGGATAGGGTTTTAGTTCCCCTGTGGATTATAGTTAATGGAATCATTTGCACAAAATGTTCCAGCCCTGTGATCCCCAGCTGCGGATTCTGCCTACTCCTGAGTTGCCTATCAAGGTTTTGTGAAGGAATGGCAGTAAAAGTTTAAGATAATAATGGTAAAAAGGTAAAAGAAGGACTTTTCAAATATTACTCTTTATTATTTATTTAGATCAAAGGAATGTACCTTGTATTGTGCTTTTAATTTCAGATGTAGATATCTCCAAGGTTTGGTGCTAAAAATAGGCAGCACTATCACAAATGTGCCAATGCAATCTGTACCTGAAACGGTGCAGATAAGCAGCGCATTAATTGATTCGTATCAATAAAATAATTGGTTACGATGTGAGAAAAATCAATCATTAACCCATTTGATCAATCAGGTGTTAACCAAACATTTGTATTGGGCAATATTCGTGTTGCTGATTGCAATCACACCCTTTTTCTTTTCAATGATGGTACATTGTGAGCAGCAAATCCATGTTAAAATCGACAGGAGAGCTTGTTAGTTGTTTCAGAGGTTACATTGAATTACATTTTAATATGTTCAAGCTCTGTTTAGTAAAAATGAGTTTTTTGCTAAGGTAAATTATGACGTTATCATAGTGTGTCAAATGTAAATTTCACAAGATACGTGAAAATATACAGACATTTGAAGGAGAAATTTGATTGTGTTTTCACAACAATATGAAATAAATATTACAGACAGGAATTACAATAAATTGTACTGTATTTAGTGTGTATGTAAAAGAAATGTATTTGTTTAATAAATTCCTGTCATGAAATTTGTGCTCCTTCAGAGGCAGAATAAAGAAGGGCTCAGTGACTCTAAAATGGTTCAAATATATTTTTTATAAAGAAGATTTCTTTGTTTCTCTGCCACAAAAAGGGGAATAAATAACAACAAAAACAAAAATGTTATTTTAAACATCGGTATCAGCGCAGAATTTCACCATTGTGCTTCCCTATAAAAATACCAAACAGCTGGTTACAGATTTTAAAAAATGGGATTTGTTCTTCAGAAAGACATCCAAATTATTTGTTTGGCTTCAAGCAGCCTTAAGATTCAGTGTATGCAGTCATGGAAGGTGAACATGTCATTAATATCACGAGTCTGCTCAGTGAGTTGCTACTGTGCTGTCTCTCTGTCTCTCTGTCCTTGTCTCTTCTTTGTAGTGTTTGTATTTTTGCTTTTATTGGTTTATTTGTTTGTTTTTTGCTCTCTGTCAACTGGGAGATGGAAAAGACATTTTACAACAGAAGTAATTCTGTTTACTGTGCTCTATTATTCTACTAATGAGACAACTTTTAGTTTGCATGCTGAAGGTTGTGTAATGGTTGAAACAGTCACATTAAAATGTCATTTGCCTTGAGCTGTCCCTGGTTATTCCAGCTCAGTGAGCAGAAGAAATGGTTGGGAGTTAATATTTCATGTTTAGATTTTTATGCTGTTATTATCTGAGACTCACTACTTCCTACTTTGGCTGTCGATATCAGTATTCATTCATTTTATTATTCAGCTGATGGTGTGTCAACAGGGAAATATGAACCTAGATCCTTTACCAGCATTCAGGTCAGGGACATTTGTCATACTATTTTAATATCAAATACTCCCCTCCACTCAAAATTGTTATTTGCGTATTGTTGCTTCACTTGGATGTTATGATACAGATCATGAGCTTTGTTTGACACTTGAAGGCTTTTTTCACAGTTATCTTCTCAAGGGGGAAAGTTTCTCTTTGCACACCTTGAATATGAATTGGACAACGCTCATACAGGATTTTGTGACATAACACTAGTTTAGAAGCCAGCCGTGGTCAACTTACAATTAAATTTGATGCAGAAATGTGAGGCTTCCAGTGCACATCCATTGAGAAGTAGTAAGCATCTTGTGTCCAGTTGTAAAACTTTTGATATAAACAATATTTGCATAAGTAGTAGAAGCAGTTTTTAACAAATGATCTTTGTGAAAAAAAACAAAACACAGCAGAGTATTTTTATGTCTTTTATAGGTGGCCTATGATATACTTGCTTTCAAAAACACTTGTCTGCCTGAATATACCTGAATTCAACCATGTCTAAAAAGCTCTGTTTTACCATCAGTCTCTAAGCCCCCCTCCAGAGCCCAGTCTGCTCTGAATGGTCAAAGTCTTCCACATTTGCATTTTTGGCGTCTGCACCATCATTTAAACCAGGGAATGACTGCCCTGACCAAATAAATAGTTACAATTTATATTACGAAAAATCACCAGTAAAAGCATCTTAACCAAAACCTTCACAAATGTACATATTCCAGCAAGCATATGATCTGGAATCAGGGAGATTTTACAAACATTGGCAAACCAAAATTATATGTTTCCCTTGTGTGAGCATGTAGCTTCATGTTTCAGTGTTTATATTAAACACTAGAAGTAGCGTGCCTGAAGCAGATGACCATATAAAAAAAAGCTGATATTGCAGTTTAATATATATGAAAGAAAATGAGGAAAGCGTAATACCCCCCCTGAAACAAGTATGGAAGGCACCTTTAAGACTTATTTTACTGCTTCCAACAGCAAGTGCTGCAATGTTTTATCTTTCTGTTGTCTCTTTGGCTTTTGCATAGAAACAAATTCGCAACATTGTTCATGAAGATACTTTCCAGTCATGGCGTACTGAACTTCATTTGTTTTCTTATTTTCCTCCTGACATTCATTTTTGCTCCTGTTGTCTGTGTACATCTCAGTACAAAGTGGTGTCCCATAGCCTCAGGATAAAAGTTTTTGTGCAGCTTGGGGGGAAAGACTTTTATAACAAGAGGTGTTTTCCACTCAACAGTGAATTCAGTTGCGTCTTTCCATTGAATAAACATGCATTTTATTTGTATGTAATCATAAACATTGCTCAGATTTCAACCTGGATGTGTCTGGCATCAGCCTTCATGATCTGGAACAAATTAAACTGAAAGGAAGTTAATTGTTGTTAATAGGAACAGGTGAGGTGAGTCAGACAGGGATAATGTAATTTAAATTAATTGGATGCAATTACGGGTTTTGCTCAAGTGAACCCTTTTTCTGAATAGGACTCATTGATTAATTCTGTTATTCACTACACAGTCACAGGTTAAACTTTTTCAACCCAGTAATGGGAATCCTCATCCAGATCCTTTTGACTGTTATTAAAAACTACTTCCCGAGATTTCTTTTCAGTTTACATGTTGTAGGACAAATTATTTCCTGCAACCACTTTCAAACATTTCCTAGGATGGTTCAGAGATGTGCCTGACTCATTGATTGGGTCATCAAGGTGTTGATGGCTTAGCTTTTATTTCGCTCTTCCTTTGCTGATAGGGGGATGCTGGGAAAACTATTAAATCATATCACTTTATTTAAGATTAAAGTCTGTTTCAAGGCTGTATTTCTGACATGAAGTTCACTGTGGGGAAAAGAGTCTGCAGGTTGCCTACCAAAGAAGTAATTTAGCAACCTGCAGAGAACTGAATAAACCCATCTGAAAGAGTAACAATGTTTAACTAAGTCCTGATGTGCAGCTCAGATGCCCGCAGCACAGCAGGCTTGAAATGTAACCGTGAATCTTGATAATAAGCTGGTCCCATATCTGCTAATTATGCATGATGTGCAACAGCAGTCTTGCTGTGAATAGGCTAATGCTTTTGTTAACTACCCTCAATTCAATCTTTGGCTCCATGAGCACTGATGAAATGTGGGACCCATGCTGGAAGTTGGTTATTTAATGAAGCAATATATTTTCCATTGAATATGTATTTTAGGGTAAATGACAAACAGTGTGATTATATAAACTAACACTTAAACCATACGGTGATAGAGCACATTTTTGTAAACTAAATAAAACTGTTTCAGCTTTGAGTTATTTGTAAGTTAGAACTAAATCAGCATTATAGTTTTTCCTCCTCTCATTTCAAGTAATGTTTACACATTATTTATGTAATATTTAAAAAATATACTGGAACTGCCACCCAGACTTGCACACTGTCACTACATGGCATTTTGTTTGTTTTTTGGCTCTTTTGGCTGTTTATTTATAGTTGATTACAGTATGAACTGAAATATATTGGTGATTCATAAAACGAAGTCAATTGCAATACAACATAATTGAACTTAGTGACCAAATTACTTTTTTCAATTATGTTAAACAGTTGATAGTCATCTGGTGTGTGTGTGTGTGTGTGTGTGTGTGTGTGTGCGTGCGTGCGTGCGTGCGTGCGTGCGTGCGTGCGTGCGTGCGTGCGTGCGTGCGTGCGTGCGTGCGTGCGTGCGTGCGTGTGTGTGTTGAGCTGTGATATACCTATGTTGTTGCCAGTTGCAAGGTTTTGATCAAAAGGGAAAAAAATCATACTATGAATACAACTTCAGTGACTTCAGTAATTTCAACCTGGATCAAATATTCACACGTTTTTGTGAGTAATGGGGAGAACAGTTGGTTCAATATTGAGCGAGGCCACTGAAGCCACCACCAGCGAAACAGGCTGCAATGTACCCATTTGGGCCTTCTGTGCATTGCCACTTTATGTCCATTAAGATAACAGGCTCATATTTTTTTTCTAAGTGTCAATCAACATTACGGAAATGAACCCCACAGAGATGAAAAGGCACTGAAATAGCTATGGCCAAACCCACCAAACTCCATTTAAATAAACAATGTTTCTTTTATCATAAAACACTAAATTCAAAGTAGGCCGAAAATAAAACTGAATGGTTTGTTTGAAATAAACTCTTAATTCACCCAATTAGATGTAAAACTTTGCTGACTCTATTCATTGCCAAAAATACTTTATTTAATGGAGTCTGGTGGGTTTGGCGATGGTGATTAAGGGGCTGTTTAATCTTAATGTTAAACAAAAAAAATCAGTCTCTGTAGGGATCTTTTCCATGATGTTGTCAGACTCTTAAAATGATAACCTGACCCTGTCAGTTGCAAAAACAAGCACTTTCAGTGGATTTAATTTGACAATGTGCATGTGTCCTGAGTGGTTACATTGCAGCCTGTTTGCTGCTGCTGGCTGCTGGCCTCTTGAGGGGGGAAAATTACCCTTTAAACACTAATAAAAATGCTTGGGTAGATTGTTTTGTTCGTCTTTCCATGATGTTCTTTGGTGCTCAAGTACAGACTACTAACAAGTTATATACCCTGACAAAGCCAGTTTCCAGGGTCTTCACACTTGATTTGAGCTTTCTGGATAGATTGGGTTTATTTTCTAATCACCTCGGTGGCAGCACTGCAGGAGAACAGCAGTGAATTGGAAAACACTGACACTAAGAATGAAGCACTGTCAGTTTCCACACAAGCTGCCACAGTGATGAATTTAAAATGTATTTTTCAGTTGAATGACTGTTTATCTTCTTGGTTTGATTGTCAAACAGGCACTACATGAGGCTCCAAGAGACATCTCAGTTGATCAGAAGCAAAAATATTTTTTACTCAATATAGTTTCTTGCATCTCAGTATGTGGGTTTGCAATGTCCAGGAGCTAACAAGCATTTTTGTGTCACTCCCAAAGTAAATTATAGATTGAAAAAGGCGCATTCAGTTGAGCCATGGTAGTAAACAATCAACGGCAACATTGTAAACCTGGAGCCTGGAGTCTGTGCTTAGGCCTGTCACGATAACAATGTTACACTTGTGGTATGACATATGGACATGACCTCAATCATGTTGCTGACCTGAATGTTGCACTTTGTGTTTTCATATGTATTTGTTATTATAAGAATGGCACCGTGATTTTAGCCAACCTGATGACAAAATAAACAGCAAGGTATTCCTGAAATCGAAAGACAAGGACACAGTGACTCACCCTTTTTCCCTCCTCCAACCCCCACCTGCTTGCTTAAGTTTAAAGAAAATAAACTGGTGTTGCTTAGCCTGCAGCTGCACTTTCGGAGTTGAGGACGCACAGTCCTGATAGTCATTAGCTTGCCAACCCATGAGTCAAAGAATAATAATTATAATGATAGATAGATAGATAGATAGATAGATAGATAGATAGATAGAACATATCGAGCGCTTTTCTAGGTACTCACAGACGCAACTAGCAACCACTTGCCTATTTTATCAGTTGGTGGTTGGTGCTAATTTCCAGCATCGATCGTAATTATTTCTTGAATAATATATTGGCCAACAAAAGTAGTTATGTTAGGCTTTTTTGTTTTTTAATCTTAAACTGCTACCAGTTGCACATCCTTTAGGTCCAATCTTAGATTGAACTTAGTTGTTCCGTTGATAACTCTCATCTCCCAACACAAACTTGTCCTCGTAGTGCTGACATTCCCATTTGATGCCTACCACACTCTGTCTCAATTTTTCCATCTTTTTCTCACCGTCTCAATCCATTTTGCTGACATTCATTCACCTTTAACTCCATCCTTGTGTATTCTTCCAGAGCACAGCCATAAGCATCACTTCTCTTCCCATTTAGTTGCCAAACTGTTTTCATCATGATTTATGTAGCCGAAAACTTTTTTCCCCCTTTGCATTAGCCGTTTCTAATTTCTCGCATGTTGTATTTAATTTTCTCCTCCCTTTTGTCTGAATCCCACCATTACCTTAACAAATGCCTACTGTATATGATGTTCTTCATCAACTCCCGCATGCTCCTCTTGTGACCCCCTCTTTCCTCATTAAACTCTGTTAGGAGCTCTACTTGCAGGCTGGGTTGTGCTGGCTGATGTGTGATTAATAACACCGCTGTTGACCTCATGGCTGAACATTAACACAGAGCTAAACCGATTGCATCTCCATCTATCATCCCAATTTCCCATGCTTAGCTGCACCGCGCTACAGAAAATTGATTCTCTTTCATACAGTGTAGCTGGCACTTTTATTTATACTCCCGAGTGTGCCCATGCACACGTACACACATACTAAAGTTACTGCCTTGTTAATATATCTGCTTCGGAGTAATACTGATGAAGAAATCAATAGTGATTCAACTGCAAAAATGTCAGAGATTAAACTTTATCTTACCCTCTCTTCATCTCTTCCTTTTCAGGGTTTCCTGAATGCAGTGTTTGAGAGGCTAAAACAGTTCTTGGAGTGCTGTGAGTACTTGTCTCTTTGTCTGTCCTGATTCTCTGATCTGAGACTTCCCCCTTCAGTAAACAATCTCTGTCACCTGTGCTTTAATGCATACTGCATACACCTATTTAAACATCTAGTTCTCATGACAGCATAACATACTGTAGGAGTCAAATTAAAAGTTCATGCCGTGTCATCTTAAGGGGCTTAGTTTTTAATCAAGAGTTTCTCTTCTAAACCATTAGGAGAGAAAAGATCTCTTAAGTACAACTTATACCCACTGTACTATTATTTAAGAGTGAGCCTGACTCGAGGAATGAGAAGTTTTGCGAGATCGCTAGAGAGCAGGTTGAAGACACCATGAAATGTGTCTTCCTGGAAAGTCTTTGATGGTGACCTCATTCTGCACTAGTAGATGTAACCATAAAATCTAAGTAATAAAACTGTCCAAAATTGATTTAATAATCTTACCCTTCTGTCCCTCCTAGCAAATCAAACATGTCTTTCTCTTACACGAATACTCCATTAGTCAACGTGTAAAAATAATTGCTTACTGTGTTATATAGTGCAACATTGTGCTTTACCAGGGATTACCCCACATTAAAGTGCACTTTAGATGTTTATGTGTTATTTTTTGTAATGTTTTGTCAGTTTAAACTCTGGCTCTGAAGAAATGATATTGAGAAAAGATATTAACTATTATAAAGATGGATAACTATAATAAAGTTATTAACCTTTTATTTTACAGCTACTTCTGTTTTAGTGTGTAACGTTAATTATCATATCAAGTTTTCTTCTGTCTTTTTTCTCTGAATTCTCTCATCAACATGCCCTTTTTTTCATTCACTTGCTAGCTCCCTTGACTCCTCTCTTTTGCTCCTGCTCTCATGAGCTCATATATGCATATGCTGTCTCTCTCTTTTTCTCACTCTTTCTTTAAATTAGTCTGGAAGTTATCAACATATCTTTGTATGTAATGCTAATAAACATCACATTAGGTGCCCTCCACACGACCTACTATAAAGTCACCTGGTGTTCTCCTTAGAGTATAAATGAAGCTTTAAAAAGGTTGGAGCTGTCGTCATGTAAGTATTTGAACACTGCAAAGTTTGGCCCTGTAAACTCTTAGTTCCCCCTCAAGGCCTTTATACACTAGGGGTATGATTAACAAATGGCAAGAAATTTTGCAAAACACTTGCCTGTGAATATTTACAAGGTGCTGCAATACAGAAACAATAAACAGGTCCGCCTCTGTCATAATGTTGTTATCTAAAGGCTGTCCCGAACAATGTGATTGGGTAATGCCATTATTTGCATTGCAAAATTGACCACATTCCAAAGAAGTCAGTAAATGAACAAATAAAATTACTTTCCTTTTTCGCAGCATCATTCGAGGTGAAAGTACTCATTATGAAAAACAACAGTTAAAAAAAGAATGTATTGATAAGCAAACTAAATGGACAAATATAATGCCCCCTTGGTGTGAGGCCTTTAGTTTCTGAACCATTGGATAGTACAATCGACAACGCAGGGACCTTTTTTGGCACCTGGAACTTTGTTGCTGCAAGAAAATGTGTTCCCTAGGTCCTCTGTTGAATAGCATGTAAACTTGAGTTCTTATAAAAGCTCCTCCTTCCTTTGGAAAGTTCATGTGGTGGGAAAACGCAATGACTGACACCCTTTGAGTGGTAGCTACCCAGTTCAGTGGCAACTAAGATAGCTGACTTTCATTGCCTAATTTGACTATCAACAGTCCTTTCCTCTTTTCCACAAAAGTTTTTCATGACAACACCCAGTGAGGGAGAGATAAATCTCAGACACAACTCAACGAGCTACCATAGCAGCAGATGTTAGCAAAAATATCATTTGAGATATCAGCCACAGCTATCACTTCCAATATTTACTCTGCTGATGGTAGTGGAGACAGGGTCAGGATCCTGTTGGTATTTGGGCCTGGCAGATAGGAGAGACGGCAAGGCAGCTCACAGCCGGGCCAGGGAGAAATATCAGCTCTGCACAGACTGATAAGGTCAGCTATATAAACCGGTGTTTTTGGGGCAGTCTTTGTGGTCCATTCAGATGTCTGGCTCTACCTGTTAGATGTTTGTCCTCTGCATGAGGTCACCTTTCCATTTCTGTCAGTCACTGCACTGTTGAAAGCTTTTTTTTCAAGGTTACGTATCTAGCAGATAGAGCAAAAGAAAGTAAAGAAAGAAAGCTGAAACTAAATCATTATCTCTGTCTCTGTCAGTGGATTTTATTAGCAGGTTTTGCTGGTTCAGATGTATGACCTCAGGGACTTTGATGACTTTACACAACATCTGCTTACATTACCAGCTGTCGTACACCTGCAACAAGGAAACAATGACACAGACAGAAAGTCAGTAAAATGCAATGTTGTTTTGATCTAAATAGTCCTGATCTTAAATCCAAAAGAAGCAAGACAAACAAATCTTGGAGTCATTTACCCTTTTTAATCAATCTAGTGTCACTTTGAATTACGAGTTGCTGATAGAAATTAATGTGAGTGTTGGGGGAGAGGAAACTATGACCCTGGTTGTTGCATAAATGATTGGAGGAATGCCAGAGTCCGTTATGGTCTGTGCAGATTTCATCAATGAGGTTGACAAGGAAGTAAACTACATGAGACATCTTTATTGGCTCTAGCATCATGAGTAGTTTTATAGAGCCAGAATTTACATCAGAGGGTCTGAGTCATTCATGGTCATCTTTGAATTCTTTTATTACTGTACTTTATTATATTCACCAACGTAATGGGCCCATGGGACTTTCACAAGGCGGGAAGGTGAAGTGGGCATTTGACCTTAGAGTGAGGAAAAGTTTCTTGTATTAAATCAGGGTACATCAATCTCAGCACGTTTCTCAAGCAACCTTTTCTTTCTCTGGCTGTCTGGCTCTTACTCTTGCGTCTTCTAATCTTCCTCCTACGTATTCATTCATTTTTGTCTACCATGTCACATAAGGTTCATCATGACTGTAAGATCGGACACTAGTTAGGATAATTTCTCATTTAATGTGCCACATCATTCTGAAAAGAATTCCTCTGAATTGACCGTGACTCATAAAAAAAATAAAATCTCATAATCAACAATTGGCAGTCGTTCCCTATGTGGGCTTTATGCGGTGTGTGCATTTCTATGGAGGTGCAGGCTAAATACTTAAGTAGAGAAAAAGTTCAGAATTTCAACACATCATGCTGCTGCTCTATCAGTGCATCGACATTTAAAACACTGTTAACGCGTGAATTCTCAAATATTTCACAATCAGCCCTGATTTTTATTACTTTGACAGAAAAAATGACTAAGCATAGTTCCCAAAGTGTCAAACTATTTCTTAAATTAAAATCCATTGGATCCAAAAGCTTAAATATAAAAATTGCTCACTCTTTTTTTTATGGTCAGAGAAAGCATGTTCTAGTCAGGACACACTTTGAGGTTCAAGAGATTCTTCTGATTATTTTCACTGACTTTATGGATATTGCTACGGACTAGTCAGTATTAAGGTTAAGTGCTTATTATCTGACACTAGTCCTTACCTGGATTTTGTACTAAAAGATGAGACGACTGATGGACTGATTTCCATGACCAAAGAAAATAGCCAGGAGGTGAGTTAGCTTACTGCTTTAGCACGCTTGTGGGCAGGCTAAAAGTTCACGAAGTTCATGAAGATGTATTATTGACTAATTAAATTAGTGGAATTTAGTTTAAAATAACTGTGGGTGATCTTTATATTGCCAAATTATGTTAATTAGCTGTAGATGCTGTATGCTAAGTATACTACTGTTAAGTAACAATGTTGTGGGGTCGTTTTGTATTTCAGGTCGGCAGGTTGGTCCAGACAGCGTATGCAGAGAAAAGCTGGAGAAGATGATCATACTCTACACTAAAGTTGTAAGTTGACTTGTTTATAAATATATAATAAGAAATACCAATTCCTGTTTCAGCTTTAATTAATAGTTTGTATATTCGTATCAAGGATTTTGCAGACCAGTTATAGTCTAACTGTCTTTTTTTAAAATCTCTCTCTATTCCTCTTTCCTTCTGTTTGTCCACTTCTGTTCATTTCTTTCCTTGCATCCATGTAGTTGTTAGATTTTCTGGAGTACCATCCATGTGCATTCATACCTCTAATCCAGCGTTCCCTGGAATTTGCCGTCAGCTACCTGTTCACACCTGCAGGGGAGGGAGTGACCTTTGAGCGATTCATCGTTCAGTGCATGAACCTTATCAAGATGATTGTAAAGAACGATGCCTACAAACCTTCCAAGAACATTGATGGTAGGATATGAGAGCTTTGGGAAAGAGCAGCAAGAAGGGTGGAGAATAAACAATGAATGAATTGATGACATGGGAGAATGAAATGACATGATAGACCAGTGATAAGAATTGCAGACATGGATAAGAAAAAAGAAGAAATGAAAGCCAGACAAATCTAAATTTTATGTTTGTGATTCAGAGGCCAACATAAAAGGACACGAGCTCTTCAAAGCTGATCACTGACAGTTTTTTGAAAAGCACAGCGCTGTAATACCATCTGCGTCACCGTACCTCACCATGGCTCATGTTTATTTCAAACTGACAGAGGCCTCCAGTGCTTCATTAGCAGTGGAGCACAGCGCTATGTCTTTCTTCTGCCAGCTAGTACGGTCTTTGCTGTGCCTTGTTTAAGATCTTCCTCCTAAGCAATCGCTAACAGAGTCAAGGATTTAGTGGTTTTTGTGTTAATGCTTTGGTTTCACTGGAATGTTTGAGTGTGTTGTGGCGGCAGAGTTAAGTTTGACTTCAGATTTGCTCTCCATTTACAATTTCCAAACAAGAAAAACAAAGTATTTTGAGTAGCACGGTAACATAGCAAAAGGGAAAGTTGAGCCTTGACTGACCCATTAAAAGCCAGGAGCTTCCATCTGACTCATTCATTAGGCCCATGCTGTCAGTCAGATCGACAGACAGGAAGACCCATGTGTGTCTGAGAGTATTAGAACATGGTCTTAAGTACTGTTTGAGAGTAGTGACACAGAGGTCAGGGTTAGAGTGGAGGTTTAAAAGTTTAAATGACAAGCAATCTGTAAAATCTGTAAAGTCTTCCCGCTTGCTTTATATCAGAGCGTTTGCATGCGAGTTGCATGCGACAAATTTATCATAACACATGCTGAGTAATCGATCTACTAATTGCATTTTGGTTGTTAGAATAAATATTCTTAAATCATAAACATTTTCAATAAAAATCAAGATGCAGAGCAGAGGTTTCTTTTTCCCCACTACAAACTATCATAAAAATATATAATTTCAAAGTTGGTATGCAGACTACAGTAGATGACTCACCAAAGACAACTTAAATTGTTCCTTTCTAACAAAAGCCTTTGCCTGAAATTAAGTCATTTGAGTATGCAGCCTACTTTTATATTTCAAAGTCGCATATACTAAATGTACTTTGTACAGATCATTTTGATATCGCTATGAATTCCACCATAAATTGGATTTAAACCTCTGAAGTGCAGAGAAGTACAAACAGGAGATAGTAGTGCTAATAGGACTGTGGACTCTTTGACAGATTAATCGGTAATAAAATATTCTTATTTTCTTAATTCTTTCTTTTTTTTTATCTCCTTTACACTCCCTCCTCTCCATACCTCTTCCCCTCCTCAGACAGTAAACCAGAGAGTCTGGAGGCTCACAAGATCAAGACAGCATTCTTCACACACCCCACACTGACAGAGATTGGACGACGGCTCGTCTCACACTACTTCCTTCTCACAGAGGAAGAGCTGGCAATGTGGGAAGAGGACCCTGAGAGCTTTGGTAATAGCACATCCTCAGATACACATGCTGAATCCAAATGCATAGACTTATCTGGACCTGCAGACTGGCAGAGTTAACAGGCATGTTCAGTTCAGAATAGTGAGGGTTAACTACTTCTACTTTTCATGAATTCTGCAATGTCGCATTGCAAACAAGCTTCGCCAGAACCTATTGTGTAGTTGTGATGCAGTATTTATGTGTTAAGGTTAGGTGCTGAACACATCAGTGATAGCCTTAATAGGAATTTCCTCAAATGTGATTCGTCTATGATAATCTGCACGACAGCTTCCATACAACTTTAATGCAACCTCTACCACTCATAGTGTTAACCCTTAGAAACCCAGCATTGACCCATTTTGGCCTTCTTCTGGAGTGACAAGGGAAATAGCAGGTCAACAGTATATTTCCTGTGTAGAACGAATTTACATTATCTGAAAGCTGGGAAACTGAAGATTGATTTAAGATTAATCCCAGCTCTTTGTGTCAAGTTTTTCTAGTCATAATAAGCTCTGTTTTATTTAGGTGCCAAATCAAACATTAAAAATTTTGAGTCTTTCAGGGCTAACAACTCCATGATGGTGCGATGGCTGTTCCCATTCTCACGTGTCTCATACGTTGTTGCAGCAACGTTTGGTGTAAAATTTAACCATTTTTGACCACTCAAATGTTGATTAAAAACAGCCTCAAACCCTTCATAATACCACATTAAGACACTAAGAGCTTGAGGAACACCATAGCAAGATCCATGGTGTGAATTGGTATCAAAAACATTTGACATTTAGAGATCTCTTCAAGAATGTAACTTTTCTGTGATCTGTTGACAAGCACTTCTATTCTCGAAATTGCTCAGAAATTCCCTAAAATGAGCGTGTCACAACCTTTTAAAGACAGTAATGACGGTGGAGGTTGCCTGTGGGTCTGTTTGGATGTGCTGTTTAAAACAGCAATACTCCACACAACTACCTGTTTTATAAAAGGCTCATGTGAAACAACATGTTTTAAAAATTGCTGAGCTTTGTGAGAGATTGAGATATTTGTAACAGAGTTTGTTTCACTTGCAGACTTGATGTAATAAAACTGACCTCTCAGGAACAGCACTTTATGATGCTGAGACCATAAGAGCCTAACGCTGTAGCTCAATTTGGTGACATTTGGATTCAGTTCTACAATCAGACATACACGAGTGTGTAAAACTACATTTGCACTTTTGCCCTGACAAGATGTTCAGTGTTTCTGTTGGCAGCCTTAGCTATAATCCTCAGAGCAGCATTTCCTAATAGATAAACATTTGCCATCTCAGAATAGAGTTCGGGCCTGTAGCAGTATTAGCTTGACAGACCTCCAAAGACACCCACTCAACATCTCTTCTCTTCTCTTCTCTTCTCTTCTCTTCTCTTCTCTTCTCTTCTCTTCTCTTCTCTTCTCTTCTCTTCTCTTCTCTTCTCTTCTCTTCTCTTCTCTTCTCTTCTCTTCTCTTCTCTTCTCTTCTCTTCTCTTCTCTTCTCTTCTCTTCTAGCTGTTGAAGAAACGGGTGGTGACTCTTGGAAATACAGTCTACGAGTAAGTAAAGACACACACTAAGAAATGATATTGATTACCTTAGAAGGGGGGTGCAGAAACACAGACAGGGTGGTCCTCTGTGATTTCAAGTACTTTGGAGTCTGTAATTGCTCGATGATGACGGTTGTATGGGCAGTCTTTAACCATTGCCACATAAAAAAAAAACATGCACCATCTCCTCTCTGGTACCCTAAGCTTGACAGCATCTCCGAATAATGACAAGAAGAAAGCTGTTAAAAATGAAATTTAATCTGTCCCATGTTTCACCGAAATGTCTAGTTTGCCAAGATTATAGTCTAAATTTTACAAGACAAAAAACAGAACTGAACATAAAACCATAAAAAGTTGACTAAACGAACCATACCAGCAAAAGATTTCAATTTAATGGGCCTGTGATGTTAAATTTTCACAAATATCTTTTTATGTGTGCTATATTTAAAAAAAAACTTCAAAGTATTTTATGTGTTGCTATCAGAAGGTTGTATTCAATGCAGCATCATAAAACAGTTATTGGTCCCCAAGGTGTTAGATCCTGCCTCTGTGACTGTGGCTCGTCTTCAGCTGTTCCTGTGTCATGAAATAATATCTTATTCAGTGTCTTGTTTCGTTGTATATAGCCCTCATATATCTTCCATTCCCTCTCTATGTTGAGACCCATCTATTTACTTCCATCACGTCAGATGTCAACCTACTGTTTGGCTGTTTTTTGAAGTAGAGTGGAGCATTTATTCATTGAACCTCAAGGCCTTGCTGTAAAAGTTCTTTACTCTTATAAAACGCGCTGCAGTAGTGAGCTAATTACTTAACACTTCATAATTTTCGGCTAACAGTTGTTTTGTTTTTTTCTTTTCAAGTTTTTATCCTTTTTTATTGCAACAATGCTCCATTTTGTTAGGTCAGTCTTATGATGTTTTTAAGAAATATTTAAATCCTTTTTAATAGGGCAGCAGGTGTTAATAGAATTCAAAATGTTAAGCGGTTTTTAACTAGGAATTGCAGAGAGGTCCAGCAGTTTTACAGTGTTCCCTGTTGGTTGACTGCTGTGGCCTGGTGGACAGGCTGGCCAGTATCACATACTGCCAAACCAAATCCAGCTTTCAAATTTATCACTTTAAAGTTTCTTCAAATATTAAACAGTTCCAAGAATTACTTTTAGTTACTTTTTAAAATTAACATTATTTTCACATTATATTAGAACCACCACATAGCACATTTTTTTTAAAGATGTCGTTATTTCCGTCTTCCAAAATAGTGGTGGAAAAACACCAGGATCAAATTGCAGGTATGTGAGGGCAAAACACCATCACTGACCTGTTTTAAGGTCCGGTGTATGATTTAGGTTGATATATTGACAGAAATGGGATATAATATTCATAACTCTGTTTTTATTGATGTTTTTTTGTGATATAATTTCTTTGATAGCATATAAAAAATAGCATTCACTAAAAATGATATAGATAATATCTGAATATGCAAAAATGCAAAATCCTGAAAGACATATGAGTCTCTCTGAATTTTGATTATGACAATTAAATAAAGGAAACTTTAACCAAATGTTTCTCAGAACAGACAAACCAAACACTGGCTCTAGATGGGGCCATTTGCAATTTCAGTGTTTTTGCATCAGCCACAGTAATTCTCCTTCATGCTTAGCACAGGGATGAAATTTCAGTTGGGTGCAGCCTCACCGGTAGATGCCACCAAAATCTACACACTAGACGAAATCTCTCACCGAACACCTCTGGTGTAGCTCGGCTAAAGGACAAAAAAACCAAACACATCAGCACGTTGGCGTGTCCTTCACTACCGGTAGCCTACCATCAACATTATCTTGACGTCACCTCTTCTACTGACTATAGCAGTTTAGATAAAAGACACTGAACTGAGCGTCTGTTATTACACACATGTGAACTAAACAGAGACACTTGTCCCGTTTGTTAATTCATGACAATATGCCACTGCAGTTAATAGCGCACTGCGGCAGAATTATAGAGGGAAACACTGTAATGGTTATATGGCGATTTTTTGGCATTTATAAGAAAGATTATTGTAGCCTGGCTGAGGTTCCTGTTGGCCTGTCGGCCGGCCAAGCCTGTACAATGTTAGTGGAAGCACTGAAGTACTTTGTTTTAGTTGATGTTAATTTCTCACATACTTTAAAAAAAACGGGTTTGCGATACGAATCAGTGGATTGTAATGAAAAATGATCACTGTCCCTAAAACTGGAAGTTTTCACAGATCCACATCAATCCCTCTGCAAATCTTTGCAAAGAAGGGTAACTTTATAGGTTCAAGAGGCTTATTTTAGTTTGTAATTTGTCCTTACATAGCAACTGAATACACACACATTTCTTTCTGTGTATTAGTTGCTCTTGATACAGGAACTTGTGACTTTTCTGCACAGTGTACATCCTCCTTTGACCTTCGTATTAGCACATGGTCGTGCTCAGGATGGCTCATTGATCAAATGTCACTATCCATCTGTTCCTCCCATGGTTGCCAATACTAATAGCTGATTATATAAGTGACCCTCCTCCATCAATATTACACCTGTCTATATTTTCCCAACAGAACAAGGGTTTGTGTTTGTCTTAATGCCATGACACTGGATCTGCTTTTTAAAAGTGTCACCTGACCGATTGCCACCATGGTTCAAAGGTTATAGCATTACACTGCATTCCGTGAGAAATCCCAGGATGTATTCATGATTTGAAATTTCTTTCAACTTTATTTATTTAATATAATTTTTTTTTCTTGTGACATCTAAAACCAATAATCAACAGAAGGTGGGTGGACAGCTATTTTTCCAACACACACAAACACACAAATCCCCTGACAATTTCACATTGACTTTGTATTGAACCAGGCACAATGCATTGTTTATGTGTTTGTGCACAAGCCTCTTTGTTTAAAATCTTTTTGTGTATAGAGAGAGGGTATGCACTGACATCACTTGCCCAACTCAACCAAAGCAGGCTGCTGAGAATAGGGAGAGAAAAACAAAATGAGTGAATATGATGACTTCATACAGTGCACCATCTATTCTGCCAGTTGAATGTCTTCCTTTTTGTCCCCTCTTCTCTTTTCCTCTATACAGCCTTGCACAGAAGTATTGTTCCTGGATATCTTCCACAACTACAACCAGACTCTGATACCAGTGCTGCTGGATATGGTACAGAATCTCCAGGGTCAGTTAAATGTCAATTCAAATATTATTATATGCCAAAAGCAAAGTCTGCTCTCTTTTCAGCAAACCTTTTAACATCCTCTCAATGCAAGGAAAACGTGTACTCATTACCAGTTTATCAGGTACTCCTACCTAAAACTATTTCTCTTTAATACAGCTCTACATTAATCTTACCTTCATAAAGTTGTTAAAGCTGTTTAGATTGTGTGGTCCTTTTGTAAGCTGTTTTTGGTGCTTTTGGAGTTTAGTGTGTTATAGTGTTCTTTGTAATATTTGTCCACACCAATGTTATTGTATAGGTCCCACTTTTTCAACAAATTAACAAGAATGTTATCTTAAATGCCGGGAGTATAGAGTTTAAAGGCACATATTGGCAGAAATTAAATATAATATTCCACTTCTGCTTTACCTCCGGGGCCATAGGGGCAGCCATGACTCAGAAGGTAGAGCAGGCTGGCCTTATCTGAGGGTTGGCAGTTCAATGCCCAGCTCCTCCAATCAGCATGTTGAATTATCCTTTCGTAAGGTACTGAACCCCAAATTATCCCTGATGGCGGTGCCATTTACGTTAGGGAGATGTTGATCACAACTCTTCACTGCATGTTTTGCACATGCTCTTCCACTGTCAGGGAGGGAGAGGCAGAAACTGCCAACCAAGTCCCCTTACAGCCCCTCTTGCTCTTTGTCTCGTTTCCCTGCCCTCTCTCGCCTGCGGTCTCTCTCTCTCTCCACCAGGTTCTCTACATGTTTCATTGCTTTCCCTCTCTCTCTCCATCCTCTTTCTCTCCCTTTCCCTCTTGATTTAGTCCATTAAAACTCCTGCCAGAGTGCAGTTGAAGCATAAGACAGTTCACATCAGTTTCATGAAAAAATAAGTAAATAAACCATAATTTGGCGAGTACCCGACCCAATTCAAACCCGAGGCAATAGTGAGAAAACCGGCAGGGCTGGACCGGACCCAATCGGGTTTGGGTAGAAAATCAAAGCTCTACCTCATTTCAATTTTCTTATTTTGGATACTATTTAAATTGGGTAAAATCTTATTTCAGCATAGAGCTACACGAAGCACATTGATGCATTTATTCTTTCTCCACCCCCTTTTTGTCTCTCACACACACAATGACAACAGACCGGTTTGCATCTGTCATTAATTCTAACCTATGTAAGACGAAACTGGTTTCAGCCCTATGGAAACCATACTTATGCTTGTTCCAGGAAATGTGACATCTACAGTTGCTAGGAAAATAGCAATATGGGGTCCTGAATTTGATGAATTTACTGTTTACCAGACCACACACCTGGTATATATTTAGGTCAACATTGTGTGAACATTTTGGCCTTCTGGTAGTCAGCAATGTAAAGACTGACCCTGTTTAGTTAATTTATGTGAAGTTAATTTCCAAAGTTAATCTACCTCAGTGTTCTTACAGTTGACTTAAAAAAAACAGAGAAAATGTTCCCAGTTGTCCCCTTTTTTGTCTTTGTGTTGGAAAGATGCTTTAAAGAGAAAATTGCCCTGCACTGCACGTACAGTGTGCCTCAGTTTCCCTGTAACACAAACTGGGCCTCAGATGTCAGACCCTATTTCCCATCATAAAATGTAGCATTGTCTCAGTCTAAGTGATACATATTTCATATATCAGCAAGCAGCAAAGTGTGTAGTTTTGCCCATGTTGCTTTTAGCATTCACAGTATGTGTAACATGCAATCTATAGGCCTGACAGCTTTAAGTTCTCCAGGGACAACCGCCACCATTACAACCACTCACAGCTCCTCAGTCATACACACACGCACACACACATACATGCGCGCGCACTCAAACCACACAGCCACTAGTCCCCTGGTGGTCCTGGCGTGTAGTTCTTGTTCTTTTGCTGAATTAGTGGTGCCATTGCTCAAACAGCCGGATTAGAGAAGGGTCTGCTTCTGGCCTGTCTCCCAAGCTGCTTTCATCTTTAAGTGACAGAGTGGAAATGGTTTCTGCTGAAGCAAGGAAGACCCCAGATTGTTGTAATTCTGTGGTTGAAGAGAGGCAGCTATTGATTTCGAGAACTGAGTACACAACAAGAACTAATAGAGGGAGAGAAAAGACAAGTTAAATGATTGATACAAGAGTGATATAGTGGAGTAAAGGCCTCTTCAGTTTGCAACTGTGTCACGATGTGGGCACTTGGTCCAATAAATCATAGATCATCTGTTATTAAATAAAAATGACTGACTGTATGACCAATAAAGTATGTGTCTGTCTTTTCAGGCCCAACCAATGTGGAAGACTCTGTGCAGCTGCTAATGAAGGATGCAGGTGAGTCTTGCTGGTTCAATAACTGTTATCATCCCTTATGCAAGGTGTATTAAATGAGCTATTTGGAAGAGGAAGAGTCACTAAAATAGAGTTGCTCAAATTACTATTTTATCTGCAACACGACATATAAAGGCTGTGAAATTTGTTTATTAGAATTGTTCAACCACAATCCGAAACAATGAAAACAGATGGAGAGGGTAAAGCAGGTTAAATAGAAATTTGAATAAATAGAGCTACAGGATGCATAACAATCATTTTAAGCTAAGATACGAAGTCTGAATAACCACATTAAAAGGATAATTGTACCCATATATCCTTTTTTTGGTTGCTTTTAAATAATGTAATCCATTCTTGTTATACTGCTTTCTCTTGTGTCCATGACCATCTTGTTCCCCCCTTCTTTTTCTTCCTTTCTTTTTCCCTCTCTCTACCTCCTTTTAGTATTTATCGCTCTATGGCAGGTCAGGGCTGCCTCTCTGGTGGTTTTATGGCATACACAACTAAATCACAGACAGTTGGGATTGCCTGCTATTAGAGCCTCTGTTAAAGCTGGGTGCCCACAGAGATCTCAGCAGTCTGCTGACAGTGTTGATAAAACAGTAGACATCACTGGATGATGAAGCTGTGCTGTGGCAGCAGCAGTGACATGTAATTGTGGCTGTGAGAGCAAGGCTCGTTGAAGAGCCCACGCTTAATAACAGAAGGTGTGATCTGAAATTAGTCAATAATTATAATGGTGCTAATATCATTATAGACTGAAGCCCTATTCGCTAGGGACTAGTTATTACCTGGGGACATCTTGTAATTTGCAGTAATTGCGGAGCTCGCCTGTGATCTTAATCCTGTGCGATTCTACCATGTCTGTTATTTTCCCCAGGTGAAAATTACACAGGAAATTACCTACCATGTTTTGCCTAACACAGAGGTCATGTAATAGTTTTAGTTCTGTGCTAATTGGCATCTCTGTGATCTGGGGTCATGATTTTTATTTATTTAGTTTTTGCAAGGTTTTTTTGTTTTCTCTTCACCTTTTTCTGTCTCTGTCCTGGTCAGGAATTATAGAGGCTGTGTTGGCATTATGAATAAAGATTTTGACAGCATTTTGGGTGCTAGGGGCTCATCTCACTACGCAGCATGCAGAATATTTCCTAGAATCATTTGTAAAAAGAGCGAGCTGAAATTCATCAGAAGAGGAAAAGATGATGCGATGCAGAACCAGTTCTGTATAAAGAAAATATGTAGATGGAGAGAGTTATGTAGAGCGGTTTAAATGACTGTGTTTTGATGATAGGGGTAATTTCTAAATCACATGAGGTCCTATGGTAATACTGGTCCTGTGGGAATAGAGCTTAAGACCTTAATTACACTGTTGTAAAAAGCCCCCCAACCCAACATATAACTGAGCGTAGGATTGTACAAGAAATAGGAGGCACTCAAGAGGCTAATTATTTAAAAAGCTTTTAATATCTCATGGATATGTATAGTTATAGTAGCTGTTTAAAACATGTCTTTGTGTTTCAGCAAAGTGCTAAATAGTCGCCTTTGGGCTGCTTTTTATACATTTTGGTAAGTAGTCACATTAGCAACAGGGACTAGTAAATAGTTTAAATAGATTACTGCTGACAGATGAAATCATATGAGGGATAATGCTGAGCAGAGGAAACCACACATCAAAAATGATACGTCAGGGCAAAACAACAAAAAACACATACAAGAATTATGCATAACATCTTAAAATCTCTTAACATTAAAGTTTCAAATGCACCCAGAAAAAATTGTCCCTTGATGTTTTTCAAAGGGCCCAGATGCCTAAAAAACAACAGAGTGAAGTGCTTTAAAGACATTTTTCATATGTAATAGATAGTGCTGCATAACAGCCACATTCAAATCATGATAACCTGCGCAGACTCTTTTTTTTAAATTACTGACAAATTCTGCTAACTTGCATTCAACTAATTATGAACCACCCTCGTAGCAGTGCTTTTAATTTTTGTGATGCAGACATCCATGAGGTGTTAACATATTTTTGTAGGCCTTGTATCAGCCCTGCATTTTTCATTTTAATGCTGCACTCGCAGCAGGGCTTACTTCTTCTTTCTGAAACTTTGTACATAAGAACTAAGTAAATATATTTCAATGTGCTATAAGGCCTCTGAGAGGCCCTTTTGGACCACTAAAAACACAGCTAAAACTGTATGAACGTCTCATTTTGGGGTGCCAGAATAATATAGCAGGGCTGTAGATGAGAAAATGACTATATTTTACCTTCAAGGCAAGCCAAATGATATCAGTAACAACAAACACAGGACCCTCTATACAACACAAATATGACATAATCAAAGCACTAATGAAGAATTAAGAAGAGTGGTGACTTACACAATACGGAGCTTTTAGCTACCTTTTCACTACAGTCTGTTTTTGAAAAAAAAAGGGAAATAAAGGAAAACTGCTGGTGTTTCTCTTCCTGAGAGTTTTATTCACCTATAAATAGTAGCCCCTCAAAGCTTTGGTTTTGTTCTAAGGACCTCGGTCAATGCGTCAGCACCTGTGAACTATCCATCTTTTCAGCCTGTCCTTCCATCCATCCATCTTTTTGGCACGATAAACAAGAGAAAATATGTCTGAAAGGTGTTAAGTCGCTCCATACGTTTTTGGATCTTTCTGCTGAGAGATACCTACAGTGTTTTATGTTTTTCTCCTGCTTTGGCTTCTCTTACTCTCTGAATAAGTAACGTCATTTTTTATTTATATGGCCCAGTCACAAATCCCAAATTTGTCTCCGGGGGTTTTCCAATCTGTACAGCATAAGACACCTTCTGTCTTTTATGAGACTCGATTTTGGATAATGAAAACCTCCAGCCAAAAATTTAAACATAGAAGAAACCTCAGGAAATGTACCAAATGAAATCTCCTCTGAATCTCCTGGAGGACGAACATCCAGATCCAACATGTGGAATGAGGCGCCGACAGTAAGGAGAGAGACAGAGAAGTCCCAGAACAACCGATGGTCCATCAACACAGAGACGCTTCAGTTTAAAGAGAGAGAGAGGGGCAGGCACAGCAGTGCTTGTAGGACACAAACAACTGAGAGTTATTGAGAAGCAGTGGCTCAAAGTTAAATCATTCTTGTCGGCAGAACTACTAGGCATAAAATTATACATTGAGACTCACCCGCCAACCAGATAATGAAAGAATAAACAACTAATTGAAAGTTAAAGTGAAAGATGGGTTTGGAGTTTGGATTTAAAAGTCTCAACAAAAACAGACTGTCTAGTGTCCATATGGAGATTATTCCAGAGAAAGGGAGCATGATAGAAAGAGTCTCTTTGGCCTGCAGGAGCAGGAGTACAGGAGCAGCCTAATGTTTAAGGAGATCATAGAGGTAGGAAGGGACATGCTCATTTACAATTTTGTAAGCCATTAGAGGACCACAATAAGGTCCTCAGGATCAGTCACTAATAAAAAAAGGCCTGTTTTTAGCAATGTCATGCAGGTGAAAGATACACACACCATCACACACACACTTGCATAGAGATACTGTTGATCCCAAACTACTCTTTTCCAGTGTCAGGCTTGCATAATACCAGAGAATTAAAGTAATGTTAAATCTTCTTTTTTTCTTCATTAATTTCCCATCTCTTTATTCTTTCTGCCATCTCAGAAATCATTACCATTAAAGATAAAATATAAATAGTAACAATAAGCATCTCTTTCACTTCTGTTCCTTTATCTCTCTATGTTATATCGTTCTCATTCTGTCATCTTTTTTCTAATCTAATCTTTTATTTTTTCCCGTAACTTTTCACTAGTATTACACAGTACAGTACAGTAACACACTGGCACGCACAGATACCAACGAAGCAAGCCATTGATGTTCAAAGAAGGAGCTAACTTTATTGATTCACACATTATAAACCGTAACACAATGCATGCATGCATACATGTGTGCCCATAGTAGCATAAGTAAAGGAACATTGGGTGGTTGAACTATAAATATGTAGTCCCAGTGTAATAGGGGCTTACAAGGTTTCTGGAGTCGGCTGCAGAGCTGACATGATTAGACTTCAGCTAAAGGTTTACCCTTATTTCAAGTGAGACACTTGATTGACACCTCAGCTCCTTCTTTGTACGCTTAAGCTCATATAAGTCCTTACACTATAACTGTCATTTTAACACCTTTCATGGCTTAGACAATTTTTTGCCCCCTTTATCCATTTCCTATTATTGCCACTCTTGGTACTATTTCATCTGCTTTTTCATACAAAGTTAAGCCTGCTGTTGTTCAGCTATACATGAAGCAATTTGGTCCAACTTCCAGCTATTCAAGGAATGCAATGCAGTGTTTAGCTCTTGGCTGTCCATCCAGCATTGCAGCTCAGCATCAGCTTTTCAGCAGCCAACAATCCCACAGGATTTTTTTCCCCAGAAATTGCAATTTGCACAGGACATAAAACTATCAAATTCTAAACTTTGAAATAAAACATGACAAAAGATGTATTGTGTAATTGAAAATGTTAGACCCTCAAACAAAATGTCCTCTAGGGACAAATTGCAGTACTTTTGTTTTAGAAGTTGCCAAGGACATCAATAACTCAAGTCGCAGTGTTCTGCAGCTTATTTTATGACCATAAGACATCCGTTTTATTTGAATGGACCTATTGTACGTCTTTTTTAATTTCTCTCATAACTTAGACTGCTCATATCCCTTTTGTTTACAGCCCTTTTCTTAGTGCTACTGTGACTAAATGAACCATTTACTGACAGTTATTGTGGTTGTTTTGTCTACAGTATACAATGCAGTGGGACTGGCAGCTTATGAACTGTTTGACAATGTGGACTTTGACCAGTGGTTCAAGAATCAGCTTCTTGGAGAGCTGCAAGTCAGCCATCACAGGTATGGTGTTCGATTTACCTCAGCATCTCTTACTTCAATTTCTTTTGTCTTGATAAAACTGCTTCACATTACTGTGATGAAGTACACAAAAATATAGAATCATAAAACATTTACTACTCAAGAAAAAATACCACCTCGATGTGGGTAGTATAGCACAAACACCTCATGCAGACAAGTTTCTGAAGCTTTTTAATGCTAAGTTTTTGTAAAGACTGTCACAGAGGAATTGGACTGCATCAGATTGCTTGCATAACGACTCACAGTATTTGTACCGAAAAGTATAAGTGTGAACAATACAGAACATCAAATCAGCCACGGCCTCAAAAATAACCACTGAGTTGAGTCATCTTCTGTCTGACAGAATCTTAACAAAAATGGAATGTGTCCCCTAAGGAAGTTTTGTATTGCAGGGTTATGGATTGAGCTGCATCGTGCTGTACAGATGTTTGGGAGTTTTCTTATGCTTCTTTGCGTGCGGTTTAATTTTTAAATACATCACTGTTACGAGGGTGATGACACATTTTGCCTCACTAATGTTATATAGACTTGAAGCTAAAAATGAAATATGAGGCAGCCAGGCAGTAAATGGCTGTTTGCTTTACTGCCCGTGAGCTCACTTTCAGGCATTATTTGTTTTTGAAAGGGATGTTAAGAATGTATTGCATCAGTGTAACTGATTTTGGACCCTCCAAAGGGAGGTTTTTCAGACGCACACGCTAAACTGTCATGAGAAATCAACTGCAAGACGGCTGCACAAGCAACAAAAGAAATCACAAATTTATTTTCTTTTTATTCTTAAATTATGATAACTATCTTAGTTTAATATATATTTTTTTAATAACAAGCATAGTAAAACAAAAATCACAAGTCATGTGCTGATGTCTTGATAGCTAATTAGATAGCTAGCTGATGTCACTATGTTATTGCTAAATTGTACATGGCAGTCCCACGCTTTCACAAATAAATTTAACTTCAGCAGTGAAGTTGCTGCACTTGTTACCGCTCCTCTAATATAAAAGGAAACCGGCAGGATAGGAGCACTGGTTGTTAACAGTATCCTACAGAGTACTGCTATGTTCTTTATTTAATAACAAGTTTTGTCAATTGATAGCCTGAAAACTTGAGTTGTTAATGAATCACTAGCATCCAGGCTTCTCTGTTGTCATCAGATAAATGGCAAACGTCATTGTGATGAAACCATTATTGTCATAGTTATGTCTGTTTACGAAAACGCCATGAGCGACTTCTGATGAGGTATCGGGGTCCTGAAGGGTTGTCCCACTTCATAGCTGATGATTGCAAACACTTTTTCTTGTAAGCCTGTTCTGGGGGGCTAAATTGCACTTCAAAGGGGTAAACATAAAAAAAAAAAGGGATCGGGCTGCTTGTATTTGCACGATCATCAACAAGCAGCAGTCAAATGTGTCACTGCATCATCAGCATCACAGGATAATTAAAGTAGAAAAACAGTAACTCTGCTTTCACCTTTAAGGTTTTTAAAGAGAGTCAGATGCAGTAACAATAAAAAACAGTGAGCTGATAGATGACTGCATTTAAAAAGTGATGGGAAAGATGGAGAGTGGCCAGAGGCGAAGTGGTGACAGCCACATGAAGAACAAAGAAGTGCCCTGCTCTCACAGACCCCAAGACAATCAAAGCAAAAAGCCCGCAGCACTCAAAAGGTCGGCCACTTGGGTTGGTGCTGACGTCATAGTGCGAGTGTGCTGATGTCACTGCAGCTCTGCTGCTCCCACACAAAGCAGGTGCGAATACGCCCTCCACTTTGTACCCTAGGTTCTTATTGCTTTGGTCTTTTTAAGTTTAATTCGCCTCCATACTCCCATTCTTCTGTTGATATTTAAAGTTTTACTTTATTTTAAAACACACAGCTCACTGAGACACAGTGGCCAGGGTGTGTCAGGCCTTAATCAATCATATGAGGGGCGCAACAATGCAACATCCTGAGAAATGAAACCAAAATGAGTGAACATCACACGGATGTAACCAAATGCCTTCACTGCAGTCTTATCTGATTTGTGTGCACTCACACACACTTTCACAAACACATGTGTACATTTATTAATGCTGCTCCCCCAATAACAAATGTAAAGAAGAGAGAATCCAACTAATGGAAATGAAAACTGGCAAGTGCAAAAGCTGAATAACATTAGGAACCCATTAAACAACCCATTGGCTCAGGCTCCTCTTTTCCCACAATTTATCTTCCGCTTCAGTGGCTCAAAGTTGGCAAAGTGATAAGTGCCACAGCTTTTATGCCTATGCTTTTATGTCATAATGTTTTCAGGTTGTTCATTCTGTCCCAAATCCTCTTGAACATGATATCTCAAAAATAAGGGAATTTCGTCAAATTTGGCATGAACGTCCACTTGAACTCAAAGATGTTTTATTAGATTTTGGTGGTCAAAGGTCACTGTGACCTTGCATTTGTCTCATCCTTGTGAACACAGTATCTCAAGAAAACTTTGGGGGTTTTTCTTCATATTTGGCACAATTGTCCACTCGAACTGATTGGAATTTGGTGGTCAGGGTCAAGGTCAGTGTGATTGCATGCAACGTGTTTTTAGCCATAACTAATCATGACAGTATTACACATACATTTCTAATAGGATATTATAATTATGAAGTCATTGCCATTTTATATTTTAAAGGTGAGAGGTGAACTTAACTGTGACATCATAATGTTTGCAAAAACACTTGGCATAACTCAGCATCATAACTCAGGAACAGAAGGGGAGACATTTGGTCAGACATGGAATTGGTGACAGGGGCAAGATGTGTCTGAAGCATCCATGTTTTTCAGACATGGGTGTAAACTGTAAGTGCAACTTGACCGGTTCGCAGGTCCATACAAACATGAGGCTGTAATTCAAGAGACATGATGTCTTCCCAATACAGAGTAAACCTTTAAAGTGATCAAGAATAAAAGTGCTGTGTTGATTGCAATTAAAGGTTGTTACCCAATGCAGTCGTTGGGCTCTAGGAATAATGGATATAAGCATGTGGCTTAACACTTGATAGATATTTGCAGGATAAATTCATCGTTTGTTTTAGCCTCCTCAGTGAAATTCCTTGAAAGATTACTCCATCCTTATCCCGTCCTTGTCCTTTAACTGCCAAATAATGTCTTTAAAACAACAGAAAGGTCGGTGGATGATAACCTATTGCTTTTTGCTAAGAGGATTGTTTTTAACTCATAAAGCCATGGTTAGATATATAAATGACAGTAGATAAACTTTTCAACTCCCATCGATTTCTCTGTTCTGGGCTGCTGAATCAGGCTGTGTTTCTGTCAGACCTGAGACATTCCCGCAGTCCCTTGAAGAGGCTTCTGCAATAAGAATGTAGATTTAGCATGGATATTATTCAGTATTATTGATGATATCCTTCACTGAGGAGAGTCTTCACCAGTCACAGGCTTGTGTTTGTTTTTACGTTATAATTTTAGAGCATCAAATGAAAACCCTGTAACTAAAGCATTTTTTTCTGTAGACAAAGTAGCTGTTTGCAGAGAGCTAAAAAGAATAAAAAAGCAAGGATTTTTCCCCAGATTACAATATTTTATGAAAGAAATAAACTGTTAGTAATAATGGTAATAATCATAATCATAATGATAATTATAATAATATGAAAACAAATAGTGATCTGTTTTGCTGAGACAGTGTTTTGACTGGGTGGCTCTTCAGTACAATCCATTTAATACCTCAGTCATAGGGAGACATGCTATCACAATAAAGGTTTGTATTGGTTTTCAGTTAAAAGTTAGTATACACAATATAGTGCAAATGAACACTCAGACAGTCAGTGAGGCAGAGAGGTGAGATGGAGAGGTGGATGTGTAGCGAGAACATGCAACAGTAACATTACTCAAATAGAATTGTATAGAAAGTTAATGAGAATCTGTAATATACCCCCAATACTGAGAATATACTTTTCTCTAAATTGTGACCATGTTTTCTAAAGTATTGCTAGTCCCGTAGTGTTGGCATTTCAAATCTGATGCCTGCAGCGTGCCATAGGGACATCAATTGACGTGCGTCAAGTGATGCACGTCAATTATTGCTCACAGTGCCTTTGCTGCTTAACTATGCAGCCTGTGACATCCTGTCACAATTCAATATTTTACTCTCAACCTCCAGTGGAGTGCATTAGTCACAAAAATGTACTTCCTCAGACATTTGACAAAGAAAACTCCCTGCTGGTCAAATAAGGGAAACCATCACATAGAGAATCCATACATACTCGCTCGATCAGTGTCCGGCAAGGCGACACAATTATAGAAAGAAGAACATGCAAGAGAGAATCATTAGGGCTTTTAGTGTTACTGTTATAGATCTTAGCACAACTCATGTCACTATATGAAATACATTTAAAAACAGCCATATTTTCACTTATTTTTTTCATATTCTACAGTTATTTTTTTATTTTTATTGATGTTATGTCTTTACATTTGAGCACTGTTTGTTGTTATACACCAAATCACCAAGCCATATTCCCTGTATGTGCACTGCAAAGCTACTTGGCAATGAACTTTTTTGGATTATGATTCTGGTAAAATGCACCATCACCAGTGAGTGAGCCCATAAGTTGTTCCACTCAAATACCCCACATGTGTATTTAATCTGGAAACACTTTTTTAAATTTTTAAGCAGCATCTTTTTCAGCACTCCATAAGCTGCAATCCGTACGCTTTGAAATTATATGCATGCACAGCAAAATTATGTGATATGCTGAGGAACTAAACTGCACATTATGTGTTGGGTATATTCACCCAGCAACCAGAAAGTTCCAAATCCCTGTTCCATGCTATGGGGGCTCATGATTGAAAGAGTTGTCACACTTTGTGGTAGTGACTCAACAAGGGACCCGTCGTACCTTGATATCAAAGCTGACCATGCAGACATCAGGGCTTTGCACGACTGCTTAAGGTTTATAGGTGGATGTTCCTTTTTACTGATGCTGCTTTCAAGTTCATTCCAAAGGTGTTCAGGCGGATCGCTATCAGGGATTTGTGGGTAACAGGCCATTAAGTGTTACATTGTAGAATTGTGATTACTTGCTATGGCCTCTGCCAGCTGACTTATCTCTTATTTTGTACGTTCAGTGAAATACCAAGAATGCGTAGTCTTCAGATCATCCGTCCTGACATACAACAACAGTGTCTTAATTATTCTTTTTTTGCATGTTTGATAACATCTTAAAGTCCATATGAAATCACATTTAGTCATCCCTCTTTGCTGTCAAAAATAATGTGAATGTAATTTTTAAAGTTACTGTTGGGGAAATATCAGAAATTCTACTTTTTGTCTCAGCTGGCTGGAGGGCCGTGCATTTCTCTGTTTGATTGACAGCTGCTGGCAGGCTGCCAGAGTGCTGATGTTACGCCATAGGGAACCGGGGAGGAGGTAGACAAATTCGCACTGTAGCCGAAACATCATGGGCAGACAGCGTGTTGTTAGTGGTGCTTAAGGATAAGAACACACAAGCACCTAACTAGACTGATGTTTGTACGTGTACATGGTGTTAAATGTGTACATTGTGTTTAATGTGCTGCAGCTCATTAGCTTTCTAATGGATATTAGCAGGGCACTTTTTCCTGGTGAATGTCTGTTGGTTGCTTTTTTAACAAGCAAAAGTGCAGGACAGAAAGAAGTGTGTTCATGTTTGTAGGTGAGATAAGAAGGAGAAATTAGCAGGAAAGGGAATACATGCTGCTCAGAGTCTGTTACTCTTATGTTGTATAGCAGGCTGCTGTCTGGCTCAATGTGACCACCTGCTCTTCCAATGACAGAGCACTGACGTTTACCGTTCATGTAAGATTTGATTGGTTATATCCAAATAAAGCCTCTGTTTACATAGACAGATACATGATGTAAATCTGTAAAATAAATCTAAAATGTGTGGCCGCTGTCTTGAAACCAAAAATATAAAAATGTTTACCTTTTTATGTTGGATTTAATTTTTATTTTTTTTATATATGTATGCATGCTTTGTCATACATATTGTACTGGCCTGGCTAGAGCTCCCTGTGTTCAGGTATCCAGTAAGCTTAAACATGTAGGCTACTCAAATAACTCCAGGAGAACCAGGATTCTGTTTCAGAGTTTAATTGAGTATTTTCTTTTTTTTGTAAAACTGCAACAAACACAAATTATATTTAATTTATATTGCATATATGAAATACTGGGTGTAATAACATTAGCAAATTTGTGGTAAAATGTGAAGATAAGAATAACTAAAGATATCAACTTAACATGTAAACTTAGCTGGGACCACATAGTGTAATTTGAAAAACAATAAATAAAATAATCATTTCTACAAGAATGCCTAAAATATATAGTTTCCCACACCCACTTATAGACGATGCATCTAACAAGTCATCTGATCATGGATGGCTACATGGCAATACTAGCACTACTTCCTGTCCAACAACAACTGGCTTCTGTCCTATGGACTGCCAAACATGCAGTTTAACACAGTTTTTGCAAAATAAAATGTATTTGCGACTGCATGTAGCTATTTATGCAACAACATGAACTGTATTCAAATAATAATGAATGGCTTACTACTTTTGTGCAGCCAGGGTTTTCTTTTGTAGTCAGGGAGAGTACAAACAAGAAATCAGAGGAAAAGTTTAAAAGTGATTTTTAGTTGTGGTTTCCTCAAATAGTCATCCCTCAGTTAGATTTTTTTTTATGTTTCTAATGAAAGTATGTATTTTACCTTCCTGTGTGTTTGCTAAACAATTTTGGATTTCTTCTGAATGCTCAATTGTTCTGAGTTAAGCCCATGTTGGAAGAGTTGAGCCAATGGGTTTGTTTGTGTTTGGTTGTGTTGTGTCTTGGGGAATGTGCATTTTGCTGGAGCCATTCTGTTGCATTATCGCTGTTCTCCACTGCCAACAGGTAACGCATACTGTGTGTTTACACTCACACACACAGAACCCTCGATATAATATTGTAAGTAGGGGATATTTTGGAAAAGGATTCCTCTGCAATATATTCTTGGCATGTAAAAGAAAATATAGGACACAAATGATAAAGGTGAGACAAAAACAATCTGGTTTTCTTCAGACAGAGACCAAGACAAAAAGTTAATTTTCAAACTTTGATGATGATTAGCCATAGGTATGTATTTTACTCAACCCCTCTCAGCTCTACTTTAAAAATATACATTTCCTCAAGGTCTGACTGCAGGTCTGCTCTGATCTGATATAGTTTTGCAACATTGAAAAAACACTACTGCCAGCTAATACAGAGAGACAACGTAGCTGAATATTTTCCCAACTTGGCAATATCTCACAAGAAGCAGAAGGACAATAATTATATTGGCATCTGCCAGAAGCCACATTCAAAGCAGATTTTCTGGCCGACACACTTGCCTGGTGCACATTTGTTGCAGTTACTAGAATATTCCCAGATCATGCTGCTCTGCCTGCCTTCTTTAGCCCTCTGGGCATTAGCTACTGGAGTGTTTAATACAGCTCACCTATGTGGACCTTGATTTAAATCACAGGAAACAATAACATAATAAACATTAGAAACAATATGCTTAACAGGAGAGATATATTAAAAAAAAATAAATCTTGTCTTTGTGGAGAAACTGGTGTCATTAGAACATCTAAATTAATGTCCAGACTAAAGGTCTGCTCCCACCTGTTTCCACGCCTGCAGGATTTTCTGCTGCCTGCTTTCCTCTCAGCCCACAGTGCGTCTGTGTCAGCTACCATACTGTTTCCCTTGGGCGGGGTATCATTTAGATTCTGTGCTCATCAATCCTAGTTCTGAATCAATTTCTTGGACATTTTGTGATATTCTTGTGTTGCAAGTGCTCACCTATCTCCATCAACAATCAGGCAATATCAGCACGGGTGTCAGATTTACTGCTTGTTTCATTCGCTCCGTGTAGAGCTGTAATGAAGTCGGTTCTAGCTGACAGAAGCCTTTCATATTATAATATAGCTCTGAAGTTACAAAGATATCAGTTATGATTTATGTTTTATGATTTTCAAAGTGTCACTAAAGTGTTGCATTCTCAGCCATGTGTGGCATGTTTTGGCATGCGAACAAATGACCACACAGCCTGCACTGCAAACACGCATCCCAGCGTGACTATTCATGCCTTCATGCAGCACTGGGGACAAAAAGAAAGAATATGAAAGAGAAGCATCATCGGCAGTGGGTCTTGTTGAGCTTGTAAGCTGTCCTGTCTCTCACAGACCTTTATTTTTGAAAACATGTGAGACAAAGACAGGGACTTACATTCTCTCAGGTGGGGGGAAAGGTGCACTACATGACCTCAACTGTCTGTGGAGCTTTTATGTTGATCTGCTGGTTGATCCATCTGTCCTTCCTCTTGTCCTTAAGGGCAGAGATGGTATACTGGACTGATTTAAACGGTTTTAGACCAGTATGTTGTAGATTAGAATTAAGGTAATTAGTTCTTAGCAACATCAACCCAACTGTTTGCTGCTTTCTATTATTAATTGCATACTTCACTGGTTTGAGTATTTTTTTAAGAAAAAGAAAAGTAAAAATTATCTTATTTTTTGTGGGTAAAACAGGTCATTCGAGGACATCATCTTGGGTTTTTTGTTTTTTTAAACACGGAGTGACATTTTTTAATGTTTTCTGACATTTAGAGAGTAAAAAAACTCATCAATTTAATTGAGAGATAATCAACAGAGTACTCAACAATAAAAATATATATAATTATATAAGAATCATAAGCTGCAGCCCCATTCTGAAAAGTAACCTTCTGTTTACACCATGGCCACCACCAAAAATTCACAAGGTGACCAAAAGTGCAAAGAAAAACAAGAGATAAATAGAGTTTGCAGGTAAGAGTGTGAGAACAAAGAGACAGAAAGTGATAAGAGCTGACTAGTTAAAGTATCTGAATATCTGTTTGTGAATGGGAGAAACAGGCAGCCCTGTGTGTGTGGACAGACAGTGTTACTAATATCGTCTGTTAGGGTGAAGCCCTTTTCTTTACTCTTTTAGGTTGGGTGTGTTCAGGATTTGAGCGTAATCATTAAATTCCTCTCTCTCCTGATTTAAAAACTTGTCAGGATTTTATAACTCTGAGTACAGCTGTGGGCATTCCTAGCTGTCAAGCAAGATGTTGCCTTCCAATTCAAATGACAGAATTTTTAGGCTAAACTATTTTTCATGATCTTTGAAAGTGAGATCCGAAATATTTCTGAGTTACTGAAAAACAGGCAAATCACCTCTGCGTCATGTCATGTGGCCCACCCCGCGTCTCCATGTCATCCATTACAATCATAAAATGCACAACTTGTCAAGTATTATCCCTTACTGTACATGTACAAGCTGTGTATGTGTTTACTTATTTGCTTGCAATTTTGGTAATCTTTTCCCTACTGGGCTCTGACAGTGTCATTGTGCTTCTTGTGTGTTTGAGCGCCGTGAAAGTCTGCCTGTTCCACTCAATACCAAGCAGCAACAGTCAAAATATTAATAACCACATCTGTCAGGAAAACTACTGTGTGTGACTTACATTTGTGGCTGAGCCTCAGGCCACCAGTAAGCCCCTTTTAAGAAGAAAAGTTGGTTGTTACTTTTTGGCATACTGACTACTCAAACACATACTGTACGCACAATCATATTTGCACACTTATCGACATGCGCACTTGCTGTTGATCTTTTCTTTCTTTCTGTGCCGCAACCAGAATACTTGTCATACCTGTGAGTCATCTTGTCTGAGAGCAGAGAGATGACAGCAAGTCAAATTTGAGCACCTTTCCGCACATGCACCCATACAAAACACTCTTACTTGAGCTTACACTGTTAATATCCCCAATCCCACAATAGCCAGAAGGAGCTTTTTGTGTCACCTGCAGAGTGTGTTCCATCATGCTACTGTCAAACTCTGCCAGAATACAGTAAAAGGCTGTGAAATACTTTGGCATTTTTACATTGCCTTTTTGTGGATTGACCTTTTGTGAGGAGTTTCGTTAGAAAAGTCATTACCTCTCCTGGGTGACCAATAGATGCTGTCAAGTGACTGTGCTTTGGATATCTTGAACTTAATTTTCTCTCATTGCTGGTATTTGCCACTTTGGATGGATTTTCATTGGCTTTATACTTCAGACATAATTGAGTTTACACAGGTAAAATGTAAGCAGAAAGACGCACCACATCAAGCTTTCATTGTTGTGGTATGTGAAAGCTGGTTTCTGAATGTCTCGGATATTTTTACACAGCTGGGTTTCGGATTGCGTCCTGGGTCACCCATATGCTGAGTTTGGCTGGGATGCTAATGAGTAGATATCTTTTGTAGTATAAATGCCAGTGCATCAAGATATATTCCCAACAAGGACATTACAGGAAAATTTGTCACCAATGCTGGACGTGGTGGCTGTTTTGTTGACAGAGCACCACAGCTGGAAAACTTGCCCATTTTACGATGAGTTGGACAAACTGTTGCGTGCCTGTCCATCGTTTTGTCTAATGGAAGGTGATATGTCTGATTTATTTGACAGTGATATCTCCGGCTGTACAGACACAACTGCTAACGTGCCTGACAAGAGTCAAGGTTGAAAAGATGAGAAGTCATGGCATCATATTGCATCATTTCAGTGGAGTACAACACATGCAGTAAACTCTGATCTGTACTTCCCGAAAGGTTCAATTGGTGGCGCACTCTCATAGAATAAGTGGATGATTGATGTGTTCAAGGCATTTACTGTGTTGGAATACTTTTATGCATAAAAAGAAGAGATGGGTGAGAATTAAACCTCTGCAATATTTTAAAGGTCCTCAACAAAAGACCATAAGCAAATGCTTTCTGTTTGAAATCATTCTGTTTTATTTTTGCCACGATCTATTGGTGAGTACTCAAAAAGTTCTATTAAGCTGAGCACACTTAAGAGTGCACTCAATGAGCACCTAAGCGAACACCATCCCTTTGTTTCTTGCACTGTCTGCTGTTAGCCTCAGTTCAAGCTACATTGTGCATGTGTCTTACTGTTTCCTTTATTTAATAGACTCACTGAGAGTGTGGATGAGTGCGGGGTCCATTTACCTTCTTGTGTAAGTGATGTTGGCAGTAACGAAATCTGAACAGAAGTTTTCAGTTGAGGGGTATTATTGGTGAGATGTGACTGGCAAAGTGTCTAAGCTTTCTACTTGTGTTCTGATCACCAAAAGAAAGGCATTTTAGAACAAAGTTTAAACACGGTCTTACAGTTTTAGATCTTTTTAAACTTGACAACATAAACACTGGGCCTCTTTGTATCTCCTGTTGCAAGGTTTGTTATTGCATTAACTGAAAGGAAGTAACCAGGGTCCTAAGCTGTTGCCCTAGCTGCAGAATAGCAATGAAAAAGGTCTTTACTATTTTGAGTGCAATTCTGTTTACTCCAGTTTTTCTTGTATCTGCTCCCATTGTGACTCACCAGGTCTTTCACCTGGTGTTGACACCATTAAGCGAAGAGATTTCAAGTCCCTCTGTGTGTACTGACACTTGCTCGAAGCGCTGTAGCTAAAAGGCTAAGCAGAAGTGTTGTAGAAACAGCATGAATACCTATGCGATCATTTAAAAAACAGGTTTACACCAGGTCTGCACTACCTTTTGACCCACTGAAAAGATCCCATTCTAAACTAATTGTTGGTGCCTGCATACATAATGTGGTATAACATGGACTTGTAATAATAATTACTTTTGGCTCAGACTCTGAAGGACTCGGCATATCCTCAGTTGCACAGCTCTTCACCTTAAATTACCTCATACAGATTCCAGTTTATGACAGTAACCACATATTTAAATGCATGCAGACACACTAAATATGAACCAAAGTAAGCATCACACAAAAGCAGGAGGCTTGTAATTTATACCACATTTCCCTAGAATGCATTAATATCTGCAAAATAGAGGCAAAGGAACCGTGTGCCCACTTGTTCAATGAAAAGGTGGAACTGGCATTCAGCTTTTCATTCCGTTCATATTTTGCCCACATGGATTTCCCATGTGTTTGCCAGAAGGATGAACAGAGTCGCTGACAGCTGTGTGAAGTTATGGAGGAGGAAACAGGTTCAGCGTGAATGAGTCATGTCTAACCTTTGACTGATGGACAAATACCCCTGTCCACCTTCCTGTCCATCTCCCTGTCCATCCTTTTCTTCCACTTTGCCTGCACACTAATAATAAACTCTACCAGCTGCGCCCTCAGCAGCTGAAGATATTTTGTATTTGTTCGTCACAGACATGCACACGCACACTACTCTCTTACATGGCATTCAGAGTTGGGAAAACTAATCTTTTAGTCATTTCAACAGATGCAACAAATGAATAATAATTGGCGTATGGTTATCATTTCAGAAAAAATGCTGACGATTGCCAGGATTAATTTTGTGTAAACTCGCCTAAAGAAACGTGTTTGCCAACAGTTCCCTACTGCACTTTGTATAGAAAGAACTTCTTCTCTCACTCCCTCACTTCTTTCTCCTCACCAAAACGAGGAAGTATCTGTAGATTTGCCCTTTATAAGCATTAGTTTGACAACAGGTGATCATCTGTGATATGATTATTTTTTCTTGGTGTCACCGATGTGTTATCTGAGTGTCAGTATTTTGTTGCCAAGCTGTTGTTTGGAACCTGAATACAGAGAGAGCTCTGGGAGTGTGCCCATGGCCGTTGTCCACTGGCACTGCCATACCCGCTCTATCATGTTGGAACCATCCCATATGTCGCTGCCTCAGTAAAAGCTTGTAGAAAATCAGATAGTTCTGGCTGCCTTTGTTTCCTTTAGAAGTAATTGGATGATAGTTTGTTCTCCTTGCATGCTCCGCTGCTTCAGAGTAGTTTAACACGAGGGTGACTGAGTTCCGACTTGTGCTTTTAAGGTGATGACAAATCAAGTATAAATGGCATTTAGTGTAATGTTGTTAGCAAGGCAGCAACTATTGATGATTTTCATTATAGATTAATATGCCTGTTATTTTCATGATTGATTTCATTTAGTCTGTAAGATGCTCATCACAATTTCTAAGTTCCGAAAATGACGTCTTCAAGATGTCTCTGTTGTTAAATCAATAATCTAAAATGCAAAGACTCTTCATTTACTATCATCAGTGACAAAGAAAATCAGTAAAGTGTCACTTTTTTGAAACTGGAAGCAGCAGATGTTTGACATTTTTGCTTGAAAATGACTTAAATGATTATCGATTATGAAAAATCTGTGATTTTTTTTCCCCTTTGATTGACTAATCATTGTAGCCATAGTTGTTGATGATGGTAATCAACAGGCTAAGTTTTAGTTTCCCAAATGCTTTTGAAATGTATATTCAAATTAGTTTAACCAATTATCTAAACAAACAAACAAGCTTTTGTGCTTAATTATACAAGCAAACTCTGTCTCTCTTTCCTTGAACGCCCATACGCACACACAGATGCACACAGAGTTGTTTCCCATCTCCAAGTCCTGAGTCATGCTGTTGTTTAGTATCTTCTGGCTGGAGGCCCAGACTGTGGTCTCTGGCTCCCTGTGAATATTTGACAAGAAGCCAACAAGAGTGCCATCCCCCTATCCCCCTTTCCTTCATCCTCCCGTGTCTCTGTTCCTTCATCCCTCCATCCGCTCATTTATGTCAAGCTGGTCCACGGATATGAACAGGGGCAGATGCAGAGGGACACTTCTTTCCTGCCTGATACAACCGTTGAAAAACCATCAGCTCCCAACATGCAGTGCCTCACACTTGGCACATACAGCACAGGGTATTTTAATTCATATCACACACTACACAGCCCCAGAGGATTTTTGATCATTCTAGTTTTTGAAATCGGCTATTTCCCTTATTATACCTGCCAGTAAGCCTGAAGGGGATCATGCATTTGGTCCTTTGTGTGCATCCGCAGCTTATCTTGTAAACTACTAGACCAATCAGCCTAATGTTTTGTATGCTCATGTATGACTATATGCTTAAGGACCTCTCATATTGACTACTTTATACCTGCACTTCCTCACCACTCTTAAGTAACCAGTAGGGGACATAAGGAAGTTGCTCTTGCTAAAAACAACTAGCCTACAGTCTGTTATTGGACACATTTTGGCTCTTGATGTGACTCAAACACTGACAACGGTCGAGAAGCTTGGTCTCATTTTGAACTGGAGCACCTGGAGATTAACTCTCTACATTTTATGTTAATATCCACGTAAGTTAGGCACGAAATAAGATGAATAAGTCCTTGTTTTTCTAGCATTCTCTGCCATCTTGACTGTACTTTAGCTGGATACAAATACAACACTTTCTGACTGCCATGGCTAAGACCCGCTTTAGTCTCATCCCCTGCATCATACCGCACCAGTGCTGTTTCAGAAACGGAGCATTTTGCCTGCCTGGTTCGGTAGACTTGCAGATTTTGTGGATTTGGTCAGTTTTCCTGGATATTTATGCTTCTGTCACAAGTAAGGTGGCTGTTAGTGAAATAGTTTATTTTCTTTATGTTTTTATTGTGTTGCTTGTTGTTACCTCTTACTTTGTTGTACTGTAACATACAGACTTATTAATTACTGTTCAAAGTTAAGTATGAATACATGAATCAAATATTTGTGGCTGTGTTTTTTGTCATTAAAAATACATTCTTCCTCCTCATTATATTATGTTTCACACACAGTGCCTGTTAGCAGGGAAAATCGATCCGCTCTGTGCAACACACCATGGAACCATCGAGAATAGATGATGCATTTATTTTTATTATTTTCTGGGATGATTCTGAAATGCGTGGTGGGGAGATCTGCACTCTACTGAGCGCACTTTTGTTGTTTAGTTTTTCTATCCATGGTCACTGTGTCCCTAAGACTCTGCCTGCATGCATTCATTTTAACAAATGCACACACAACAAGCTCATCCTTTTCTAACATTCTTTCTTCAGCTAGTCCTTTTTCTCATTTTGTCCCTTGGGTTGTGTTTGAGTCAGTTTTATGTGTCAGTTCCACAGTGTTCTCCAGTATCCTGGTAATGGTGCCACTATCTAATCTGGTGACATACACATGCACATGTTTATGTGAACAGTCAGAGTGCGGGACAATAATGCATAATCTTGACGTTGGACATGTGAAATAAAAAGACAGTAATATGGCTCACAGCACACGTTGTACAGCACTCTCCACCAAATGAAAGCAAATGATAAAAGCAATTTCAGGATGAGCCATAAGCAATAGTTGATTTAGCCATATGAATAGCTGGCTCAGTTGTTGTTAATGGATCCATAGAGTACTGTAGCTACACTGTGGAGATAAGATTAGAGAGCCAGCTGGTTCATTACTCTAAATTATGACATGGAGCGCAGAGAAGAAGTTTGTTTAAAGCATTTCTGTGCAGCCAGAACTAACTCCTGTCCCCTTTCTTCTTCCCTCATCAGATACAAGTTGATTCGCCGCCGAGTCATCTGGCTAATAGGACAGTGGATCTCCGTCAAATTCAAATCTGACCTACGACCTTTACTCTACGAGGTCATCCTGAGCCTCATGCAGGATCCCGACTTAGTGGTAAGGCAGCTACAGACAACAAAGTCAGTGTTTTTCACTTTTTGTAAACTGCTTATTATGGCTAGTTGTGTGTGTGTGTGTGTGTGTTTGTGTGTGTATGTGTGTGTATGTGTGTGTATGTGTGTGTGTTTGTGTTTGTGGTAGGTTCCCCAGAACACATTCGATTCGTAATGACTGAAATGGGCCCTTAGTGAAAGTGCACAGTCAGCCACACACACACAGTTCTCAGCCTAACGGCACGGAACCACAGCTATTATGCTGCCAGCTCTCTACAAACAAAGCCAAACATAGTTAGTCAGGGATTGTGGGAAGGCTTTGTCATCTGATTTCACAACATCATTTTTTAGATTTTCTCTTGTGTGTTTTACTGAGGTAATTGCTTCAAATAGTTTTGATTAAGAAGCGAAACCTTTCATTTACTCATTAACATCTTTATTCAGCCATGACCTTGATAAACTGCTCTGTGATCCTGTTTGTGGAAGAGTGGCTATTATTATGCCATAGTCATCCTCACTTCAAATTACATTTCACTATCCTTGGGTTTCCTGCCTCATGAGCCATGCACTTGATTGATGTGTTTTCTTTTAGCAGAATTTATATAAAGGAATGTGAGAAATTCTATGCATTATTTACAGTGCAATTCAGCATAATCTTCCCAATAGATTGAACGGTTATGAATAGCTTGGTTCAATCTCTCTGCAACTAATTGCCTCTCTTATTTAATAATCATCTTTGTGTGGACAGACTTTTAGATGAGTGCTTATTTGCATTCGTCTTTATTTCAAAACACACAGGATGTGATTATAATGTAATCAAGATAATAATAACTACAATATGGCAGAGCCCACACAAACACCATGATCTGATAATATTAACGTAATGGATGGAAGCATATACTCACTGACATTTGTGCAGCTCTTTAATGATAATTGCATGTTCATGCTTTTGACACATACGATGCATCATCCGTTTGTTTGTTTAAATTAAGAGTACAGAAAAACACATGATGACACTAAATAGTATAGATAGGTCTAATAGCACCCTAACTTTGTTTTCATAACCATTTGCACTTCAATGGGCCCTGGTGCCACCTGTTGCTATGGATACCAATTAACCCAGGCAGGTCACATTTCCTGCAGGTTGTTGCAATTACAACAGTTAATTCAAATTCAGCTGACACGTGTGAATTCTGTGCAGCTTTTCTCTCCCCCATCACTACAACTTTTCTGCTAATTTGACCAATTGTCGTGGTTTCCTGTAGGTTTCACCAGTCATAGCAGTCCCCTGCTTAATATCACCAAACTCACCCTCTTATTTTTGAGTTTGAAGATGCAGACATGTGAGACACTAATGTCTCACATTTACCAACAAATGACATCGACTGGCAAACGCTTTTTTAGCACAAAACACACACAGAGAATGGCTAAAACATGTACACAAAGACATGAGAAATCCCCATGACAGATACTATAGCATCCAGATCTTTTGCATGTAATAAAAAATCAAGAGGTATTAAATTAAATACTCCTGGTTATTGATAGGTTTAGTGTATAAATCACAAACCCTCACTTAAACAGGGCCATTTTATTTGTAATTTTGTGAAGAAAAAACTAAACAAAAATGTGGTGCTTTTTTTTTCTTGTCTTGCATTTTATTACAAAAAAAAACCAAAACAAAAAACCTTGCACAAAAACACTGAAACATGCAAGAAGATTATGGAGTCCTTCTTTATCTAATGTAAATGTCACGTATGTCCCCAGGATATTTTTATTCAGAATTACTGGGCATGTTTAAATGTAGGCAGTTATATTAATTATAAGGTTTTTCATTTCACCTTCATTTTATCCCCTCGTGAAGCAACGTGGAAATGGAGATGGAAAGAATTACCTTTTACATTAGTTTTTCATTGCAATACCGTATCTGCTGTAAAGCCAATGAAGCAGTGTTATAGTTATAATATGCAGAATTTGATTCAAGACGCGCATTTTTGAGAGCAGTCCTATACATTTGAATTTACTTTAAGTTTTATGAGGGGAATAATGGTTCTTTTTTCATACAAGCTCGCTGTTACATCAGTGACCAGCTCACCAATCATGCTGTGGTTCCTGATCAATAATGTCAGGGCCAATTAGAACCTCTTGGGCAGAATTAATTATTGATCATAAACTTTTAATGAGCTAATGGAGAAAACTGCCCTCTATCAATCAGTCCAACTAGTTATCAATATATCCGCTGCTATTCTGTGTTCCCTGTTGTTTAGACGGAAAGTGAATCACTCAAGATAACAGTTATATTTATCTTCGACATTTGAGTTTCTATACTTCGTTGAAAAGAGTAATTGACATGAGACACATATTGATTTGCTCCTGTAAGCATGCACCAGCTCGACCACAAAGGCTCGAGGCTGCCTTGCTTTAATTTCCTATTTTTAAATGAGAATAACCAGAGAATATAAGAGATTGAGAAGGTGGCAGACATACTGATAGCTTCATTAATGTAGTCATATTGAAAAAGAACCTGTAGAGTTGTAGTTTTATCAAAATGGTCATTAAACAGTGTGCGGGCCAAATGGATTTCAGTTTATGTGTCCTAAATGACATCAGTCAATGTCAAAAAGTTGTTAAAATTAAAACTGGTGCCGGCTGATTTCCTGTATACAATACAGATCCTGGGGGTTTTGTTTGTGAGACGGTTCTTTGGCATCTGTCAATGACGTTCATCAGCTGAATGGTAGATCACAGATGCCAGTTGCTTGCAGTCTTCTGTTGTGCCAGTTTTTCTTTCCTCATTTCCTGCATTACTTTCTCCTTCCCTTTTCAACAGCCACATCATATTCTGATTTTTACTCCCAGATTCTGAGTAAGGCTAAAAATAATCTTGGTGGCAAATTTAACTCATTGTCATCAGGCTATTTGCATTCCCAGGGGGAGGTAATAATATTTTCCAGAATCTGCAGTGACGACAGCTTTGACGACAAGGCTTTGATGTTTCGGTCAACAGTTTGTCCCATTTCTGCTCACTTTTCCTCGAGTGTAGGAATGCTTTGAGGTATTTTAAATACGGATTTTATGCCTCGGGATTTTAATGCCACTCTGTTGTGTTTGTAGTAACTGTGCAATAAATGTACCACCCTGACTGACATCAGTTTCACTGGAGTTTGAATGGGCTGTAATGGGCTTTTGTCAAGATCAGAATTTGTCTCAAGTTCCCAAATTATATCAGATGGCCATGCCAAACATAAATATTACTAGTCCATGTAGCTATTACAAGCAGTGTGAAATGATTAATTTTGTACAGTACACAGTAACAGTAATTCAGCTCTAATCATTAATCCTTTTTTTGTCTTCGAGCAAGCTTAATATGATGCCTCTCTATTTCCAGTGATTTTAGTGATAAGCCGGCTGTAGCTACAATTTGTGCAGATTATTTTTGTTTATCTGCTCTAATTCTAATTTTCAGGTAATACTTATTTATTTATTTCTCTTTTGTCTTTGTGGTTGGAGGCCACAATGAAACTTTGACACACTCTTAGGCTGTTGAAGCCGATTTTGTATTAAATTTATCTATAATCCAGGTAATAACTGTCATTTGTTTACATCAGTGGAGCACCGGTTGGAATATTTTCCTGAAGAAGGTGTGTAAGCATTTGTGTTAACATGCTATCATGAAAAGACCATCTTGCCAGCAGTAACATACTTCTTTAAAAACTAGTTGTCAAGTTGTCTTGTTTGGATTCTGTGAGGTGGTTAAGTGTAATTTTCACTGATTACACTTCTAATCATGTTTAAATTCAGTTTGAACCTTCTGCTTTTGAGTATCCCTTAAAGACAGCTTGAGACTGAATAATGATGTGAGGCAAATGTTTTGACTAAGTTATTGCAAGGCATCTCGTGTGCTTGTGTGTGAACGTTTATTTGACCCATCCAAGGATTTCATCAGGCAGTCTATTATCTTCCAGGCTTTGCAGTAGAATTGAAATGCAGTTTCTCTCATTAGTGTTTGAATTGCCAACAAGGCCAGTGCTGATGGCAAATGATGGGCCTAGTTCATCAACACACTCCCTCTTTTGCTTCCTAATGTATGCAGCATTATTAAAAGATTATTCCGTATTTTATGATCTTGCAAGCACAGGGGGGGAAATACATCTCTAAATCCAACTATGTGTCAATTCAACTTTAAGCAATTTAATTTCATGAATGTACGTTTTACAGCCATCTTTCTTATTGTCATATTCGGACATAGGATGAGTGTTTGAAAGTCTTGTGAATGGAGGACAATTAAGCCAGTTTGTCAGTCTAAATCCCTTTGATAGATTCACAGTGACAGGAAGTGGGATTTCATGTCTCCGAATGAATTGGCAATTTTCTGCTATGCTGTTCTTCTTAGAGACAAGATGAAACTTTTTCTCTCACTTGTTTAGACGACATCATCTAACCCGTAGCCTGTTAAATGTTTAATTCAAAGAGTTACACAGATTTAAATATCATTCCATATGGATTATGCAAATAATTTCATGCATGTAAATGTGTTTTTAATGACTTAATTTCATGCTATATAGTATATGTAGTTTTACTTCTGTCCAGATATTACAATTGAGTCAATGTTACGGAAATCAGTGATAATGTTGCAAGTGTCAAAGATTGATGACATGCACTCCTTTGACATAACCATGTTAAATAAAGGTCATTGCAGTGTTTTTGCTTGCTGTTAGTCAGACATCATGGCAGCCTTGTAGTCTGGTTGCTTTTCCGAGTGTCATAAACACAAACTATTCATATTTAGCCATAAAAAGCATTTTAAAGCTGAGATCAGTAACTTTGCTGTTATCGTCCTCTGCAGCAGCGACAGGTTGTGCACTGAAGATGTCGAAGCTATGTTTTTTTGAAAACTTGCTGCTTATTTGAATCAGTCACTTCGGATTTGGCAAAAATGTACCAGTTAGTCAAGTGTGATACTACTGATCTTATGCTTTGGTTTGAGGCACAAAAATATAAGCTTGGTGCAAAATAAGTAACTTTCAGAAAGCCTTTGAAGTAATATGATTGGCATTAAAAGTGCGAAAAGCAATAAAGAAAGTAGGAAAAGAGAAACTCCAACTACTTCAACTAAGACAGCTTGTGTGTTTTTAAGAGACAAAACCACAAATATGGGTATATTCATGATTTACAAACTAAAAAATAACATGCATTTGTTCCTGCCAATGTATGCTGTCTTTAAGTACGATCTGGGGTCTACCATATTTAATTGAATGTTGATGTGAAAATATATACATAAAGGATTGATATGATATATTTCTCCAGGCAGTATTGTTTACAGTAGAATAGGTTATGCTAAGCTAAAATATATAAGCTACATAAGCAAAAATAAGCTTCTTTAATGCCAGGTTCTTCATCACATTGAAGATCACAGACCACTACTTTTTGCTCAAACCTGCTTTATTTAACATATGAATGCTGTAATTGGGACAATAAATACTGATAAGATGTTGTAACTGAATACATCAAAGACAGATTAAATTCTTTTCTTATGTCTTGAGTCTTGTGACAAGCAAAAAAAACCCTAGAAACTAAACACCCCTTGAACAGACCAATAGGCTCATAGGCTTAAGAAGTCGTGTCATGCTGACCCCACACTAGACGATATTTTGGCAGATTTTTGGTGTGATTCACCCCTCTCGATTTGAGGCTTGTCTGAACGAATTATCTGCCCAAATGATCCAGTGATGTGCCTGACTGGATGGAAGTCTACCCCATTTCAAGTCATTAAAACATTTTTAAGTATGAATTGAAATCCAGCAAATATCAGGTTGGATGATAAAGGCACTATATTTATAGCGCTTTCCTCGTAGCAGGCACTCAAAGCACTTGATTAATGAACACCATCCATCCTGAGGCTACACAACCAGATGCCACCTGCTCATCAGATAATCATTCACCATTGGGAGCAATTTTGGGTTCAGTATCTCATCCAAGGACACATGCAGGGGCCAGGGATCAACTACTGACCTTCCGATTGATAGACAACTGCTCTACCTCCTGAGCCACGGCCGCCCACTATCACCTTACTTTCTGTGAGATTACAAATCCCTGCAATTACCACTATGAAATTTTAGTATATGTGACGCAAGTGTTTGTGATTTGAGATATGGAAAATCCTCAAGTGTGCTCCAGGTATGAAGAAATAAAGAAAAAATAACAAATAAACCTGAAGGAATTTGAACTAAAATTACATTACAGAGGTTGCAAAGACCTTTCATAGTATCAGTAGTGTTGATAATGTCTGCCTGTAACACTGCACTCACTCTCTCTCACACACACACACACACACACACTCACACACACTCACACGTCCTCCTCATATATTCTTTCACAGATGACTTTTGTTCCTTTAATGTGTTGTGAAATTGTTGAGAGCATGGACCCGCTGTAATTGAGTTCTCAGTCCCTCGCCTTTTTCTCTTTACTCGTTTACCTTCTTTAATCTCCTCTCCTCCATCTGATCACTTTCCCCCTGGTGGACATTTTCACCTCTATCTCTCTGACACGGCTAGATTACACTGCTAGAGTCTATAACGGTAGAGGTGCCTCTTCCTTTTTATAACAATAGACAGCCTGTATTTGGGTGGCTTGCTGCAGGTGCACACTCCGCGAGTGTTCAGTTATTGAAAGCTTTTGTTAAAATGTTTGTAAAATTTTTAAATATAATCATGGTTTTATGTTTTTGCTATATTGCTGAATGTGCTGCAATTTTTTATCTGTACATTTTTATATTTTTCAGTATTTCTTTTGCTCTCTCAGTCTATTTTTCTTCCTTTAAGTCTATAGGTGAGACCTATAGGTCTCAGGTTGTCTTCTCTTTCTGCAGCAACAAATAGAGCCCCAATTACTAAAATACTTCTCAAAATGAACTGTATTTTTATCTTGTTTATTTTTATAGGTGCGGATTGAGACAGCTACCACCCTGAAGCTCAATATCCTTTCTGTACTTCCATTATTATTCAGGGTGTCAACTTTTGTCACAAGTAAACTGATCATGCTATTCGTATTATGCCAGCTATTTAAGTTTCACTACATCTGATGGCACATAAGCCTAATCAGTCCTTAGGTATGCCAAAACCAATGAAGACGTTACATACCCGTCCTCAGCAGTTGAATTTCATCCTTAACTCATGACCACCTGTTGATGACTTTGAGTTCCGGACAGAGCAGTTCCTCCCGGTGAGTACATTTATCGCTACTGTGGAAATTACTGTGATTGATTTTAATTCAGTGATGAGTTGAATCAAAATTTCACAGAAATCAATACAGATGTCACGATTCTAATTCTGAGTCAAAAATCGATAAAAATGAGTTTTCAGTTTCAGTCATCAACATTGGAAGTCGGATTGATTAACCCCTCCGCCACCTTACTTACATGTGTCAAAGAAAAAAATAAAAACAAGACATAAAAAACAAACATTGTGACATCCTGGTAGCCTGCAGCTGCACTTTTCAGGCACTACTGCCACTTATGGAGTTGGAGATGGATAAAACACAGTCGAAAATCCTGTTTTGGCAACTTGTGTTATGTAAACAGCAAATGTTGTGCTGTGCTAGTAAAGTTAAGGTAAAGCAATGATCTGCAGGGTAGGAAACTTAAGCTTTGTTAAGTTCCCTTTTGCCACCTTTTGGCTTTTATTTGATTGCAGAATTTATGGTGAAATAAGTCTTTGTCGTTACATTTTAAAGAAATTGTTTAGATTGATATCTATGACCTCAGTGTGGCACATTCCCAAAAATATATATCAGTTGCATGACACTTGATACAATGTATCGTTTAAAAGAAGAATTATAAAAAGTGGAAATAATAATAAATGATAAGTTACCAAGACATAAAACGTATGATCTGTTGATCTTGTTAAAATTCAACAATTACATCGTTTTAAGTTCTGGGGGTGAAAAATATTTTAATTTTATCAAATCCTTACCTTAAAATCGAAGGTCAAGTCAAATCTGTGATTTAGAAGAGTGTGACACCCCTAAGAATGACTGGATAAGTTAATCATTTTAGCTCTCCATTTCCTCTTTGTCTAACTTTTGACTTTTCCTCTCTTTGTTTAGTACCTCGAGTCTATCTTCGGGCTGCTCTTCCAGTTGTTGCAGCAGGTGACAGAGTGTGACACTAAGATGCAGGTGCTCCATGTTATCTCCTGTGTCATTGAGAGAGTCAACATTCAGGTGAGATTTCAGATACCAAAAAAAGAAGTGTTTGGAATATGAATCTTTTACTATCATCAGTTTCAGTCAAACAGCTACCTTTGGTCTCAATAGCCAATTACAACATTCATGACAACTGAGGAGGTTGAACCTGTATATGTAAATATATATATATATATATATATATATAGAGAGAGAGAGAGAGAGAGAGAGAGAGAGAGAGAGATGACTTAGACTTAGACTTAGACTTAGACACGTTTATTTATCCCACTTGTGGGAAATTAACTTGTCACAGCAGCCGTGTGTACAGAAAAAATATATAAAATATCAATATATACAAAATATAAAATATACAAAAGTGCAAAAATAGGCATGTATCAAAGAAGAAGAAAAAATGTACAGGTTTTAAATACAAAAATCAAAGATATACCAGAAAAAAAATCAAAGATATACAGATTAAACAAGATGCAGGTAAGAATGTGGGAGAATGAGGGAGCACTGTTGTTGTATTGTAATAAATAGTAATAAGGATAATTAGGCAGGGGCAATTTTTAAAATACAGCTGAAAGAGAAAAAAGTGACATATGCAAGGTGCAACTGGCAGAAACTTTTGATTGTAGAAAGCGAGTTATAGACATAGACATAGATATAGATATATATAGATATATGTATAAAACTCACCAGTTATTTTTTATTGAGACTTAAAGGTAAACGGAATTAAGGGGGTCTGTGAGATGTCACCATGGGCTCTGGGTTATATTGACCCAAACAGCTCCATCCTCTCGTCCAATACAGTCACCTCTGGTATAAAAAATCCATCATGCCGACGACCGCAATGTCAGATTCGTGGGTTTAAAACATGACTCCGTAAACCAATGGCTGAAGGCACTGTGGTTCCGCTCATGCCTATTTTCATACAATCTATGACTCTGACTACAGTGATTAAAGTGAAGTTGAGTCAAACTCTTTAAGTGTCTTTGAAGGAGTCCTCATGTTGGACATCTGGGGAAATATATTCTGCAGCTGGTTTATGAAGAAAGCATTGCACATTGTAGTTTTTGATTTGTACTCTGCAGGAGACACAAGAAGCTGTATTATAACACAGAAACAAAACATCTGTCCCCCTGTTCCAGCCCCAGACCACAGAGGTAAAACAACCATCTGTCCTCAAAAGATAGCTAGACATTAATGGTTCTTCATATCCCAAGACACCAGCACCAGCAAAGCGACCGTTAGTCCAATTCTTGACTCTTTGTAAATCACAAGGCCTAAGGCAGCCCTTGTTCTGATGTCTGCTCTCATTTACCACAATGATACAGTCTCCCTTCTGCCACTGCAGTGCTTTTGTGACCATATGGATTTTTTTTTTCTTTTTCTGAGCATCCAATAAGTCGTTCTAATCCACTTAAATGCCAACCCTTAAAAATTGACCTTCCTCTTGACCCCCGCAGGCTCTTTTCAACTCCCTTTTAAGCACCTTCCCTTAAACGATCCCTTGACTTAAATCTTTCACAGAAATGGCTTTCATCCTTGTGAACTGTCAGTCTGGTTAAGTCTTCCCCAGTCACTGGCCTAAACTTCGACCGTCAGTGGAAGTCCTATTAATATTCTCACTCTTCTCACAAGGGATTTTGAAGCCACAAAGAGTGGCAGCGGCAGAGAAAACGAGGCAATGAAACCACGAGTGCAGCTCGTGTTGAAATGAACATGATGACAGATATGATGAGTTTTAGCTCCTTTTTCTGCTGTCAGTCACAAAAGTCATCCTCGACTGGTTCGTGGGTCTGTTTTTCTTACTTTTTATCTTTCTCCTCAAGGCTGTACGTCATATTTCTTTTTTTTTTTTTTAACTGTTCCCTCTGCTCCAAGCCAATTCCTTATAAAGGTGTAATCGAGCAAAAAAATCCCAGTGTGGGGTCTGCAGCCCGGCCACATAGACGCTACAGGGAATACGAAGGGTTAGCACAAGTCAGCACAAGAAAAATGGCAGAAAAGTTTTTGAAGTCCGTAATTCAGTGCTATACTTGGATGTCTTAGAGGTGGCTGGCTGCACAGCAACCGCACCTAAATTACACAGTGTGCCATCACATTTTCCAATTTCACACAGGAATGAGAGTGATGACATCCACTTGGTGTCTGACCATCCAGATTTTTCAAGTGTTTAAAACAAAAGAAATGATTTAAAAGGGGGAAAAGACATTTAGGTAATGTATGACACAGCACAGAAAGAAAAATGGTAAAAACAGCCACTTTTAATTTTTTTTAATATAAAAAAAATGTTATTGAGCTTTCTGTAGTATGGAGCATGGATCCAGATAAATTATGGTGGTACAGATTAAATGCGGACATACACGTCAAGTGTTTCTATGACCATCATATAATCGGCTGTGTGAAGCTGGAATATTTCAATTTTAGTGTTGTAGCCGTCATAATATTTTCTTATTTGTGTTTTTTTCATGTTTTTTTTCTTGTTTCATGTCACTCACTCCCTTTTTTCCTTTGTTTTCTGTCTCTTGAGCTGCTGTACCCAGTGAATTTCCCCCTGTGCAGGATTATTAAAGTTTGTCTTATCTTCAAAATGCATACTGAAGAATCTCAACATCATTATGTTGCTTTACACATGAGTTCAGCTCTGATTGTTGTTGCTGTAGCTGCCACAGATCCACAAACACTCACATCATGTGTCAGCCAAATTGGCTTCCATGAGCACTTTCACAGACTGCAGAGCTGAGGCATCAAGTGATCACCTCTGTAGAGTTCAGATTTTCACTGCTACACTAATAAGAAAATATACTCTGTATTTTCAACAGCCTGTCCAGTGTTTTCTTTCCACAGCTCTTCCACTGAAGCATGTTTTGAAGCTGCTGATTTGGGCTGATGGGGGCGAGAGGGGAAACGGGATTGTGTCTGAATTCTCTGCTGGAAATGACAAAACATACAATGCTTTTACAGGAGGCATTACATTAATGCATAGTTTTTTTCTTTTGTCCCCATATATTCAGTGACTACAATTACATGCACATTAATATTCCACTATTACTCTGAATATGACAATAATACGGTTTGATGCCAGTCATGTTAACTGTATATTCTGTTTGGATGTTCCAAATTAGGCCTTTTTCTGTATGAAGCATTTGCTGATTAAAATATGGGATGTGCTGATATAAGTCGTGTTTTTATAGCATTATAGCAACTGTGTACATTGTCAGGGGGGCCTTGTGCACAAACCAATTTGTCAACAGTTTCCAACTGTGGAGTAGTAATCCGCGCCTCCAACAAAAGCCAACATTTTTGGTCCGCAGAAGAAACACACCTACTTTTGAAAATTATGAAAGACTTGGATATTAACAGGTTAAATTAAAAAAAAACAACCTATATTTATGCAAATAAGCAAGCCATTGCACTTTTCCACATTTAGAGGTGATAAATGGTGTGTTGGGGGACATTAATCAAAGTATGCACAGCTATATGCATTCAGGAATATTATTGAAATATTCATTTACATTAGCTATGCCATGGCTTTTTTTGGACTAAGGGCCAAAACTGGAATATTTTGTGCATCAAATCATAGTCACTGTTATCACACTACCAAGACAAATGAGTAGTTTTCTCTTAGGGTGCACTGGATGGGTATATGTACTAATGTTCTGAGACATCAAAAAGAGCTCATCGTCTGCTTCGTTGAAGATGCAGGTTGAATCTTACAGTATAGTTTATTTGTATTGTTTCTCATTTTTCATTTCTTTGTGCTTTAGATCCGGCCATACGTGGGTTGTCTGGTTCAGTACCTGCCACTGCTCTGGAAGCAATCTGAAGAGCACAACATGCTTCGATGTGCCATACTCACCACACTCATCCACCTGGTACAGGTATGGTGCATTTCCAACACCAAATGTTTGTGCATTAAAGAAGGGACACATATGCTCAGTGTTGATGCATTGCAACCTTTTTGTCAGCCCAGCACATCTGTATTATGTTTATGCACCACCTGCATGCACTGAACATAACAGCTGCAGTTTTCTCGTATTTAGCTGCTGTTTTCTTCCTGTGTGTGAGTGTGTGTTTCACACTTACCACCTGTCCCACCTTTCGGCTAAAATAAAATAATGGAACAAATTATTGTGTCGCAGTAAACTCCAGGAAATGTCAGTTGGTTAAATAGAAATCCAACTCAGCTAGTGGCTGTAAAACACCAACCATGTTGATTAGAAGGGAAATAAATAAAAAACTAATTTATGAGTGTGTCATCTGTGAAGGGGGCACGATGTTATTAGACTTTACTAGACTGCACAGCAACAGCTGAAGCCTAAATGTTTGTCTGTTCCTGTGTTTTCATAAGGTTGCTGTCAGATATAAATTTATTGTTGCCTTGCCAAACTCACCACTTGCATGATTTTGATCCACAGCACACATTTGGCTGACTCACCTGGGTTTTATATCAAGCCAACTGTGATCTCTCAGAGGATCACAAGAAAAAAACCTATTAGCAAAATTATTAAAATAAGCAAAACAGTAACAAAAAGCTATTGCAGGGAATAAAACTGAGGTTTAACTTCATTAATGGCACCATGGGTGATGAAGCTCTTTTTGATTTAAAGTATTCAATGTTTATGTTTAAATGTGAGATTGACAGGTGTTGCTGTTCAGAGGATCTGGCAATAAGTGTGAGTTTTATTAGTTTGGCCACATGTTGCTGGGGCTGTCAGCCGTCTGTCCAGAATGCATGTTTGGGAGACCTGGGTCAGACAATTTCCCAAAACAGTTGGGTTACTGTGACACCAATTTATATTTTCTACCCTGTCCTCTCCTCAACCACCAGAATTTGTTTACCCTAACTCGATGGGCTAGGCTATGTCTGTCTTTCCTGCTTGGCTATTCTCAAATTCACTTGCTAAAACAATTACACATGGTTTAAACCACAGAGCCCTTTTTTCTTGTTTTTTACCAGTATTAAGTGTCAGGTACATTGTGAAGATGCTGTTTTGTCTGTCAGGCAACTTGTACATTTTATTTCCAATCATTTGCCTCGATATCAATCAGGTTTTATCACTAACTGAAGTTAAAAAGAAACCTTCCTGAGACAGAAGCTCCATTCCCCAAAGCGTTAAAGCAGCCTGTCTCAGCCTGCGGAAGACTTGGACTCCCGTGTGGCTGCCACTGCATTACTTCACAGTGGGAGGTGAAACGCTCAGTGATAGAGACACAATCCCTTTGAAAGAGTCACACAAGTACACATCTGGCTAACTGTGGGAGGCACTGAAAGTCCACCGCTGAAGGGGCTTGGATTAGCAAAACATGTAACCCTGTACTAATGTAGATTTAAATATGCACAATAAAATGCTGGTGTGTAAAAAGAAGTATGGTTGAAGTTTTAGTGTTACTTCTTGGTTCAGAATAGTTAGGAGAAAATTATTTCTAAAGAATTAAGAAATTTAGAGGCTTAGCTTTTGTTTGTTTTTTTTCCTATGCACAACAGCTAAGTCTGTTGTAAACTTTGTATGCAGGTTATAAGGGTTATGAAAAAATCAGCACAGCATAGTATCACAAAATTTGCAAGGTAATTTCTTGTAAATACATGGTTGCCAAGTATAATTTATTTTTAAGATTATTAAATAATTAGTATTCCAAATACAAAAAACAAATCAAGTACATTTTCAGTCCAGAAGACACAATTTGCAGCTGTAAAAGATTAAGTTAAGTTCAACTGTGTCCCCAGCGGCACTGTCCTTGACCGTGTTCCTCCGTGAGTTAAAAGCCATGTGGTGCTGTCGAGGTCAAGATAGCACACTGCTCAGCCATCCGCATCTTACAGTATGGCCACATACATTTCCAGTGCATGTTCATGTGTCACAAATGGCTGAGTGCATTACATTTGAAGAGCAATAAGGGAAATTCCCTCATCTCCTGTTCACCCCCGTGTCCCCTGAAATGTCATTAAAGTGGGTATGATCTCTGAATGGACATTGAGTTAGATTATGCAGAGCTTTTTCTCAACCAATTGAAGTAAATGTGTCCATGGTGTTTTAAAAGAGCCATAAAATAAACATAAAAAATCCCTAAACTACTCTTGCACTTTAAGGCATGTATATTGCAACCAAACGTAAGTACAAAAAGGCAATATTTACAACACTTCCTTGTTATTAAAAGTTGAAGCAGTTGCACACGCCCTGCAGCGTGCTTGCTTTGCTACATGCATCTTATATATTATAAGAACAGTATACTCAGAGTATAGAATGGGGACAGTCTCTCTGAAACGGTATGCATTGCTGGGAAGGAGAGAGTCAAAGCAGTTGTATGCTAAACCTTTCCATGAATCTATCATTCTCCACTTTGCTCAGATAGCCTGCAAGGAACCTACACTAAGCTAAAGCACATAAAGTACAGTGCTTAAAGGCCCCTGTCTGCATTCTTTGTCAGGTTTTCCTAATTTGGCATTGACTTTCTGTATCTGTGTGTTCTCACAGGGCCTGGGGGCAGAGTGTAAGAACCTCTACCCTTTCCTTCTTCCTGTCATCCAGCTGAGCACCGATGTTTCCCAGCCGCCGCATGTGTATTTGCTGGAGGACGGACTGGAGCTTTGGTAGGGACACACACGTGCCACCCCATACATATTTACATCCTGATGTGGACCTATATGTAGAACTAATTTCCTCGTTTGCTTGTCAGAGCACGCTCACGCAGACACGACTCATCAATACTGTGACGATTGCTGTCTGTATCTCTCTTGTTTCCCCTTTTCTCTGATGATCAATTCACTCAAACCCTTTTGTCATATTAGTCATCAGCCCTGTTTGCTGACTTACATTGAGTACATATATGGGAACAAAATGCACACAGTTTCCAGATAAAAAGAGGTAAATTGGCTCACCGTGACATCTTATTATATCTGGCTTTTTCACAGACGACCACTCTGGGTGGGCGATGAAGCTGTTGAATATTCATGTGCCTCACAGTCTTGCCTTTCTCGTGTTATTGTTTTGTGCACGTGCCATTTTGAAGCTCTCTCAAGAATAAACTGAAAAACAGTATGCTCACTTTGCAAATGCATTACACCCACAAAAGGTTTGGTTCAATGGAAAAGAATTTGCAGGGTTACCTTTAATTCCTTTTCTACCAGCCCTGCTTAAGCAGTTTTTTTCCTGTACAGAGCTTCGGTGTTCAGCATGCTGCATGTGCTTGTAGCACAGAGCCACAGTCTAATGTCTCTGTCTTGTCTTTTATTTTGCCTGATAAACAGCCATGCCCTAAGTATTTCTTTGCTTTGTTTACAAAGACAGTGTCATTTTCTTTGCTTTTATCTTTGATCAGATGTTTTTCCTCTCCTTCTGTAGCCCTCTCACTATCTGTCTATCTTGTTTTTTTATATATAAGTCTGTGGAGCATGCAGCAAATCAGTCATTCATGTCTCTCAGTAGTTGCAGGTGAAAATTCACCAACCTTTAATTTTGGGGGGGGGGTTATCAATGAGTGTTTCCCATAAACAGTAACATCTCAGAACTATTTTCCAGGTTACATACATACACTAAGGTTGTCATGTTCAGGCATGGTACGTATAAATCACACTTACCATAAAAAATTCCCTTAAAGTAGCTTTTGAACTTTGACAATCCACCGCCATACAGTATGAGGAGAGAGGCTTGGTGAATTCATGTCATTATATTTTTAATGCACATGTACAGTGTTCCATGAAGTAGTCCAACTACAAGCTTACTTTCTTTCAAGTAAATACTGTTAGTGATTATTCTGTTCATTGTTTTTTTTTTTAAGAAACAACCTTTGTAAGTTACAAGAGCCTATCTGACTGTCCTCTGAAATTTAATTTGCTTTTATTTTGTTTTGAAACAAATTTGCAAAACTTGTCAACAATGTGTCAGTACTCTAACTGATCCAAGCAATTATCAGATTTATGTGATGTTTCTTTGTAGCAGATTTTTCTCTGCACTGAGCAAACTGTTAACATTGCTTTCCTCTCTCTCCTTCTTTTTCCTTTTCCCCCTCTGCACCCACTTCACAATGTAATATTTTTTCTGTTTTCGATGTCCTCTTCTCTTTTCCGTCTCTGTAATTTGTCCTACTGTATTTCTCTTCCCATTTTCTTTTGCCACCTCTAATCTTTATCTCCTGCACTCCTTTCCCCATTTTCTGTTTTATTTTCTCCTTTGCACTCTCTCTTTCTTCTCCTTTATTTTTCACTTTCCCTTTCACTGCCTGCTTTCCTCCTTCCCTCCCTCTCATCATGCAGGTTGGTGACTTTGGAAAACAGCCCAGCCATCACCCCAGAGCTGCTCAGAATTTTCCAGAACATGTCAGCTTTGCTGGGTGAGTTCTCATGAGATTTCTCTGTTTGCTAGCCTATCTGGCTGTATGTGTGTTTGTGCTTCTACTTTTGTGTGTGATGATGTGTGCACACACTTTTTGATGTTTTGCATTAACATATAAATTGAATCGGTGGTAGGACAGGATTACCTTGCACGGCAGCTGAATTCTCGCGATATCATGACATACGAATTGTGGTATCACAAGATCATAAAATAATCCATCTAGTCCGGCTGTAAGTAATCGCTGGTGTCTGAACCACCAGTGTTGCCGATCAGTCTGGATCATGTGAGGAGCTACTGGCAGCCATGGGTTTAGGGTTTAGGTGTGTGTGACATGGAGAGGCAAATGTTGGTTACAAACAATGGCAGTTCCTTAAGAGGTTAGTGTGGATGTAATCTCTATGAGCATATTCTGGGTATGTATGTAGAATCTGTGGGCGAAGGCACAAGTTTTTGGTATCAAAGGTGTTCTGGTTTCAGTTACAGTCTGTTTGTAGTCTAAATAGTTTTGACCAATCGTCTGAAGACGACTTAGCTTTATATTACCTTTTTAAATATGTATCTGTTTTCTCTTCATATGCATATATCTGTTTATAGGTAACAGCGGAAATGACTGGTGCACGGATGAGGAGGCCTTGGCTTGTATATTTGCTGGCTACATCAGCTCAAAATATTGACCTTTGCCGACTGAGACTTATCGTCATGAGACATGTAGCCGATGGCCTCTTAGAGTGGCGTAGATTCTGCTATAGTATCAGTTATGTTGGAACTAGAGAGCATTACTTTTTTGAAAGAAAAGCAAAGAACAGCATTGAGGTCTATTCTTGATAGAGAAGATGTTTCCACTCTTGATGACAGTGGTTAAAATGATAGATGATTCATCCAATCACCTGCCATGTATTTTTTGATAGTGCCTGTCCTTTTCCAAACAGATTCCAATGACAGCTTCTCAGTTTGTTCTGTGCAACAAACCATCTGGCACATCAGGTTAAGGAAAAAAAGGCAGCACATAGGGCTTCACCTTGAAAGTCAGAGGCTCGAATCAAGTCATGTTTTTTTCTGTGCAGTGTACTTCTGGGACGTTTGGTTCCCCAGATTTTGCTGTGCAGTGAGTGCTGTTGACTTTTACACTATTCTTTGCAGCTGCAACATGTAGTCAGCAGCACAAGGTTAGAGAAAGAGACCTCACGGTAAGGTGAAGATGTGATGAATTTACAGCTCACAGCAAGTTAATACGATTCAGTCTCTGGATTTTATTGGCATCTTGTGTCAGTAAAAAATGTTGCACATTTGTGATCCACCGTTCATGCTAGGCTTGTTATTATATGATGTGAATGCCAATGTCACACTGAATGTCACGCTTAGCCCTGTTCAAACTAAAAAACTTTGAATTGAAAACAAAATGAATTGTTGAATATTTTTATTGATAAGCCAAATCCGATTTGAGTGGCATCATTCTGAGTCAAGTACGGCTTAATAACATCAAGAATCATGTTGCTATAATGGGTTCTGGATAGTTTAATTATCATGAGGTCAAATTAGTTCTCGTGTAATAGGGATGTTTTTGTGTGTGTGTGTGTGTGTGTGTGTGTGTGTGTGTGTGTGTGTGTGTGTGTGTGTGTGCGTGTGTGTGTGTGTGTGTGTGTGTGTGTGTGTGTGGTCCTAAAGAGAGACACAGAAAACATTTCACATCAAAATAGCCTGTGAGATGAAAAAAAAGCTACACCATCTAAAAGAATGAACCAGCTGTATATGATCAAATACTTTTTAATCACAGAGAAGATGAGAGAATGAGGACAGAAAGTTGATGCAATCCATGGACATGGACTACATTTTCATAGTTTTATCACTTATGGATATTGTAGCTTGCAAAGATCACAGTTGTGGCTTTGCAGTAGCCTCAAGGCATCAAGGCTATGACTCTGGGTCTGTAGGCAGCTGTGAGTGGTGGCAGATTGAATGGAACTGGCTGGATGATTTATCACAGGCCTGGAGCATTGGGACACCTCACTTGCTGGGGAGTGTAGAGGTGTGTGTGTGTGTGTGTGTGTGTGTGTGTGTGTGTGTGTGTGTGTGTGTGTGTGTGTGTGTGTGTGTGTGTGTGTGTGTGTGTGTGTGTGTGTGTGTGTGTGTGTGCGCGCGCGCGCGCGCGCGCGCGTGCATGTGGCCTTCAGTGTGATGAGGAAAAGTATTGATTTGGTGCTTCTGCTCATACCGAGTGAGTCAGACTAATATGAACACTAGTGTAGCCTGATTGGCTTACTGGAGCATTTGATCACTTATTGTGCGGATAGAGAATCCATGAGACACAGAAGAGCAGGGAACTCAGGAAGACCGTCACAGATGGATGAAACGGCGGGGGAAGGATTTAAAGAGATTTGAGAAAAGGGGAAGACTGGTGAAACATAACAAGCAGGTGGTGGATGAAAATGAATGATTTAAGAAGTCATGGTAGGAAAATTAATGAAGAAGAAGTGACAGCGTAAAAGAGGTGATACGCTGGAGGTGTGCTCTGAGAAGTTTGGATATGGATGGATAGAAAGATAAGAGAGGCCCTTTTTACTCTTATCTAGTGCTGAACAGAAAGGGTAAACCAAGGCAATAAATGCGAAAGGAGATTATCTTTTTTTTTTTCCTTTTTTTATACAAAGCAACACAACAAGTCAAGTTATTTTAAGAGCGATTACTGATAATTACACAGAGAGGGCTGGAAGGTCACAAACTGCTTTTTGCCCTTTCAAAATGTACTTGTTTGGAAAAAGCCGATGACTCGCCTTTCACAATTGCTGCTTGTAGCTTTCCTGAGAACTGCTCATCCAAACAACTTCATGTTTGACAAGCTCTTCCTTGGGTCCTGAGTAGGCTTGGGTGATATCTATTTATTTTTCATGGCTTCCTGATATTTCATTAGAGTATGTAGTATATTACCATCGTCATCATCATCATCATAAAACCATTGTTCATATTAGGGTGCTAAAAGGAATTATAATATATAATGGCAACTGCAATAATATGATCAAGTCCATAAAAACAAATATCCAGCAATGATATCTGTAAAAAGTTAAAAATTGCAATAAAAATAGTAAAAAGGATGAAAAAGTTAAATGGCAAACAAAGCTGCCATTAGTAGAAAAATACACAACAAAAACAACAGAAATTTCTTTTTAAAAAAAATTGAATTAAAAGTAAAAAAATGTATAACCATATTTTTGGGGGTTGAAAAACAATTGGCCAAAGATCCAACCTCTACTCCTGAACGATGTTTTGTTCCACAAGCTCTCTTAGCTTTTTGAGGTCCGATAACTCACAAATGTCAAGAAAGAAAATAAAATTCATACACTTGTTTTTTGGGGGTTTTTTTTGGGGGGGGGGGGTTGCAAAAAAAATACAACCTTATACTTCTTACTTAAAATTAACTTCATTGCCTTGATAACTTTTTGGGAAACACACTTCATTTAAAACTTGACTGTAACATCAAAAAACAAACCAAAAGCTTGTTTTGTCTACTGCTCCATCACTCATCAAAAAACACCCTTAATCCACCATGTTAGATGTGAAAATATGTTTTCACCTGCTTTCCCTTCCTGCTGTTGCATGCCGGCATTTTACTTGTACTGTAACATTATCCCAACCACCTGCAGTTGCCATCTTTCTCAGCTCAGCTGCCCGTTTCACCTGTAGAGACTAAGCTCTGGTGGTGCATGCTGTGCACTACATACAATACATCCTCAATACAGCAGCCCCATATCAACTTGATGGAAAGAAAACCATCTGAATTTTTGACGGTATTGAAAATCATATTTTAGTTCCAAATACTCTGCATACTATGATACCATGATACTTCTCAAGCTTAGTCCTGCCATAACAGTTGCGTCCCGTAGCAATGCTTTGTATTAAATACATGTATACACATGTAGAAGTCTGGCAGTGGGACTTAGCAAACATCAGTCCTCATAGCCTCAACATGATTGATGAACATCTGTCAGGTAATTAGTGCACACTTATCAGCTCCTATATTACTGGTGTAAGTGGCTTTAACGATGAATTGAAGGAGGGAAGAGGGAATGTGAAAGTGGACAGAGGTTGTAAAAAGTAAATGGATGGTTGGGTGGAGGGAAATGAAAGGAGGTAATATGTGGACAGATGAGGTGATGTAGGTTTGACAGATGGGGTATAAGCACAAAATTCAGAAAAGAATGATGTGTAGAAAAGATGAGTCTGGCTGAAGATTGTATGGCTGTGTGTTGAAAACCTTCAATAGGTGCTATACATGAGCTTATAGGTTAACTTACAGATATGTGCTCATTTATCTCAGATCTCTCTGGTACGCACTTCAGCAGATGCAGGCTCAAATTATAGCTTCAGTGATTAGTCACTTCTAAGTCGACAGCAGATGATCAAATGACTGCTTTCACTTGTCTTACATGATTTACAAGACATTTTATGAAATCACCTTCGGTCACAGTAATGTTTTCACCATCATTTACAAACATTTGTCACTATTTTCTGATGTTGTACTGACAAAAATGTCTAAATATGTTGGTATTTTAGTCTGTTTTTTCTGTGAGTGATCAAAGAACAGCCTAATGCAGCGTTTCTCAAACTGTGTGGTGCACCCTACCTGCAGGGCGCAGAGACGTGACAGGTGGGGCAAGCATGAACAGGGGGGAAATTTTTGATGCAAAACTTTATTTTGAGGAACTAATGTTTTGACATCAGGATCCTTCTCACAGTGGATCAGTAAACAAATCATGCTTTCACAGAGAGTCTGTATGTTTACAGGACGAACAGATATTTGACAGGAATGAAAAGAAAAGCAGGCATTGCGATCCAGTAGTGGACAAATGCATCAGCATGCAGAGAGACTCTCATTGTTCTCCCTCGCCCCCCACCCCACTGAGCTCAGTGCATATCGTGTGTTTGGTTGAACGAGAGAGAGAGAGAGAGAGAGAGTGAGGGAGACGTGGATGCACTCAGAGCAGACAGCTGTTGGCGACTGGAGCAGATGAGAAATTATCAGTGAAGCTGTCAAGTGGTAGCAAATGCACAGTGTAGGCTATAGTTTGTCCATGAATTAATGCTTCAACTGATAACCCGATATAGCACATTTACCTGAAAACAAAAAAAGATATGCAGCATGTCTAGATACATTGTGAACATGACAGAATAGCATGAACTAGAAAAGGACTGCAAAACAACTGAAAATCAATTCAAAGTCCAAAGTAGGGGGCATCTCAGACAGACAAGACAAAGTGCTCAGCTGATAGTATTTTTTTGTCATCATTTGTTCGGGAAGAAGGGGTTGGAAAATTTTTGATCTTCCAGAGGGGTGCATGACAGGAAATGGCCTTATGTGTTACAACATTTTGCCCTCTTCCATCTCCGTCTTCATAACCTCATGGAAATAGCTCATTTTGTAACCTGATTTTACTTACACTATTATTATCATGCTCTGTGTTCACTAGGCACACTCACATTTCTCTCTTTTTCCAATATTTGGAGAGATGAGTGCTGTTTTTCTCTAGCTGTGATTGACACATTAAAGCAAAGAAAAGGAAAAAGCTTTCACATCTCTCCAGGTACAAGCTAACAGCATTCCATTAGCGAAGTAAAAAAACACACACAATGATTTTGTGGCAGATGCATATCAGAGATATTTTGTTCCTCTTTGCTAGGATTTTGCTATTGTTATGCAAGTCCGATCTGAACATTCATGAGAAGCATGTGAACTCCTTTTGAGCAGTTTTCACTGCAGTATCTTCCAGTGCTTGAACATCTTGTGAATGCTGATGCTGCACTCAAATCATGCGTGCTCACTGTAATACTGTTTGCCAATGTCATGTCAACCTTAGAAACTTGTCATTTTCTCGTTTCTTAATATGCTTTTGTATCTTAAATTGATTGAAACTCCTTAATGCCTTTTACTCTGTGGTGGTAGTCTGCACATCATTAACTATATGACTGATACAGCAGGTCAGAAAATAATTTAAAACGTCACATCCATTTAGTAGCTGCTTTCAAGCTTTCAGTCATATTAAGAATGACATTTGAATCAGACTGAAATTCTCTTTACAACTGCTGGTTCCAAGGTCAAAAATGATCTTTGGACCTCAGTGAATCACAGTCCAGACGGCCTTTTAATCTCCACCTTTTTAACACATTTCTCATTTTTACTATCCCATCTTTAGTAACTCCTGTAAAAAGTGGACTTTTGTCTCCAAAGAAACTGCAGGAGTTAGGTGTCATCCTTTTGTTTTTCACTTGATTAATAGCTCCTTTATTTTCTTCTCATTATCCTGCATTTTAATGTAAGCTTTTGCCATTAATGGGGGTTTTCACCTATGTAGCTTTACAGTTGCTTGTCAGCGCTTAGTTCTCTCTCACCCCTCATTCCCTCTGCCTGTGTCTCTGTCTCTTGGGAAAAATACCTTTTTTTCTCAAGATTAGATTAGCATATTGAAAGTACAATAATCGCATTGAATGTAATTAGATTGTTAGTGCAAGTCTTAGAGGAAACAAAGCTCCTGCGATGACAGATGATAGTTCAGAGGTATGATAACAGGTCAGAACAAAACTGTTTAAAACAAGTGTCCTTTTAACGCTAAAATAAATGGAGGATCATTTTGCATTCAGTAGTCATGCATTTATTTACATATACTGAGGGGGAAAAAATCACATAGAGCAAATTAACTTGACTTTTGTATTAGTCTTTTTGTCAAACTGGTCAGTCATTACCTTTGGCTGGTTTTCACCAGAACATTCGGTGGTTCATTTGTTTGGTCCATGGAGAGCAGTGGAGGGATGTGGGCCATTGAGAGAGTCTGGCTTGGTGTGGCGTTGCAGTTTGCCAGGTGTGTGGCCTGGCCTGCCTGATAAAGAGCCCCGCTCCATCACTGCTAAACTGGAGCAGCAAATTCCCTAATTAGAATGTCAAGAGCCTTGCCTTGGCTAAATTGTTAGACTAGCAGTACGCTCTGTATCACAGCCACCACGCTCTGAACCAGGACACATTTCAGCTGTACGTGCTGAACTGGCTAGTGAAGATGGAGAGTAAGCAGGGAAGTTTATTTCCTCATTGGCATTACGATGATTTGTGTGAGCAGGTGATAGAGCGCGAGCATCCAGTAATGTACATGCCATTTTATGTTACTTGTTCAGAATGTTAAGAAACTCAATATGTCTTGCTGTTACACAGTGAAACCTGTCCAGGGAAAGGAGGGCATGCTGGCTCCTGAAGAGGGCTTCAATCTGCAACTGATGGAGGAAGTGTTTATGTGCTTTAAAGCCTGAGTCCAGCTGATGTTACTTCTTGTTTCTGGGTTAATGTTCTTTTTCAGAGAATGGTTATAGCTGGATGAAATCTATTATCACAGCAACCAAACTGCCTTTTAAATGTGTGTGTACCATAGCACAAATAGATTCAGATTCAAATTTCCTTTGTTATTGTCATTATGCACTTCAATACATAAAGAAACATGAAAGAATGTTTCCCTTAAAAGAGAAAAAAAAAGTGCAAGTCAATAATAAACAACAGAATAAAAATAAGAAAATAAAAGTCATAGTTCAAAAGCAGTCATTATTATTAGCATGAAAAGCATTAGTGGTCACTCTTATGTAAGTTATGAGGTTGCCAATTTTTTTCCTCTTCCTTCATTTTAAGAAAATATGATAATATAAACATAAATCTAACATTAACCAAAATTCAGTTATGTCTGAATAGGACCTTCTTTGCTTAACTATTGACAGTTGATGGGACAAGTTTGTTTGCTAGTTTCTGTAAGGCTGACAAGAAGTTGATGAAATGCACTAATTTTAAACTGGTATTTTCTGCCAGGTTATTATCTTTTAGCTTTATTGTGTATCAGCTACTTTGTCTTAAACTGGGCTCCTACTTTGTGGTCTTTGAAACCTGAGGAAATTATTTTGATTTCTTTCAAAAACTTGGGGAGAATGTAATGGGAAGCCTAACAAGATATGGCCCAAACATTAGCAAGAAATTAGTAAACAGTTTAATTAAATTAAATTTAAAAAATGTAAATATGTTTTTCTGTATCATAAATGCATAATTATACCAATTATTTGTAATATAAAACATATACAGATTTTTAGGTCATCTGTTGCCACATTTTTCTTTTTAAACTGATAAGGAACATTTTTTGCCAGTTTGCCATGGTCTTTTTCCCCTTATTTTTGAAAGTAATCAAACCAATTTGCCTGGGATTCAAAGGGTTAAATAGCTTGTGAAACGTGCGAGAATGCAGCATGAGAAGACTGATATCCATCCCGGTTTAAAAGGTTTAACCTGGCGCCTTTTATTTGTCTTATGAAGTCTGTAGGTTAGTATATTATCCATCTTACACAAACTTGGTGAAAAAGTTTAACAGTATTGTGCTGGGTCCAAAACGCAAAGAAACAATCCCAAAATGAAAGCTCACTGCCCTGTCAATCCCAGATTTTGTCTTCAATGTAGCCAAAATTTAAAATGAGTTGACCAGCTTTGGGAACAAAACTAAGATTTGGTCAAAGAATATTTGGCAAACAGTATGGCTTATCAACATTGCCAGAAAATGGCTCAGAAAAATATGAAATAGTAATGCCAAAATACTCTGGGGTGGGGCTTTAAAAGCAGAGAGCAGCAGCAACAGAGCAATAAATCAATGGGAAAAATGAGAAAACATGGGAACTCTTACTGAAAGTATTTAGTATTTAAAATACTTTTACAAACAATTAAGAGTTAGTGTTTCTCATTTAAAAGCCTTTTTATTATTGTTTTTTCCAATAGATTAATAGTTGAGTCCATGACATTATAGAAAATTATGAAAAATTGACCTCACAATTACAAGAAATCCACTATGATGCTTTCAAATAGCTTGTTTTGTCTGGTCAAAAGTCCAGATATCAAAGATAACCAGTTAACAGTAATGTTGAACAAAAAAAAACCTAAAACAAAACAGTAATTCCTCACAATAAGAAAGGTAGAGCCAGAAATTGTTGGTGCTTTTTAATTGTCTGAAATGAAGAATTAATTTTTAGCAAGTGTTTCTGTACTGCTAACCTGCCTACACTCCACTTTAAGGTAAATAAATGAAAATAGACAGGACAATTACAGCATGACCTTGCTGAAGTGGCTTTTAAAGCAATAATAGGACAAAAATTGGGCAGTGCAAAACACTGCTTCATGATCATCCCATCAGTTAGCAATTACTGCTGCAGCCAAAGACATGTCAGACCATCCCCACGAAGATCAATGATAGTGTATTGAGAGAGCTTTCGGCCTCATCTTCTGCCTGTGAGAGAATGTGGTCTCGCAGTTAACTGCCCAGCTAATGTGCTCCATGGATCAATCTGGACGTCCCCACCAGAGGACAACCTTTTTATTACAAGCTCCTCAACTAGCAGTAATGACTGATTACAGCAATCACGGATGTTGTATTTATTTGGCAATATTTATTGCAGGGATAGAAAAACCTTGAACAACACATCTTAAGATTGATTATAAGATGTACATAGCAGGTCCTTAAAATGTCTACTTAATTTTATAAATATTAGGCCTTAAAAGCCATTAAATAGTCTTGAATTTGTCCCACAAACATTATCTAATATCATTTGTCCAACTTTTAACCTTTTTGTCAAAATGAGTTAAGCTTATTGGTGCCAAAATCCACATATCTGATGTTAGAATCTTTTAACCAAACACAGAACCTATACTTTATACTTTGCCTTTTGGCAAAATGTAGACTAACCTAACTCATTCTAATAACTATATTTCTAAATAAAACCTATGTCTGTACAGGACTACATACCATACATAATACTTACACTCACCTGCAATTTTTAAATAAGAAAAAAAAATATGCAGAAAATAGTCTTAAGATAAGATAGGATAAACCTTTATTAGTCCCACCATGGAAAAATTCACATTGTTACAGCAGCAAGGAAAGCAGCAAAGAAAACTATAGAAATACTATTAAAGAGCAAGGTGCTGTGTAATAAAAAGCAAAGTGCAAACAAATTTGGTTCAAAAAGTAGTAACTTGAAAAGGGTAACAAAAAGCATCAAATTATTATATAAAAGGGTCTGATATTTGTAGACATCCTGCTATACTGAAATCATTTCTAATCATTAACCTTTTTTTTCTTTAGCAGTCAAAATCTTCTTAGTTCTATTTGCCTTTTCAACCTTGAGCTGCTTTTTGGATCAACTAAAGAGAGATGTTTCAGAAATTTTCTTGGCACTGTGCTGGGAGGTTTCTGCTTTCTCATCATTGCTGTCATCTCATACATGGGTGTCTCCTTATAAAGGTGATGTTTGCCACTTCATTGATTTCCTTGCTGAGCTTTTATTGCTTATCTCATGCATGGTTACTCGTCCGTGACTTTTTCAAAGACTTTGTCGTTCAAGCACCAAATGGGAGTCATCTTCTCATCTTGCAACTGTAGCTGTTGGCCGTGTTGTTTTTCATGTTTTTGCAGAGAGTCCTTTGTGTATGGCAAAACCTGGCAAAGTAAGCCGTCTCTGGAGAGCTGCAGGGTGTGTCCCCAACAAACACAAGTGTCCTTGTAGCATATCAGTGCAGATTTTGGCCCCACTTTTTTGGAATCTGTTGTCCCCATCACGCACTGCAAAGCGAAAATTGGGTTGGGAGATGACCAAAATTTTAGCAGTGTCCCAAACAACCATTAGAGGTACTTCAGAGGCGTTATCACAGTCAGACGTGGGGCTCATTTTCCTGTTAATGTTGATAACCGAAGCGGATTGTGCAGCACATGCCCAGGGCTATGAAGGATGTACTGACTAAAGCTTAATCAGTGCTTTAGCAGCTGTTTTTGTGACTATTTGATTATAGCAGATGATGATGTGTGTGTGTGTGTTTGTGAGGCGGTTGTGTCCTCACTTGCCTTTTATAGTATTGATTTGGCAAAATAGCCTATTCTGTTTTAGAATAATATTCATAAGGGGTCTCTGATATGCTGTCTATGGCCATTTACTTGCATGGGAGAAAAGAATATTAAAATATTTTCATAATTAATCAGTCCTTTCAAAATCAAAATAAAGCTTCAGAAATTGCCACACTTCAGTAAGCACCTCTCTAACACACAGTAAATAATTACACTAATTGAGTTTATAACAAAGGTAGAATTACAAATTATTCACTTTTCTATTTTGTTCTTACTTTTTTTGGACAGCAAGTGTACACTTGTGTTTGATGTCACCTGAATTTTATGTTCCGATAATAGTTTGGAACAGGAATTAAAAATCTTTGACTATCAGAAGTGAACCAATAAGTCAAAGTAATAAATGCCAAAATAAACAAATCTGGAACTGTGCATCAAACTAGCTGTTAAAAAATCTTCGTTGGAGCAGTTTTTCTCCCCCAAAGTCAACTTGATGTTGTACTCATGTACACAGTGACATAACTTTAACTTTGCGTATGGTTCATCCATGCAAAACATTGATCAGAAACAGGCAGTGTATCTGTTACTTGTTTTGTAGATATGTTTGTCAGTTACTTTTATATTTTATAATTGGTGTTTGACAAAGTTAAAAAAATCAAATATAATTTGTAAATAGACAGGAGTGGAGTGGAGTAACACTGTATTTTCAAAATACTAGAAATACTTTCTCAAAAAAAACAAGACTAGGTCAAAGTCTTTTATATATCTGGACCGTTTATAACATGCTAGAGGTGCTTTTCATTTAAAATGAGGGCATTTCATTTGAAAAGGATACAGGAAGCAGCTGCAGACCAAAAGTAAAACTTAATCACTCAGTCAGTTGTTCTCAGTCATGGATTTTTTGTGTTTACTGGGCTGGATCCACTGTTGGCGTCCAGACAAAAAATATTAAACATCAGTTGAAATCTTAAAATAAAGAACAATACACACACACACACGCAGCAGAAGAACCTGTTGGCTCTGGAGTGGTACCCACAGATCAAGCCTCTTTTTGTTTGATTTGACTTAACCATCCACTCTTCAGCCCAAGTTAGTGAAGTTTGTCACACACATGACTGTTGGAGGCGGTGCAGCGGCCACTACTAAGTTTGTACAATGAGGATAGTTGTCAGCCCTTTGCTCTCTAGTTTTCACAAAAACGGTGCCTGCATTTGTGCTTGGTGAAGGAAAAAAGGGAAAGAAAGTAAGAAAAAGGGGGACAAAAACACAACTAAAACTCTTGTAAATCATAAAAAATAATGCAGGTGAGGAATTAAGTGAATCATAATACACAAAAGACTCCTTAAACTAGGGCAGCACTAGCCTGTAGCGCACATCCAGGTGTAGCACACATTTTGCCAACTGAAATAAACAAAACACTGATTCTTACATAAACATAAACAACATCCCCACCCAACTCTTCAGTATTGATTCCCCTTTTGGAGAAGATCAATGGCAGTAAAGGTTTATTGTCTGCTAAAAGTTACTCTAGCTGAGACATGTGTAACATACAGACACTTTTCTTCATGTAGCAGCACCAGTCAGACTGAGGTTTTCTCCCGCGGTGCTTCATCCCGAGTTCACACTTCATTCCAGATTTACCATTATGTCATATTTGTCAGAAGAGAGTCATATAGTTTCTCTGCTATCTGGTCCGGAGTAGCTTTCTATCTGTGCCTGGGGGGTTGGCTTGTAGCTCACTCATAAAATTGCCGTTCCAAGTCTGTGTCGTTCTGGGCCTGTGGAGTCCTGCTGGTGGCATCTTGGCTCAAAGCAATGATATAAGATGCTGATCGGCTGTCGCTGGAGGGATGCTGTGAGAGCTGTTCAGGCATATGCCACCAGCTGAAGGCCACCGGTGGTTTAAAGCCTCCTCCTCTTGTAGACTCTGAATATGTTTCAGTTACATTTTCTGGTTGGAGGCAGATTTTATGACAACATGAATGCACCTCTTAGGTCCGTCACACTTTAGCTAGCATCTGCTTTTGGCTCCCTCAACACTTTCTACTTTTGAGTAAAACCTTAAAGCTTGTTTTAGATCTACAGTATACATGCAAGTTTTTTTCCCCCCCTAAGTTTTGTTTTAAGATGCACAAACATTTAGTTTATATAATCACGCTAAAAAGAAATGATGAAAAGCTATCACCAGACTGTTCGGATTATATTTGTTGCATGTAAAATATGATAATCTACTGACAAGTTTATAAAAGACAAGCGCACAACCATTTGTTTTGACTCAATAACTAAATTAAAATGGATGCAGGTCTGCTTTTTCTTCCACTGTACAAAAATGAAGCCAAAATATCCTGATACAGCCACAGTGATCTTGCGCTGGTGACGTCATTTGGAGTCTGCACAGTAGCATTTTGTACTGTATCAAGTTTTGGACATCTGACCAGTTGTAAGCAGCATCATTGAATATGAGCACACCGATTTGCGCACAAAGCTGTCAATCATGACATGAAACCCACTTTCTATAAAATCAAATAACTAATTAAGACAACTCATTAGTAAAAGTTAAATTCCTGAACGTTTAAGTGATAAGAATTACATAAAATAACAGAAACCATCTTTGGGGGAAAAAAATTATTTGATGTGGACTTTGATTTTTATTCATAATATGCTAACAAGGAGGGGGGCCGGCTTTATGACCTATACTGTAGCCAGCCGTCAAAAGGTGATTGAGATGTTTTGGGGAGCTGTCATGTCGTCTATCTTTATTATACAGTCATGTTGTTGACAAAGTACTTGTATGTATGTCATTGGTTGCGTAGGAATACTTGTGTGTTGTTTGAGTGGCCTTGATGATACTCCTCTGTGTGTGTCATACTGCCATTTTTCAAGGGTGTGTTCCAGTGTGGGTGTTTGTTTGTGTAAACAAGCATGTATGACATATTTTTCTTGTTGCTGTTGCTTATTACTATGGTGAGGCTAGTGGGAATTGCTCTCAGTTGAAACTGATTTCATGATATTTGAGGATGACAGTCATTCTGCTGTCAATAGGACTGAACAGAGCTCAACCATTCAGCTGCCCTATTTAGCTGCAGGACAAAACACAAGGCTTTTTTTAAAATTTGGGTATAGTCTAAAATCCCTTAAAAGGGAGAAAAATGTTGATTGGTTGTGTATGCACTGTCGACTTGGGTTGCAGTACTGAGATAGCACATTTTATTAAATGAAAATGTAGCTATTTCATATGTAATGATAATTGTTTGTATTACCTATTCAACATCAATGACATTAAATCTGAGGTCAAATCCTACTTTAGACAGAATTTGAATTACAGCACACTTGATGGGATATGTATTTCCACAACAGCAAAAAAAACATCAAAATGCATTCCCTGAAAGACTCACAACTACGGTCTCAGGTATCTTTTTATATGCGCAGTAGAGCCCAAATGTTCATATTTTTAAGGATTGTGCCAAATAAATAATGGACTGACAATTTTTTGTTTTAACATTTTTCACCAAAAAGACACCCATATTTTGTATTTTTTAAATGCTATTTTTAACCCTTTATTCACTGTTTAGTGCATACATATAGCCCAATACAAAGTCAACAAAGCGATGATATTAGATAAAAGTAAGAAAGCAACAACATTAATGAGCATAGATAAAAGAAAGAAAGAAAACAAAAATAATAAGAAAAACAAACCAAATACAATGAAAACAAACAAGCAAATATACAAATAGAGCGTTGGTTGCTCGCTCTAGATACATTTCATGTAAGAGTTTTGCAGGATGAGTTTGGTTAGGCGTCATTCATTTTTTTCTGCTCATGCCTATGCACATACACTTTTTTAACCCCTTTTTCTCTATACCTGTCCTGCTTTCCTCCTTTTCCTTTCCTTTCCTTTCCTTCCCTTGCTACACAGTTGTGTTTGCATTTATATCTGTATTGTGGCATCAGCTCAATGTAGATTTGTTTGAAATAATTTTCAATGGATTGGAGGTAACTACACTGAAAATTTTTTTGTATACTTTTAGACACATTTCACAGTGAACAACATATAGTTCAAAGAGTAGCTTGATAGATTCCCCAGCTTATATTTAGTGAAAGGGAAAAACATGTAAATGTGATACAGGTGTAGATAATGCAGCCTATTAGTAGGTTTTAAGAGAAAAAAAGAGTTGCTCTCATTAAATGCACCCACCTTGGTGTCAACTAGGAACCATGATCATTTATTCACCTCCTCTGCAGGACTGCAGACCTGTCATGCTTGCCTTGTCAGATGACGCTGTGTGTCCTTGTTCACCCACTGTTAAGCAATCTGTTGCCTTTGCTTTATTCTTTAGAAAACTAAACGTCCTGACCTGATCACAGGAAAGCATTTGTTGAAGCCGAGCTCTCATTTTTCTGTCTGTCCGTTTGCTTGTGATGCTCTATGTTCCAGTATGTTCCAGTATTTGTTCTACAGTACACAAACTGTGGGAAGATCAGATTGATTTCTTTACTATACAGTTGATATCACTTTGACTTTTTAAATTATCACTCTTCTCCTTGTCCCTGTTTTTTCGCATCTTTGTAGCTGATTTGATTTTGAAATAAATCATTTTCTTTTCTTCATCTGTGCTCACAAAACTTGCTTGCACTGTGTGTGTTTAGAGTAATGTTGCCCCATACTATGTTTGTACTGTTGAATATTCATGTAGACTGATTTGCTGACTAAATAGGCCCCTGGAATACATTATGTACCTGCACAGATAGCAGATGGCAGCATGCATTATCTTCATTACCTATTTGTGTCTGGCAGATGGCTAGAGAAAACATATTGCATACATCAACATTAATATCACCTGTACGGACCAGCCTGGTCGGACTGGACCTCCTCTATTACTACCCACAAGTGACTTCTAATTTTCTTCCATAAAAACCTTGATGAAAAGAAGTTTCATGAGGTATAAGTGCTTTTTGAAAATGAAGAAAGTTTGTTCTAACTTTGGCTTTGGAAAGAGACAATATGTTTGAAAATAACATGAAGCTATATCTCCCTAAGCTACTGCAAATATAGGCTTCTGTGCTAGAACAACAACTCAGTGCCACAGAGGAGCAATGTATTAGACTGGCAAAATATTTGCATCAGAGGTTTCAGGTCTCTGATTGTAGGATTATATTTTTTCTTATATACTCATAAAAGATGCTCTTAGAAAGATCCAAGTGTGTGTTGCTCAATGAGCCATATGCTTGTGAGCAATACAGGCCTGAAATCATGTGTTTGTGTCATCATATATATTTTTTTAATAAATACTGTAGTAGGCATGAGAGCTTTGATTATTGGTATTGATCTTCAAACAAGTACTGTAGAAAAACACTTTAAAAAAAACCCTGCTTCACTAAATAATAGAAGAAGAACAGAAGGAAAGCTGAAGAGTGAATGAGAGAAAAATAAGAGGGAAATAGCAAGCAGGATACACTCTACAGGCATCGAGGTGTGAGAAAATATTAATACACTTGTGATTCACGTTTCTGAGAATCGACACGGTTTCACGAAACATAGTATCACTATGACTTTTTAATGAATAGCTCACATGTAAAGATTTTTTTTCAGTAGGTCATTTTCTGTTCTGTTTAAACCCCTGACTGCTAGATAGCAGTGTTGTTATTGATCTTAAGCCATTTGACTGTTTCACTCGCACACAAACATATTGCCAGTGTGTTGTGGGGCTAGTTGTAAATACTAATATGGATCCTGCTGTTCTGACGCATAAAAAAGTTGTTTTTTTACTCAGATTGTATGCATATGATGTTGTGTTCTTTGTAACATGACATTTTTCCTAAAATGTGATGCTAAAAAAATCACCGTATGTTGATTTGCTTACAGTGATGCAATATATCACAATATACTGTTTATGTATAGCATTGACAAACTCTTGCCAATACACAGCTCTAAAAGCTAAGTAGGTAGTGACTAATTGTGGATAACACTATTTCCACAGCACAAAATTTGACACTCACCTGGCCTTGTGTTTGTTGTTGTTTTTCTTTCTTTTTTCTATTTTTTTTTTTTTTTTTTTTAGCAAAAGCATACCCAAGTTACCAGTTATAACTTGTGTTTTTGCATAACATCTTTTCAGCTTGTTATACCATGAAAAAAAAGGTGTTTACTTTTAATCTCTCATCTCAAGAATGGTCTTACTGTGACTTCACCCATTAGTTTGTTGACTCCTTCTCTTGGTTTCTTGGAGCTAGAAGTGACCATATTTGGACAAGAGGGTGGAGCTGTGGAGAAGCGAGGGGCGGATTTGATTAGACTAGCAATGGCTTGCAGGTAACCTGTCACTCAAGTGGCCCTGCCTTTAAGTTTGCATAACTTGGGGTCCCTGGTGGCTCAGTTGGTAGAGCGGGCCCCCCCTATGCACAGAGGTTATGTTCTTGCCGCAGTGGCTGTGGGCTCGATTCTGGCCTCAGCCCTTTGCTGCATGTCATCCCCTCTGTCTCCCCCTTTCATACTATAGCTATCCTATCATCAATAAAGGCAAAAAGAAAGCCACAAAAAAATCTTTAAAAAAAAAAAAGTATACATAACTCTGAGCCTTAATGAAATGCAAAGACAGCTTTATAAAAATGCACCTGCAACTGCAAAAACGGGGGCCTTTCTGCAGGTTTTTCTTTTCTTCTCTTTTCTTTTTGTCTTTTTAAGCTACAACAGGAACTGCAGTTTTTGGAACTTCCGCATTGGCTCAATTTTTCAACCTCAGAGGTTGCCGCTTGGTTTTAAAAATTCAACCAAACAAGAAAAGAAAGCAACATTTTTGTATATATTCATACAAATAGGTGCATAGATATTTTCTAATCTATTTAATTGCATGGTGACCCTGGAGATTCATCTTGGGATTACTTGAGTTGGGCCTGACCTCTTGAAAAGAGGTCCTTCAGAAAGAATTACTGCACACCCATTAAAACATAAACAAAAAGAAATACACAATGAAATGTTTTGAGTTTTAACAGCTCTAACTTTACTCAACACCAAAATAATGTGTTATATATGTATGTATTCATAGGTCTATATATCCACAGTATTTGTCCCCTGTGTACATTCAGGGAAGTAACCATCGTCCTGGGTGTTAGAATTAGCTCCGCTGTCAACTAGTTTGAGGTAAACAGCTATTCTTGGTGTTAGAGTCAGCTACACTGTCAGCGTGCATTACTCTCAAAGTATTCATACAGATGTTAGTCTCGGTGTATGTATAAATGCTGTATGTGTGACTGTCTGGGGGTGTTAGTGTCGGCATGCAAGTGTGTGTGAGTGTTTCAGTTCCTGTCTGTCCTTCAGCTGTCTCTCAATCCTTTCTCTTTTCTTCCTTTTCTCTCACCTGTCTGTGTGTTTGTGTCTGTATTTCCAAGTGCCAAGGGGTATTTTAGGCGTTAAGATCTGCTAACATGCCAGCTTATATTACAATCGAACCTATATCCTGCTGTGTGTATGTTATTTGTGGTAAATGTTTAGGCCACCTCTTACTGCTCATGTCCTCCTCATTCTCATCATGTATGTCCTCTGTCTGCATACTTGACAATACCTTAAGTATTTAAAACTCCCCCTCTTTGTTGTGTTTTTCTCATAACTTCATCTTCTTGTCTGTTACCCTCTTTTACTAAGTTGAACTTTAGCTGCCTGCTAAGCAATTGTAAATACTGTAAAATTTGGCTCAATTTACAGAGCCTTCTTTCCTCGTTTTCCAACACGTTTGCACACATGAGCAAGGAAACACACTCAATACTCTGTGTACAGTATATAATATGGCAAATCGTTCACTCAGTGCCCACCCTTTAATTGTAACACCAAACCTATTACACAACTAGTCATGTCAGTTAGGCTTGTTTTCTCTGCTCCATGGAACAAGAGGCCATTAACAGTTAGAGCCATGGTGCTATACTGGCTTCAGACGTGTACACATACTTAGTGGTTAAAAGTCAATTCTTTGCAATCCAGCCTCCCAATGGTCCAAAGTGATATGTGTTTGGTTTAGAATTATCTGAAGGACATTTTTAATGTGTTACCAATTCTGTACAAAATGCCTCATGTTTAGTTTTCTTCATTGTGAGTGTTTTTAAGGTTACAGTTGCTGAGCTTTTTGGAGCATATCTGCTCTTTTATGATGCTAAAATGTTCCGGCCTCTTTTTTTGATCTGTTTAAGCACCCATTGTTGTCCCCTTTAGTTTTTGTTTCTACTGTTACATTTATCCCTAGGTTATGGTTTTATTGTAATCCTGTTTGAATGTAGCCTTGTGAGTTAAATCCTCTTTGCCCCTGTGGTGTTGAGTAAAAATAAACACAATATTTTTGTGTTTTTCAAATCCGTATGATGCACCACAATGTGAATAAATACTTCATAGACTTTGTACATACAGCAAACCCGCAGGTCATATCCAGCATTGATGTCCGAAGCTTCACTTTGTCTGTGTTAACATGAACTTAAACAGTGAAGGTCAGACAAACACCAGAGCGAAGTAGAAAATATTTAACGCTGGGATAATGATGTTGCAGAGGCAACAGCATGCTTAATAATTTAGCTTGTAGTTCTTCCTAATAGATCCCCTCTCATTAATGCTGGCAGATAAGCAGCCACTTGTGGTTTTTTTGAAGGCATAAAAAGCTATAACCGCAACGTTTCTTTGTTGCATCATGAGCATCTTTAATAGGCTGGTTTTCAAAAAAAAAAACCCTCATCAAGTACTTTTTTTAATACCCACAATGTGTCAGTTTTGTGTCTTTTTTGTTTGCATCTACTGGATTTTCTTTTAGCATGTAAGAGCACAACTAGATGCACTCAGAGGATGTTATGATAAAACATCAGAAGCAGCTGTTACAGAGTAAAGAAACAGCTTTTGTCCTTGATGGTATTTTCACGGACAATATTTACTCTAGTTAAGCTTGTTGCACAACACCAAAGTAGTATTTAGACCAAGTGAGTTTATCTTCTTATCTTGTAAAACCAATGAGTCACTCTCCTTTTCCTGGACTTAATGATCTTTTTTTTATTGGTAAAAGCTGTGAGGTGCCTCATTCTAAAGGTTTAGTTTCTGCACTAAGATTAAAAATCAACGGATATGCAGTGCCTGTTAAAAATCCCTCTCATCCCCATTGACTTTTCATGTATTATTTTTATACAATTAAGAGTTACAGTGGATGAAATTAGGAGTTTCCAAAAGTAAGGCATATGTTTTTAATGATTCCTCCCAGTAAACAAAGTCAGTTAGACCATTCACCCAGAATACAGTGTAGTCTAAATTTGTTGAACTTCTGAACACCCTTCTACAGTGGGATCTTTTATCAACAAAAGCCTTTCTCCTTCCTCTCTATGTGCATTGTCCAACCCTGCCTGCTCCCATCAATTAAACCCTTTTTGTCCAATTTATTAAAATGTAACATCTGATGTTCTGTTTCAGAGCTGAGCTCCGAGAACCTGCGTACCTGCTTTCAGATCGTTAATGCCTACTTATATTTGTCTGCCACAGACTTCCTGCAGGTGAGACTTGCGCACATTTTTACACTAGCACATTATCCTCAAAGGTTGTATAGAACCTCCCTCTGCTCACATATATAATTTTATTTTCTCCTCAGAACTATGCAGAATCATTGTGTCGAGCTTTCTGCGATCTGCTGAAAGACATCACGAATGAGGGACAGGTCCAGGTGCTCAAGGTACTGTCACTTCATCGCTCTGGCACACAGAACTATATCACCTCTGTTTATTCTCTGCCTGTCTTTCCGTGGGGTTCAGTTTTTCATCCTCCCCTCTTAAGTTCCCTTACAGTGTTTGTTTGTTTTGTCTGGGTGGCCCAGTGAATAGCAGGTGCACTTGAAGTGGCATTAAATGCTGTATACACAGACATAAACAGACACAGAAAATGCTGCTTGTGAAATGAGACCAGGTTATAATGCCGGTAAAGCCTCAATATTCTCACTGCTAATAAATCATTTGAGAAGTGTTGTGGCATTTACCTCAAACAGCCTACTCAAAATCTCTTTTCTGCCAATTACCTTTTATGTCTCAATGTCAAAATATTGAATTTGGGCTGTTAACTAAACAATCTAATGAACCTCATTTTTATCACAAAAAATCTAATTTTATTATTTATAAAGTTGTGTCTGTTCAGTTGTTATTAATGACAATTTTAAATGTGGTTTTTGGCCACATAATATCACCAATGCTGCTCAGGTGTAGAGTGCTGTAGGAATGAGTCCTCAAACCCAGAAATGAGTTAGTATCCTCCGCCTTTGGTTCCCTCTCCTCAAAGTCGATGGGTTTTTTTTCATGGGTTTTGGATTAGATATCCTGTTGCAGACCTTGTGAGCAGTTTCATGTAAAAACAGTTTTTCACTACTAATCTACACCTGTCAACTGTATCATTGTACAGAAGGAAGCGTGCATCTACTGTTAGCTCATCCAGCACCACTGAGCTAGTTAATGTTACAACTTATCCAGTTGGGACGCCTTTAATGTTTACATCTCACTTTTCACGATCACAAGCCTCTTGTTGATAAGTAAATGCACACTTCCTTTTGTGCAGTGATACAGTCAGCGGGTGTAGTTTCTACAGGTAGAATGAAAAATATTCATTTTTGATTTTGTGGTGAAGTTTCCCTCTAATATGTAGTAATCATAATCTAAAAGAATCACCATGTTGGTAGAGTCCCTCAAGGTTTAGTTCTGGGGCCTTTCTGTTTTTAACCATCCTCACATTTGTACGATAATACAAAGTTAAATCAAGCTTATGGATGTTAGCATGTTCTTTCCTCACAGATAACTGGCTGTAAATGTGAGTGTTTCTATTACTGGCAAATACGTCATTTTTCCCCTAGATGCTATAAACACTAAGCCAAAACACCATGGCTGTGCTCTACACTTAAGATTGTGGTGACAATTGGCGTGGTAAATGATGGGTCAAGATGAGCAGAAACATCATTTTTTAATTAATCGTATCTCTTTATTTGCTCTGGGACTCACAGTTGGTGTATATATGTGCACAGCTTCAGCATTGTATGTATGCAAAACAGCCCTAAGACCATAGAGCTTTAGCTTAGCAAAGCTCAGTGGCATTACTGCACATCTGGCTTCTTCTAATCCTTTGTTCTGAGGAAAGGAGAGTAAGCAGACAATAAACCTGTCGACCTACAAAACGTAGGAACACAGCGGCTCACCACACATGGGCACCCTGAGAACACAGGGATCAGAGTAATCAGCATGGATTTCTCTGAAAAGTTCATATGCAGGCACACTTACAGAGACAGATATAGTTTCTCACTGCCCGTCTCTGTGCTTCAGGTTTGATCGCTGACCTTTGAGTTTAAAATTCTCATTTGAGGCTCTAAATTGCTAAATGCCATTGGTAATCTTACAGTGTCTCATCATCACATTGGTGTGGTCTGGATTTATGTAATAGTCTAGTCATGGAAAGCCTAATGGGGATGGAATAACATTTTAATGGTTTGGATCGAGTCCTTGTTCTATCAGGTTAGTTTTCCTGGCTCAGTGTATATATGTTATATGCAGGGCTCAACAATGAGGATTGCTCGATTGTCTGGGGCAAGTAAAATGCCATTGTGGGCTGGTAAATCTAACAGATCACTTGCCCAACCTGGCAAGTGGTGAAAAATAATTTTTTCCTGAGCTGATGATGAAAGTAGCTAATGAGTTTGCCATCTCACTTCCTTCTCTGTTGAGAGTTGCGCATGCACAGCACTGATCGGGCACTCGTGAGAGAATTGCGTCCGGTAAAGACAGAGTTTAATGCAATTGAGCATTTCAGTAACTCCACTCCAGGAAACAGGAGTTTAGTCAGGCGGTGTTAGAGGATGTCAGCGAAACTCGAACTATCTGAGTTTGAGCGCAAGGCAGATACAATGTGATTCAGTGTTTGTTGTTATTTGATAACCAATAGTAAATAAGACAGTTTTTATGATGGCAAGTTAAAAACAAAAAACAAAAAAACATTGAAACGTTTGAACATTGAGCATCACACTCCTTGGGGTTCAGAGCATGCTCTGGGCACAGATGGAGCAGCAGAACACCAGGCGCAGTGAAAGCAAGTATTAATTGTCTGTTAATTTATATTGAAAAGAATGCGTTATTTCAACAAAAGCGCTCTTATTTTAGTGTTGGCTATCTTTTTGTCTGTGTCACCATCTTCAGCTACTGTCACACATCCTAATTCTGTGGGAAACACTATAGCATATGCATTACTTAACCTCTCTTAGCTGGATATTGCTACCTTCATGAAGGTAGGATTTATTACAGGGCTGTGATTGCATTAGTTTAAGCTTGGTTTATCTTATGAAGTCATAACTGAGTGCACATTTACATCCAGCACTATTTATGGGAGTACAGACATGCAGCAGACCACGGTGCCTCTGTCACGTTATCTTTTTCTCTCAGATTTTTTCTCTGGTCATATTGTGCCTTTGTTTTTTGTTGCTCTACTGGAGCTGTTACATTCTTTTTTACTCCAGCTTTAATGCCTGACAGAGGGCTCATTCAAATTTCTTGGGAAACTAAAACTTAAGGGACTAACCTTGCCTACCACATACTGTAGGTCAAACCCTCAATTAAAAGGAGGATTTTCTGCACCCTTTTATTATCTCTCGAAAATGACTCTTCCGCTAACTCCCTTTTGCCCCCTAGTATGTCCTCCCACACTTTGCCCTGTCTTTACATCATCCTGTGTCTGACCCTTAGTGTCTCTCGTTTGGCGCACACCCCCCTCTGGCACCGTTTTCTCCTGTTTCTCCTTGCTACTGTCCCTTACTCACCTCTCTGAGTACACTCTCTCATCCTCCCTCTCCCTGTGTCTTGGCAGGTGGTAGAGATAGCTTTAAAGGTTAGCCCCATACTGGGAGCCCACATGTTCCAGCCCCTGCTGCCAGCTGTCTTCAGAGGTATTGTGGACGGTGAGGTGAGTTTTACCACAATATCTTGTCCAGATCTGGATGGGGTTTATGTAAAAGGACACACATGTAAACATGTTTAAGATTGCCCATGGTATATTTTTACTCACTTTCTGCTTTTTTTATTGAAGGTTTTACCTTATTGAACTTCAAAATACTATTAGAGATGGATCCTGCTCCTGCATTTAACCTCTTCTTTAATCAGTTCGAATGGAGACAGTATAGTGGTAATAACTGATTCTTCAGCTCAGTTAAGGGTCACAGGCTGCCTTTTGAGGATTCTGCTGTGTCAGTGGACCTGTCCTCTTTCCAGTTATCATGCTTAATGACCTTTGCTGTAAAAGTATTTGTGCATGGTTATATTTCTACATCTACCTGAGTAATTGTGTATTCACATTCTGTGTGTGTGTGTGTGTGTGTGTGTGTGTGTGTGTGTGTGTGTGTGTGTGTGTGTGTGTGTGTTGTACAGAGATATCCCGTGGTGATGTCCACCTACCTAGGAATCATGGGCCGCGTTTTGCTCCAGAACTCAAGTTTCTTCTCCTCTCTGCTCACTCAAATGGCCTCTGAGTGCAGCCAGAAGGTGAGACTCGATGTCCGTCCTTCATTTCTGTCTCCTCAGCACATTCCCTTTTGAATGCGTGTGAGAGACATAACGGCAAAGTGATCGTTAAAGAGGAATCACTCTGAACGATGCTAAGAGTAATGAGCCAATGAATTGCTAACAGTAACATATTCAGACTCTTAAGTTTAGAGCTGTCCCCTTTTTACTGTGAAACCCTGGCATTGTTGTTTTTGTCTGACCCGGAGCAACATTGACTTGGCCTTGTTTTGACATTGCTGCCTTTATCTAAACAAATGAAAGACCTAAAGTTGTCTCTTTAAGTTGTCGCTCCATCATGCTTCTTTTTCTTTAACGATAGAGGACAAGGCAGTGAGGTAAATGAGGCAGAACAAACAGGGAAGGTCAGTTGCTCACTTTAGACAACAGTAGACTCATATTTTTAAACATAAAAATAGAATTGAGTTGTCAGACACTGTTTATGTCTCTCTTTTTTGACCTCTCTCTATATTTAATTGCCTCTGTTTGTCTCCTTTTTCTTCCTCTATATTAACCCTCTGTATGTCTCCTCCCTCTCCCTCATCCTCCTTTTCTTTTCTCTCTTCTCATCAGATGGACCAGTTGTTGGGCAGTGTGATAGAGATGTGGGTCGACCGCATGGACAACATCACTCAGCCAGAGAGGAGGAAGCTGTCGTCACTGGCTCTGCTTTCCCTCCTGCCATCTGACAACAGGTGAGAAACATTTGTCATTTGTCTGTGTGCAGATGGGGCTTTGAGCTGGTGGGAAGTGGATAGAATTCACCCCGTCAGTGCAGATGAAACCGGGGCAAATAGGGGGGAAAGTGAAGAGACGTACTTGACAAATTGTTTACCCAGCTTTTGTTTATCTTTATAGCTGGTAGAATTGTCTTTGGGAAGTATGTGGTTCTGAATTGGTTGTCACAAACAGCAAAGAACATTAGTTGTTTTTAAAAAGTTTGATAAAGGTAACAGATTTTTACCCTACAGCCATAATATGCTACACAAAATCAACAGCCTTTGCACCATATGGGTGCCACAGTAATTTGGGACAGCAGCTCAGCACGCACATATATGCACAAAGCAGGCATATTTATAGTGTTGTGAACATTTTATGTCACATACCTGCAGTGCTTGAAAGATTCCACTGAAAGACTGATTGTCTTTGCCAAATGTTCCTGATACAGTTCTTTGCAGCTCTGTAGGTTGAATCTGAGTTTGAAAGTAACCAGAGTATGTAAGTGTCTCATGTGCCCATGGGGAGGCTATTTAAAAAGCTCTGTGCAAAGTCCTACTTTGGGTTAAAACTTGTTATTGTGTGCACATTTCTTTACTGACACTAAACTAGATTAAAATGACCAGAGGTAAACCAACATTTCATATATTGAGATAAAGAATGTTATTCACCTAAATTTGAAAGGTGCACAGGGAGACTGTGTACCATTTTTTTAAAAGCAGTTTCTAACTTTGCATCAAAAGAGTTTTCTCATTTGGTTTTCTGAGTGAAACTTCTCTTGTAGTGGTTCAGAGGAGTCATTGTGGGGTTCAGTAATAAACTTTTCTTGTGATGTCCCATCTCACTGCATGGTGATGCATGTTTTTATCAAGATTATGTGAAGCTCGCTTTTCTGCTATTGAGATAATGTAATCATAGACATAGACATAGACAGGCATGAAATCCTTTGTTACGCCCCCGTCCTTGGTCTCCAACAGCAATTGATTATGACAGCCTTGGCTGGTTAAGTGCTGCATGGCAAATCAACTTCCTCACATACAATCAGAACTAAAATTGGAAGAGGTCCAAATCTTGTCTGTAGCTGCCCTTAATATCATCTGTTCTTTCTCTATAACATGTAGAAAAGTATGAAGAGAAGGTCACGGGTAGCCTAAATGCTACATTTTACTGGAATTGAAACAGTGATGATGATCATTTTGAAATAAAATGCATCATTGAAAAATCAGCAATCATGAGAAAAAAGTAAACTTTGATGAGGCTTTTCTGGCAATCATTTAGCACCACAAATTAGCTGTTGTGTTAAGCAGACAGGAGATAAGAGCTCGCTCCAGAACAGTGTAGCCCAAATATGTGATTAATCGGGGCTGCCTGATAAGTGCGGCCTATTCACTTGATATTCATTATTTACGAGCTTTGTTTGCATTTATTATTCAGGGTTTTTCCTTTCTCAGGATGGGTCCTTAGGGAGTGACCACAGATGACAGCATGTGCTGTCTGCATTCAGTAAAGGCGATGAGTTTGTGTGACCTTATTTAATGGAAATCTATGTATATTTCTGTTGTATCTGGGGTTTCATTTGCTCAAGCATTACAGACAGACATTGTTATTTCATCAATTGGTCAGAGAGTTTGAGGGAGAGGAGACCCGTCAGTTACAGAGGCCACATCTGGCATCAGTGAGAACCAGGCCCACACACTTTCTGCCCTTTTACACCCAACAGAATATTTTCATGTCAGACGCGTTCTCACCTGCTGAAAATACATTGTTTAGTTAGGGCAAAGGTTGCAGGAGGCAGGATATGATGCACTTGTAATTCAGCATTTTTTTTAAAAATGATGTTCACAGAAATAAAACAGCTTTTATTTCATGAGGAAACAAGGGAAAGTCCTTCCCATTGTTACCAGTTTCAAAACGGAGCATTCACCCAGTCAAAATCATGCAGCTTAGCTTGGAAGTCAAAGACTTCATACTGAAGTAAACGTTCTGCTTGTTCAACAGTTGTTTGACAAATAGCTTTTAAATTCAGAGAGGGTTAGATTTGCCACTTTTATTAGTTGTTTTGATTTTGGCGCTGGTGCTTTTCCTTTGGTGCTGGTTAAACCTGTTTGGCAGGCACCATAATTTCCAAAGTAGTTTTTTCCGATGTAATTAGAAACATGATGTTGCTTTGAAAAGTAATAAACAGAAGTTCAATGACCACATTTTTTTGTTTTTGGACATTAAGAATAAATAATAGGAATAATTGCTTATGTGTAGAACAGATAGGTGTAAGGTTCTGATTAAATGTGTTGTAGCATGCACTAGTTTAATTTGCCCATTAAATGGAGGCTGGATTTTTTTTTTTTTGGCTGATTGGAGACAGAGCAAAATTTGAATATTAGTTGTCCTAGTATGCTGATGATATTTGCATATTAATTTATTTGACTAAGAACATTCAATATCTTTTTGCCTTTACTGTGATGTCTAAATGGGAAAATGTGGACCAGTATTATGCAGGTAGAGCGCACCACTGGGAATCAGCTTCAAGGCATGAAATGAAAACGCACTGCTGGAGGGCTGTAAAGCTGCTGCGTGTATGTGATCTACAGGGAAGTATTTACTCAGGCATTTCTCATTACTCATTGTGGAATCAGTTGCTTTACTCTTGTGGACCAGAATAATCGACTCTCTTTTATAAACCTGCAGTTTGTGTCTGTTTCATTGAAATAGGGGAAGGATAAAGTTTTGTTGCTATTTAAGCATATCATGTAACACAGTACACGGTAAGAGCTCTCATTAAAATGACAGTTTTCCTGTTCTCAGATGATAGTATCATTCACCAATAACCTTGTCATAGTCCTCAACAGAATACCTTTTCCCTTTTTACAGTTTACTGATTGATTTTAGTAAATCTGCCAACTACTTTTTTACTTGTTGAAAGCACATTAATGCATTCAAAACCAAATTCTGTTTGTCCTTTGATGAGGTGCATTTATTACTTTCTGAAACTTTTGTGCAGTCTAAGTACACTAGAATGCTTCATTTGGTGTTTAGCATGCACAGCCATGAGGTCATTTTCACTGTCGACTGCTGTAGTCATCAGAACCTCCTGTTCAGATTTTTTTCTTTTTGCACTACCAGTTCATCATCACTGACAGTTTGCTTTACTATGGCAACACAACAAGAATAAGGAGTGTAAGAAATCAAAATGCACACCTTTATGGCCTGGATCTGCTACGCTCTATATTTTATGTAATCATGGTTATAAGGGTGTCTTTTCAAAGTTGCTGCATCATGTTCAGAGGAATCCAATATTTGTCTTCCACAGACTAAGTGGGTACTTTGTGTCTCATCAAAGTTCATATAAGTTTGTATATTTGATTCAAACATCTGCTTTATTCACTTGTCAGACAGCCCATAAATATTTCAATTCACATGTGGCTGTACTTTGCAAACATGCATATTTATTTTTCTGCAATTGTAAGAACTAGTAGTAAATCAAGCTCTTCTCCATTGTGAGATTCTGCATTATTTGCTTTTAATTATTGATTTTATCACGCATATACAGTGTAATATATATTTTAGTAATATGTACTTTTTAAATTCTTAATTGTTTGTCCAAAAGTGTTGTTTGGGTCATTACATGCCAACTCACCCAGAGAATTCAGATTTTTTTGCCAGCTCATATCATAGATTTTCTCTGGAAAAAAGTAAAAAGTTTAATTAAATACATGGGACACTGGAAAATCTGATATTCGACTCCAAATACTTTTTTAGTCATTAACTCTTGACATTTGGCCCTTGGAGCTTAATTTCATCATACTTGCGATACTTTGTGTATTCTGAACCTCATCAATTGCTTATTTTTCACTAAATTGGGATACAATTTGTACTAAACATCCACAAAACCCAAGGATAATTTGCTACATATATTCATGAAAAAATATTTGTTGCTCAGTGTTTTACAGTATCTCCATTAGATTTCACATTCTTGTAACCAAATTTTGATTCTGTTTGGCCTTAATGTAGTTTAATTGTATCAGTAAGTTATTTAGTCTTGCATAAAAAATGGTATATGAAAACCCCCTCTTGTTAGTATATATTTTTCCAAGAAGAATTATTTTAATTTTCTGGAAACTTTTTAATCAAAGTGTTAATATTTATTGCAGGTATATAAACAATTTAAAGATGTTATATTACTCCATCTGGTAATCTTTTTCTGTAAATGATCATCTCTTACATGTTTTTCATAGTTGACAAAACCAAAGAATCCTGAAATATTAAAAAATGGAAATTTTATAGCAGTTGAATACACAACCTAAGAATCGCAAAAAAATTATTAAATTTAGCTGAGGGCCAAACTCAAAAAATTCATAATTTAAAAAGTATTTCGAGTTGAACTATAGGATTTTGCAAGGTCCCATGAATTTAATAGTTTTCACCTAAACTTTTTCGACCAATTTCTCAGTAGTGTCAATACAATATTTATAATTAGTAGCTTCAATACATGCCCATGCTTTTAATTTTCTGCAAGAGTTGAAGCAAAATTGAAGAACTTTCTACAGTCTTTAGTCCTATCATAAGTATGCATTTTCCACTTACACCGGTTAAGCACTTGTGCTATTTAGGGTCCACTGTAATGATTCAAACCTAATGATGCTCAACAGCATCAAATGTAATCAGTGAGGCTTATTTGAAAGCCATTTGCAACAAGCTCAGCTGGAATGTATCCAATATGTATATGCCCTTTTATAGAAAGAAATAACAAGGATGAAATGTATTCAGTAAGTATTAAAGCATGTAGCACTGCTACCTTTTGTCACCTTAAGATGAAAACATTTTACTGTGGACTTTTAATCTGTAATTGCCACTGAACACAGAAAAAAAAAACTTTTGATTTCCAAACTGTGGAGGAAAATTCACATTAAAATGTATTTCGGAGAGCAGCCTTCACAGGTGAAGGTCCTCTTCCCTGCTGCCTGCTTTTGTTTAAGGTGAGAGGACCACAGAGAGACAGTTGACTCTGATGAGGAATTTGTTGCTGCGACCTGTTTGCACGCAGCGTCTCAGCTTTCAGATCATGTTTCCACTTACACTGATTTGAATGGCAAGCACGGAGCAGCTAGCACTAGTCAGTCATTAGAAAATAATCAGTGGAGACTAAGTGTTGGGACTGAATAGAATTAGAATTGACAGACATGTTTAAATGTGTGATAAAAGATATTTGATTGGATGCCTGCAACCAGTTGCCATGGCTGCCAATTTGAGACTATTATGAGTAAATTGGGGGCAGAGGCGTTCAGTGATGTATTTTACACTTCCAGGATATCAGTAGTGAGATGTTGCAATCTGAAAGGAACAACTTTTTAAAATTCACCTCAAACATGCTTTCTGTCTACTTCATTACCAAAAGTATTTATTCGCCTTAAAAGAAAACTTTGGTATTTTTCAACCTCGGCCCTGTTGTTCTGTGTTTTTGTGTCAAAATAATACCCCTTCTCATACAAAATTTGCACCTATACTTTGATATTTTAATTGTGGGAAAAACAGTTAAAAAAAATCCCATAACTACAGCAGAATCATTCGGCATGGGAGTAAATACAGATTATAACCTTTCCCATAAAATGCAAATGCCAGATGACAGTGGGTCTTTTGGGGGGGTCCAGTGGGCCAGGGGCTTAAGTGACTAATGGAGACAGCAATTTTTAAAATTGGTCTATAGTGAGAGAGATGCGGAAAAGGCTGTAATTTAATCCCCACAGCCAGTTGTGCACTGTCAATTTACATCTATTAAAGTTCTTGTTTTTGCCACAGGCAGGTTCAGATTGTTATTAGGAGTGTTTGACAGCATTGTGAAAAGGACCCCACAGTAAAATGAAATATTTTTCTGTACCTTTCTCTATTTTTTTTTTTTGTGTGTGTGTGTGTTTTTAGTTTTTTTTATTGTGACAAAGTCTCACTCAATGCAAAGTCTCATTCTGAAACCTCTGAAGAGGTGAATTATGGCAAGAAAAACAACAATGGAAATGTCAGTGAGAGTTAAAGAGAAAAGTGCCATGTTGTCAGACACTTAAAATAACAGTCTGAGCCTGTCAGTGGCAAAAACAAGCACTTTTAGTGGATGTAAGTTGACACCATTTCCCATAAGGATCACATTGTAGCCTGTTTTGTTGCAGCAGATGGAGCGATCTCACTCAATACCAGTTTAAAAAAAATGTTGTCCCTATTTGTCATTGAGACACAAAACATCAAAGTTCAAAAATACTGAAATTTCCCTTCAAGTGTAACTTTGAGACCTCTACTTATTCTGTGATTTATACTCATACTTGTGTGAGAGTGTACGTATGCAGATTTGGAGTTAATTGGAGGAGTATACATTCCTCAAATGCCGGCGTAGAAAATAGGATTATCCTGCACAGTCGTATGCTGACTAGATGGATCCCCTGTTGCTGCAGCTCAGCTTTCATGATTTTAGTCTTGACAGGAATATTTACAGTATGAGTACTTCCCACTCATGAGAAATAAGAGAGAGGTCTATGTTTAGTGGCTCGGTATGTATCTGTCATGCACTGATTTTTCAATTTTTTCAGACTTCATGCTCAGTGAACTTTATGCAGCATTGCCTGCGGTCTATCAAGCCAAGCACTTGAACTGACAGACCCTTTGATGCATCAATGCCCAAACCCACACATACTCGCTCTTTGTGGCTTTTTTTATTCTTTGGCCTCCATGCTTTTTATTCCTATTGACATGGGAAACCCCACTGCCTTTCCAGTGCTTTCGAAGAATGACTCAAATATTTCATCAATGACTGCTGCCTGTTTCTAAGCCTGGGTGGTGGGCGGTGCAAGCCAGAACATTTTAAATATCTCAGGTACAGCAAGCCAATGCTCTGCAATGCTTTTCATCTGGAGGAAGTGGCTACAATACAAAATAAAAAAAGAAGAAGAAGGTCATAGCAAACCACCCAAAAGGCTCACCCTGCAAAACTGTGTGTAAAGACAGTAAGCCTCATTGATTTTAATTTTTCACACTTGAATGTGCGAGACAGTGAAATATCATTTACAACTGGAAAAATCACCCTTATCATGTGTGATTAATCAGTTCAGGGTGAACATGTTTTTCTCAGATCATAAATGTAGAGAAAAGTTTTAAAAATATAGTTAAACACATGTATTTTTGGCTTTTTTATTTGTTTGTTGGGTTTTAAATTTTGTTTTGTTTTGTTTTTTGTTTTTTTGGATTACCCTCTCTGCCATTTTCTCTTTTTGAAAATGTTTCTACCAAAAGCCAAATGTGAAATTGTGACTGTGAGATACACACAAACAGAACAATCTGGACATGTGTTATGTGACGTGAGTTGATGGATGACATAAACACCCTTTTCTCTCGATGGCCATATGTTTTTTTTGACAGACACTTTATCACTTTCAGTGGCGCCAGGATTTAACCTTCACTGTTGTTCTCTGATGTGTCATTGCTCTTCATGACCATTTGGTTCTTTGGACAGCTACCCATCTCTCTGTATTTCATTCAAACACACACAGCTGTTGTGTTAATGATCTCATGAGTAACAAGCTTGTGCCGTCTGTGTGTTATCAGTGTGATCCAGGACAAGTTCTGTGGCATCATTAACATCTCCGTTGAGGCGCTGCATGATGTAATGACAGAAGATCCCGAAACAGGAACCTTCAAAGAGTAAGTATGCATGATTCTCAGACAGATCAGAGAAAACAATGAAAAACGATTGCATAAATACTTCTGATGAAATGTATTTGGATAGTAAGCCTATAGATACTTTGTTGAGATTCAAAAGTTGAACAGTTTTGCTTTTTTCTGTCAATGTATAACAGATTATCTATTGAGTATATGTGACAATTCATGAACATATTCTCATAATGATTTAGTTGAGCTTTAACTTTTCATTCAGCCTAGGTTGAGTGAATAGTTCCAAGTTCCAGCTAAATATACTTTAACAGTACATTTAGGTGGACTATCCAAATAAAATGTTCTTCTTTTTACTTCATTTCTATCTTTACATCTGATTGCTCATACTTGTAACAATGTCAGATATCAGCAGCATGCTGATAGATCACATAGCTGAGGGAGCAACAACAAACATGCCAGCTGTTTGGAGTGATTATAGATTAATATCTATTTATTTATTCCATTTTGCTCTATAAAGTGAGGAACAATATACTATTCAGGGTTTTCCCAAAAAAACATATAAACTAAGGTTGCAGCAATATACCATTTTTAAGTTATACTGTGATATGAAAGTTATCGGTTATCATACTGTACATTTGCTTATCTGCGATATTTGAAAAGAAAATGCAACTGGACGGAGAATTTCGCCTTCATTTCAGTTATTTTCCAAAAGGGACTTTTTATATACTTCCATCAAAAAAGAAAAATTCAAGTTTCAATGAAAGTAATGAAATGTTTGTTCAACCCCAACTACCCCTTCTATTTTCATTCCTTTAAGGGTCTTTTTATGACTGATAATAATACTAATTCTGTAATATAATGACACCACAATATTTTCTGAGACAGTTTTGGTACTGTAAAAATCTCACACCATTGCTACCCTAGAACATAGTCATACAGAAGAAATCCCTCTCATCACTTATGACCCACTAGAAGTGTTTGGTGGTGTATTTTTCTGCAGAGACTCCATCCTCTGCTTGTATTTTCTTATTTTCCTCTCATTTTCTGTGCTCGGGACGTTTAGGGGTGTGTACCACCACAGTGCTCAGGTGAGGTCGGGGCTTTATGTAAAGGTAGCGACCAGCTGCCACACTGTAAGCAACAGGCATTCAAGAGACACAGCACTGAAAATATGCAAACATAGTTAGGCTTTTACTTTAACTTTTGCTGGGGAGCATATTTACAAACAGTAAGTCACATGTGCACAGAAGACTATATCTTTGAGTCAAGCCTGATGTTGCCTAACACATAAAAGAATGATTCCAGTCACTTTGACACATTAGTGTATTAATTAAACACTGGTAATAATTCGGTATTCTGTTTTTTCTGATACCCAAAGCCCAGGTATGATATCGGTACTGGGACTGAAAAAGTTGGATCACTGCATCACTATTTCTAAATCACAAAGTTAAACCCTCCAGACTTTCTTTTCATCTGTGAATGAGTTTTGTAATTTTTACAAAGCTCATGCAAGATGAATGCAGACAGTTGAAACATTTGTTGTGAAAGTACTTGAAGCAGTGCGCCCACAGATGTGCTTTTGAATTGTTGTTTAGATTTATCAAAAACAAACCTCTGAAGAAAGATTTTTTTTAGTTAATGATATAAAAGCAGTACCTTACCGTGGAGTATAACAGTGTGCTGAAGGAGGCTGAGTGGCATTGGTGAATAGGACACTTTTCTCCAGAAAAATAATGGACTGTGAAATGGCCCACTGTTTGTAAATGCAAATCAACTGAGACAGAAAGCGGTGGGTATTGTAATCTTCCCGCCTATATTTGGGAATTAAGTAAAGTTTCAAATAAACAGACTTTCCTTTTATTCCTCTGCTGTCATAAGTGGTTTGGAATTGTTCTTGCGTGGTGTGGAATAACAATGAATGTCCTTGCTGCCGTGGATAAATTCAGTACATGCCAACTGGCAATGCAGCTCAGCATGGTACTCCAGTGTTAATTGTAGAAATTCAGTCACTTGTCACTTAGCTACTGTAACAGGAATTAAAAGTTTGAATGTCTTTTGCACTGTACCAAACTGCAATGAGTCAGATTTGATTACTGAAACCAAATGAATGAAAACTAGGAAAGGAAAAGTTGCAGTTCAACAAAATTTAAACTGCAGAAGTTTTAGATGGTAAACAAAGATGTGGCCATTATGTTGTCTTGGGTAGAGCATTACACCCGTGCTTTAACCCTTTGAAACCTGGAGTGACATCACTTTTCTTGTGCTGCTTTCAGACGCCTTTCATACGTATTTAAAACCTTGAATCCCGAGCAGTGGTTTGGTGTCTTTCAAAAAACAGCTAAAAAGGCAATGAACAACTTGGTAAGAAATGTTTTACAAGATGCAATAAATTTGTACAATCGGGGAAAAAATGTAAAAGCTGGTGAAGAAAGAAGAAAGCTCAGGAAAAAATATTTATAATGATCATAATGCCATATTTAAACTTATATTACAAAATAATTATAATTTTAAAGCACATTTCCCAGGTAATTTTCTTTTTTTTTAAATATAATTTTCAGGGGTTTTTTGTTATAATTATTAGTCATTTCATGCAGATTTTTGGATCATTTCTTCTCTGTTTGCTCATTGCCTTCTTCCCATAATTTTGAAAATCATTTGCTCTGGTCTAGGGTTTATCTGCATTAACAGATTTTTTCAGCCACTCGTGAACACAGCATTAACAAACTTGTCAGCAGACAGTTCGCAATTCACATGTCCAGGAGTTCCAGAGTAAAACTATCATTCATTTGCAGTTAGGACTGCTCAATTATTGCAAAAAACATAAGCGTTATTATTCTGGTGAATATTTAGGTCATGATTACTTAACACCATGTTTTTATTTAACTTGAAAAAAATTTTCATGTGCTAAAGGTCAAATTAATATGGATGAGAGGGAGCTTGGGCTTTTTGGGGGGTGGGCAAACGCACTGATATAATGCAAACGCACTGATATAATGCAACCAAAGGGGAGTGCCGGATTTACACAAGTCAGTCAGTAGCATCATTGCCAAATGTAATGTAGCACAATAATAGTTTTATCTCAATTATCTTGTTGTCATAATTGTTGAAACACAAATTGATATATAAAGTTTGATTAACGCCCAGCTCAATTTGGAGTTGTGTCTCTGGCCACGTAATGAATGTAAGCCCAGTATTCATTCTCTCCTAACTTTGTTTTGATGACCAACTCCTGAGGGAAATATCCGGCTCTTTAGCTGCTAAATGATCCACTGTTTTCACCAGCTAGATGTTAACTGTGTCTGTCTGCTGTGTTCTTTCACTGAAAACAGCTGCCTGCTGCTGCCGAAAACGATGATATGCGATCGGTGTGAGTGAATCAGAACAATAAAGTCACAACCCAAAACTTTTAATAAATCTCTGTAAAGAAGAGGGAGGTTGCATATTTGAGTTAGAATTCCCTGTAGGTACGAGTAACCTCTTTCACATTGTCTCGTTGTTTTACATTGTAATTTCACACGTTACAGAAGAAATAGCAGTTAAAGCCTCTTTAAAGGCATGTTTAACCCCAAAGAGAAACACCAGATAGTAGTTACTGATATCTACTATTCACAAGACTTTGAAAAGACTTTAAAGAGGCTAAAGTCTGACATCCTTTCACAGGGAAAGACATGGGTTTTCAGATTTTGCAAAGGCTGGAGTCTTGCAGGGTCACCATTTATAGACTCCCTCTGAGAAATATGACATGTTAATAAGTCCTTACATGTCTGCAAAGCACATAACTCTAGAAAGACAAGATGGTAATGTGGATGTCTACAGTATTCTTGTCCATTTCGCATCAATATAATCTATTAAGCTAAACTTTACACTTTAGATTTCATTGCCTCCACTCGCTGCCAGCCTCCATTGGTTAGCTCCTCCCATTTAAATAATGGGAGGAGATTGTGGAAATGAAAAAAGAATGGTTTGAAAAATTAAGAGTCCTCTCCAAAATAATTGCTGGTCATAGATAGGCACCTATTTATTTTTTCTGTCTATCTGGTTTGCTGCTTCCTGTTTGGCACTGGAGAGAGTGCACCTATAAATTGTTGACAATGTTAAACATAATATCAAACAATAGCGATCATGAGAGTGCGCCACAGCTCTAGCAAAACTCTCATGATTTTATTCTGACATTGAAGATTTGTCTGCCACAGTGAAATTGCTTGATAAGTCATTTGGTTGAAGACTGCCATAAGCTGTATTTCTTAAAAACCTGTTCTCTCCAGTTTTTTGTTGTTAACTTCATTAGTTAGAGTTTAGTTAGAATTTAGTTAAAATTTCTGATCACGAGTTCTCCAGTGCTACATGTCAAAGTCACCAAATGTGACACTGCAGACCCCACTACCTTATCTCTCTTCACAATAAGGATGAAGTAAAAAGGACAAAGGAAATAAAAGACCTTACGCAGACTTTGGACTGAGCACAAAGGTTTCGCTTGTAATTCTCCCTGCATGCTGATGAACCAATATGAATAGCAGGCAGAGCTATGTACTCGAGTGCCAGAGGGCTCAGCCTTTTTTTGTGTGCCCACGTGTGTGTGTGCACACCGCCTGTTCTGAAATTGTCTCCTACTGTGCAGGTTTATGTGTGGTTATTAATATTGAGTTGAATATTATTGTGTTTGCAGCTGCATGCTGATGAGCCATTTTGAGGAGCCCAAGCTGAGTGATGATGAGGAGCCGCCAACTGAGCAGGACAAGAGGAAGAAACTGGTCAGTTGCACGCACACACGCACACACAGTTATAAAAATACAGTAGGGATCCAATTTTGCAATGATTAAAGCCTTATGATCTGTTGATATACAGTATTAGTTTGGAAATGTTGTAAGATTTTGTCCACAACAATGTGTATTCATTTCAAAATGTGTGCACATACAAGGAATTTGACTCAGTTCTTTTGTTCCTCTCAACCTACATACACAGAAATAAACATGAGGCTTAAAAACAGGACAGCTAAACAGAGAGCTTTCTCCAGTAAGCACAGAGAAAGATGGTCACTCCACTCGTTAGTCACATACCAACTCAGAGCCTCCTCTCAGCTTATATAGCTGCTCCAGCTTTTCATGCAGCGCACCACAAAATCACATGGCCCCTGGATGCCAGCATGTGTCATTGTAGCGTGCCTTATGTTCAGTCACTTAAGGTGAGCATGGATGATGTTGAGTACCTATAAATGGCCCCTAGGTGGGGGATGTATACCAATTAAACAGTACAATGATGCGTGTATGCGTGAGCATGCATTCTTCTGCGACTTTGTCACACTGTGGAAGCTCAGTAAATGTAACACTACTTCACACTGTAAAATATTTTTTAATTTGATGTTGCTCTGTGTGTATGTGTGTGTGCGTGCGTGCGTGCGTGCGTGTATGTGTGCAAGTGGTCTTCTCCAAATGAGTGCCTGAGCAAATTGAATTTATATACAAATTTAATTTCATTGGTGTTTGGCAGAAGAAATACAGCTGTATTTGTTTACTAGTGTGACTTTGTGTGACTCTTCGCACTGTGAGTGGTGTGTGTGTGTGTGTGTGTGTGTGTGTGTGTGTGTGTGTGTGTGTGTGCGTGCGTGCGTGCGTGCGTGCGTGCGTGCGTGCGTGCGTGCGTGCGTGCGTGCGTGCGTGCGTGCGTGCGTGCGTGCGTGCGTGTGTATGTATGTGTGCATTTTCTGGGCGGCATCCCAGTGCACTTATCACCTCAGCCCAGACCCTGACTTTTTGCTCCAGGGAATAGAGGAGAGGAGACTTAAAGTCGCACCTCTCTCTGCTTCTTAACATTTGTGGGTGTGTGTGCTCGGGGACGTGCTTGAACGCATGTGTGAGTGTGACGGGTTTGCCCACGTGAGACAGTCTCCAGTTTGAGGAGAAAGTTAATGAGGAAGGAGACCCGTGGCAGTTTCGAGCGTTTATTGACTTCAGTTAGGCTCTCTCGTGGCTGCTCTCCTTGGCAGATGTGTGCATATCTGTGTTATAGCATGTGTGTGTACAAATGTGTATGTTTGTGCTAGTCTCAAAGAGCTTGTGAGAGACAGATGATGTAGTTTGCTCTAGCACTTTCTCGTGATAAATAATAACCCCAAACTGTCTTGTTTGTGCATCAGTGCTTCACTTTGATGAATATGTTCAGACAATGCAGTTTGTGAGGAATCAATCAAAACAACATGTAATTTTGTGTTAGTATTTAAAGCAGTCACATCCACACTGATTAATTATATTTTAAGTTTAGCTAAGCGCTTAGTGGTCCATAACGTTTGTTCAGCCAACTTTCACGAGAAGCCGCAATGTATGTCTGTAAGGTTAGGTGTTGGGGTCAGCTGCATTGCCAGTCAGGCAGCAGGTAAAGGTAGGAAGCCTGGATATGAAAACTGGCACTTGGGACGTGAAATGTCATCCCTCTGGGAATGAAGAAGTTGGAGCAAGTGGGGAAGTGAAGCAATACCAAATAGATATAGCTGGGCTTACCTTTATGCACAGCACTGGTGCTAGAACTGAAGTCCTGGAAAGAGAGCTGACTCACTCCTTTTTCCACGCAGGTGCGTGGAAAGTCATGATTCCCTGACTGAGCACTATGTTCTTCCCTTTTTATGTGTGTGTGTGTGTGTGTGTGTGTGTGTGTATATATATATGCAGTCCACTGTAAACTACAGAAGCCCAAAGAGAGCGGCCAAAAAAGTTACAGTTCTAAACCACAAATTGGAATTAATCTGTAAAATCAATTTGTCACTGAGCCTTAGACCTTACAGTGAGATTGTGTTTTTAAGTATAATTCTTCTCTCTGGGATATATTGATTTCTGCATGTGTATACCTAGCATAGTATATTGAATAGAGAGAAAACAAAACTTTCTACCAAGGTACACGTCCCTGTAAAATAATTCTTCATCCATTCTTGTCATCTTTGCTAATTCCTCATACACCCCAAACCTTTTTTCTTCCATCATCTGTCCTTATCTTACTTTCTCACTTTATTCTCGTATAGCGTCCCCTCATCAGGTAGTCTCATCACTGTCTCTCTGCCTGCAGGTGATATTTGTATGATTGTACAAGTTTGTCTTGTTGAATTAGATTTTGCTGCCTCCTTGCAGGCACCTGCAATTTTACATAAAATATGAAATTACCCTGAACACACACTCCAGTGTTTTCCTCACCACTTTGTCACTAGTTTAAAGCTTCTAAAGAAACTCTTTCATATCAGTCTCAAAGTGTGATTTTTTTTTCTTGTCTGTCCAGTTTGACCCCTTGGACCTTTTCCCCTCTGGTAGTTATTACCTTGTCTGGCTTCTCTCTATCTGTGCTAGATAATTTGCCTTTAAGATGACACTGACTGTACTGCAGCTCACAACTCTGTAGCAAACATTTTGTTCTTTTTTATGGACTCAAACATGGATGTCTCCAGAGCAGAGCTCTTTTAAAGGCTGTGACTTCCAACTTCTAAAGTTGAAAATGCAATGTATTGCATATGTATGAACTTTGTAGTCAGACATTTAAATGGATGCTTGAAAAAATGAAACTCTTGCTGATGATGTTAGAAACTAAGTGGTTTTTAAGCTGATTTGTGCTACAAAGGCGAAAAGGAAATGGGCATTTAACATTTTTAATTGATACAGTATTTAAATTTACTTTACTGGCTAAAAAGCGTTGTATTAGAGGCCTTAAAGTAATACGAGGACAATGTTATACAGCAGTATGGACAGTCTTATGATAAAGAAGATTTTATCCTAGATTGTTTTAATGATGACGCTGAACATATTATTGAAATGCCATCAGAATTATACAGGAATTTCCCTGGCGAGTACACTAAATGGTTGAAAGAATAAAAAAACAACACTAAAGCATTGCTAACGTTACTCCACTTTTGCTACAAAAGAAAGAATATATATATATATATATATATATATATATATATATATATATATATTTGTGCCTACTATGAGATAGTGATAGTAGAGATGTGACAGGAAATGAGTGAGAAAGAGATGGAACCAAAAGCTCCAGCAGAAACCTGGTGTTTTTACCCATAAGAGACAGGGGCACCCCATTTGAATCATTATTAAGTTATTCTCTAAATGTACTAATAGAACAAAATTGATGTGCAAGTGCTCTTAATTTTGTTCTGAACTCAATTTTAAAGTAAAATCTATATATTTTTAGAAAATTGGCCCAATTTAGCAGGACAATATGTCATCATACTAGACATTATTTAATTAAAACATAATTAGCCTGACAGTCAAAATTCACATTAGCTATATTTATTGATGACCATTTGGCATTCTGGTAATACATTACCAGTGAACCACGTATGACAATGTTTAAGCTAATGGTTACTGACAACCACTAAGTGAAACTGTTGGCAGCTCTCTACCAAAAGGATATAAACACTCAAATTGTGTTTGAAACCCCGTCAAGCATACTTTTTTTGAAAACAAGTGCAACAGATGGATTGAGGAAGCAGCAGACTGTAGAAGGTGCAACCTGGCGGCTACCTAGTATGTAACACACATTGTGGAGACACGGGGTACACTGACCACCGCTCAGTGTAGCATGTGCGCTGATTGTGGGAGCTTATCAGCCATGAGAAACTTCTGTCAGACTCAAGCCCAATCGGGCTTTGGCAGTTGCATTTGTACCTAACACACCCAGTATGCTCCTCATACCTTTTTTTTTATTTTTTATTTTTTAGATTATTTTTTCCCTTATTCCCTTTATTGACAGGACAGTGAGGAGGGAGAGAGAAGGGGGAATGACACGCAGCAAAGGGCCACAAGCTGTACTCTAACTCGGGCCGCTGCAAAGGCCTCAGCCATATGAGGCGCACATTCTACCTAGTGAGCTAGATGTCGCCCGCACCTCATACCTTTATAAAAGTCTTTGGCTCTTAAAGTGCTTTGTTTTCCAAATTCAGTACATTAACATGCACAGACTGGTCGAGCTGCGGTGAAAGCTTGATTGGGCCATTTTACTGGACTACTGTCCTTTTCCCAGTATACAAGCACCAGGGGAGAATGGATTTATTGAGGAAGTATGTCTGACTCCACCAAGGCAGGTGGAGATATTCCCCCTTTCAGCTACTTGCTATGAACCTATTTTATTTATATAGTCTGTGCTATAGACCGAATCACAATCATAACTTCTGTGTGGAAAACTGCACATGGCCCTGAGCAAACTCTGCCTTGATTGATTGATTGATTAGTTACTACTACTACTACCACTACTCCACATCCACATCTAGTTTGCTAGAGTGTGATTTTTTTTAAACAAATATAAAATACCCTCTTTAAAGCTGTCTGTCCCTTACAAAAACCAAAATGAAAAACACAAGTCCCTACAAGTCCCTGCTTACATTGTTTTTTTTTTTTTAATGCCTGACTGATTTTGTAGCACCCCTTCCCCCCTCATAACTGATGAACAGTCCCTGTCTGTAAACACGAAGGAGGTCAGTGTGGCAACTAGGAGCACGCGCAGATCAGAGAGTCCAGTTAAAGTCTGACTAAGGTGTTTACATAACAGAGTAGCTCAACTTTCAACCAAGTTATCCGTGTGTGTTAGTCCTATTTCAAGAAGATTAAGATGATTAAGATGTCCTGGATAACTCAGCGTTCTGCTCCATCTATCATTCCATTCAGAAGTTGTTTTAAAGGGTGCAGCTCTAAGATTAATAATCCCCATGTCACGAGAGGCTACCCCACTACTGCTACTGTCTCCCGATTTGTCCCTGAATTTGACTTGCCATGTTTTCTGGGCATGAAGTGGGAGTTTGTTTTGTGTTTTGGAAGCTGTTGACTGTTCCACTCTATCTTGTCTGGGATTTGTAAGGGCCCCTCACTTTGATCTGAGCATTTCAGGCAACTAGACTAGGCTAACTGATGCTGTGTTTGGGCCTCGGTACATAATGCATCATTTGATTCTTTTGCTTCATCTATAAGGCCAGCACCATCAAACAAGAAGAGAGATAGGTGACATCAAAGACTTTTTCCACCGGGTACTAATGACATGGGCTCCGTCTGTTGTGCTGTGGAGGCACACACCCACTCAAGCCTGTTCTTCTCTACTACACACTAACGCACATGCACAACACGCATACAGCTTGTTGTGCTGTGAGGAGGTGCCAATGACTGATTAGACTCCAGTATGGAAATAAAGAGACAAAGGTGACCTATTACATGCAATTGTGCAGGTAAAAGAGGGATGTAATGGGGGGGTCGGTGATCACTGAACAGTTATAAAAGCCAGATGTGGTTTCATCAATTGAATCCTGGCCAAACATGGGCCAAAAACAAGCTATTGTGGTGCATCGTGGTTTGCACGTCTTATGTGAAAGCTTGAAAGCAGTTCTCATTGAATGAATTATGGACTATATGGGGAGATTTGAAATAAGCACTTAAAAATGTGTCCTTCACATCTTCAGTGATATCAACAGCAGACATGCAATTGTAGAATATTGTTTTTTTTCCTGAAGTATTAAGAAATTGGCTTTTCAGACATGTAGCCATAAAAATGTGACATGGGCATACCTCAAAACAAAAAGTATGTAACTTTTTGCATAGCTAGATATTACTTGGCTAAGATACCATCCATGCAGACTGTTCGCAGGGTTTCTCACACATTTACTTTGTGTCTGTTATGTATTTCATATATTTGGAGCTGGACTGTTAATTTGGAGCGCAAATTATTTGCTGCTTGGTTATCGACTCTCTCACATTCTCAGAGCGTACTGTGGGCACAGATGGAGCAGCAGAATGCCTGGTGCAGTAAAAGTGAAACTTAATCATTAATTGCACTGAGTCGTTTGCTTTAAGCAGTAGCCGCTCCTCTCATCCATCGATCTGATCAGCTCAAACTGGATCAATGGATCAGTTATCCACCCCACGACTCAAACTTTTCAGACTGCTGCTGAGGGACAAAGTTCCCCCTGAGCTGTGTTCATGGACCCACAAAAATGTCCGAATTCAGAGAGAGGACACAGAATGTCATCAGGTCAGCTACAGCCAGACATTTTTTTTTCTCTGTGGGAAAAACTGCTGTTCACATAAACAATTCTTGTACAATTTGTATTAGAGTGTGTAGGAGTTAAGTGCATTTTTTAAGGGCAGAAGTTATTAAGGAAGGGCTGTGTAAATATTAATAACTGCACAGATTTATTCCTTCAGTCTAAAGATCTTCAATGGTGACAAGATCGACCCCTATTCCTTTGACAAAAATTACAAAAACCTTTACTTTCTCTTTATAGAGCCTGTCTACTTGAACAACCCCTTATAATGTCTCTTCTTCAGCCACCACTGTCATGCATACAGGCTGGACACACAACTTGTCCTGCTTTCCCAGATCCGCACCCACATACCCTCTGACACACCCAGCAGAGATCTGCTCTCTACTGAGTGCACTTCTCTAGTTTAATGTAGTTTCGATTTATTTGAACAGAATGCTTGGTTTAGTCATTTAAAGCATGTGCTCAGGATGTGTAACTGATGAGTTTTTTGTTCCAGACAATTAGGCTAATGAGTTAGCGTTCAGTGCGTCGTTCTACCATTGGTATTGGTAATGGTGGCTTCATATAATAGTATAAGAAACATTAGGCTCACAGTTGGAACAGTTGTTTCCAGATTTACAGATGATCAAACTAATTTTGAATTGAACAATTATAGTATACATATGGTGATTCTGAAAGCAGCAGAAGTTGGTTGCAGCTAAGCAGACAGGGTTTAAGGACAGAGTGTGTCAATTACTTGCTTAGCCACATTTATAAATGTGCTGTGCACGGTCCATATATTGACATAAACGTCCAGTGTTTAGTACCATTGGGATAGGATATATTGGCAGAAATGGAATATGAAATAATAAGTATTTTTAGTGTATAGTCACCTGAAAATAAGAATTGTCTTTTTTTTAATTACCTCTTTATATCTACATAGAGAGCGGGCCCTTGTCCATGTAGTCTGCTGTGTTGCAGCGTCTTTTTTTTTTTTTTTTTAAGTCAGGCACCTAGTTAGTAGCTCCCCTGCAATGACCAGCTTTGAAAAAACACAGATTGGCTGCATGAAACTGCTTTATTCTGTGTGTTTCCTGGTTTAAATAACCTGTTCCCTTTATTTTGAGAGGAAGAGACCATCGGGGATACTTTGGCCCTTGCTAAAGGCCCCTTGAACTATGAACAGTGAAACAAATCTAAACAGGAATTCACACTTGGGAGAACTTTCAGCTATTTGCAATCTGCAGTCCTCACTTCTGTATGCCACTAAACCCTACATACATTCTTTAATGATATGCAGAATAAATACTGTAGATTTTTTTCAGGTAAATATTGTGGTAAAAATCCAGCACAGTCAGCTAATGCTATATGCATCAAACTTAAGCATAGGAGAGCAAATACTCACTTTACTTTTTTGTATTATGCAATTTTATCAACAGTAACAAAAAACATTTTTTGTATGTTTTCTTGAAAAAAACTCCCAAAAATGTAGTGGATTTTATGTTATGGATATGTAGTGAATATATTTGCATTCAACATATTACATAAAGAAGAATCTGAACAAGGCTTTGATAAGAATCTGAATACCTAAAATCTAAGCAAAAACTCCAGAGAGTAATGAAGCATGGAGATTATTCACCCTCCCTCTGTAGTCCAAATGGGGCTTAAGTAAAAAGTCCAATCAGAGGACATCCTCTAGTAAAACTTCTGCTGATGGAACAAGCCTTTGAGAGGGCATCTTATTAAATGTGCATGCTTTGAAATTTGAAAAGAGTAAGATAAAGAATTATACCTATTACACTGTGTCCCCATGGCTGTTATTGCTCACAGTGAATAGAAAACATTTTCTAGCACTTATTAATTAGTAATGAAATTATTCCTTCGTTTTCATTATTCGGTGTAGATTAGCAATAAGACTGATTCAGTCTCCTTAAATATAACAATTACATGAATATGCAAGCTTTGATGTTTAAGAAAGGAAATGATACTTATTATTATCACCCAGTGGCTGTTGTTGCTCACTGTGAACTGAAAATGCTTTTTGAGGTTTTGATGAAGTACCGATTAATCGTGAAATTGTTTTTGTTATTCAACAGTTTTTCATTATTTCATTTTAATGAACAATCAAACTGACTCCAGAGGTCCTCTGTAGGTTTATATTTATAGGAAATGAGCTTCAGCGTGTTATCAATTCACTCTGGGCCACACAAAGCTTTAGTAATGAAGACTTGCCATTCTTGCTTTATTATTGCTCCTAGTCTCAAGTAGACCATCAGTGTCAGCATAATTTGGTTTTGTTGAATAACAGGCCTCTCTGACAGTGTTATTTTGCACCACAAGATATAAAGATTCTCCTTTGTGCTGCCTGAGGCATACAGAGCCATCAAAATTAGTTTCCATCTTTGCTGCCTCTCAGCTTTACAGCCATTTGTCCATGAGAGTACTGGGAGTTGTGGGTTCTTAGAGTGTGGCAGGGTTGCAGATATGTTGCCAATTACTACTTTTTTAATTAACCCCAAATTACACACAGCAGGTATAGTATGCTAGGAGGATCAATTTAGATATTATGTATATTAAATGGGTGGTATTTCAAGGGCCTAAAACCTGTATCTCAGTAGGTGTGAGGCTGGCATTGTGTACCTTTATACCTATTAAATCAAAATCAGCTTTATTGGTCTAGTGCGTATGCACATACAAGGAATATGACTCCTTTATTTTAGACTCTGTTCCGTCTTTTGTTGCTTTTGATCTAAATACACAGAACAGACATGCATGTGAATACTTTTTTGTTGTATGTTTAATGGATATACGAAACACCAAGGCAACCTAGTTGGTGATAAATCTTTCTCTAATTGTTATACAAAGTATTTGACTGCCTGAGTATTTAGACATCCTCATGTTTTGTGATTTTAGGTTGAATGTATTGAAAAATTACATTCATGTGTATCTGGCACATCACAACCACAGTCCAGTCAATTTCATTGTTTTCAAGAATTACAGAAAGTGCATCATAAAGCTAAAGGAAAAATATATTTTTTGGCAACTATATTGGCAATTTGTGTCAAATTTAAATCAGATGAAGGATGCAGGAACCTTCCCAAGGTGCTGAATATGCCTTGCCAATAAGTGCAGTCATGATAAAACTGGAAAAATATGGCACAGCTGTAAAGCTGCCTAGAGCAAGCCGTCCTTAACGGATTGTCCCTGGGAGAGCGAGAGCGAGGTAATCAAGAGGCAATACAATGCAATTCTGGCAATTTAGGTGCAGTGCTGTATTTTCCAGCTGTTTCACGGCCATGACAGCTTTTGCTTTCTCTTCATAATTGTAGTGGGTCTGATCAGAATAACATACTAATAGACACTTTTTTGTACTAAGTTTGATGTAAAATTAAGCATGTAGCATGTTATAACTGTGTAATATGTCAAAGTTGTGTATGGAAGAAATGCCTTGATGTGTACTAGATTAGCAAAAAAAAGTTAATTTAGATGGCAGTAGTAGTTTCGAACTACTTTGTGTAACTTGCAATTGCGTTTTAATGAAATTTTGAGAATATCACTTAACTTTTGCACAAATCTGTAATGGAAACCCACCTACTATGTGAGGTAGGGTTAGGGTTAGGGTCTTTCCCGTTGGTCATATTTTCTCTGGGACAGCCTAAAATTGCAGTGTATATTGGGCTTTATTAATACATCGAGTTCAGAGAGCTCCCGTAATTCCATCATAACCATGACCATCTTTAACCTGAGCAGGGGTCTAATCAGGGGTATAGATGACAACCGCTGTGAGGTTGTGCACGATGGGATCTGAGATGGCAATCAGAGCAGTCCTTAACATTTATCATAGTGTTGCTATTCTGATTAAGCTGTTCCATGGAGGCATCTGAACAAGACTGCAACCTGCTGCTGAAAATACTAAAATGTAGAACACACACAACAGGGAATGCTAGAATCATTTTTGCCCACTTACATCTCTGCCTGTCTTTGTGATAATGTTGCAGCTGTGCTGATCGGATGATGATGTAGCCAGAAGTGTGCTTAGTATTTTGTACTGTCAGCTCCTTGGATTTATTGCACGTTAATTAGTGTGATTCAAGTAATGAGAATAATTGAACTTTGGTCTGACAATTCCTGGTTGGTAAATTGATCTTAATACATCTTAATTACCAGTGTGAAGCTTATTCTTTCTGCATGTGGCTCATTACAGTGGAAGCCAACTTGTGATTTTGATTGTTTGCTTTGAGCGCTGAAAAATCCATTGGATTCACACTGATTCATGTTTTTTCTCCTACTTATCCCTATTCACTCACATTCAAGGCTTGTCAGATAAGTAACAAAATGATTTACTAAATGGTGTTTGCTCAGGATGGGTGCATTAATTAATCAAATAAAGCATTAAGGTTGATTGACTGAGAGCAAATGTTAATGTACAGTACATCAGCCCTTGGCATATTGATTGCATTTCAAAAGTAATATCTAAAGAGGGATTACAGGCATGCAATGTTCACTCGATACTGTTTGCAAAACCATCCTGCTGTTATGGGTGAAGCCTGTATTGGCAAATAAACTGTCCTATTAATGTAATTCTTTTAGTATTGAGCAGTAAGTGTGAGGCTGGCACTTGCACAGCAGATGCTGTTCAAACAGAAAGCCGACAGAGTGTGTGGTGTCCAGCACAATGTAGCAAACTCACACGAGTTTGCATGCGATTAAGATTACATGCCAGACTGACTTAGTTGCTCACTTAAGTTTGTACATGCAGTTAACATAATTTTGTGTTAGAGAGAACCAGAGGTGGGCACTCACCTCGTAGAGCAGATTCCCCATGTACACAGACTGTGTACTCATTGCAGCTGCTGAAAATATACTTGTCTTCATTGCATGTAATATTAAAAAAAAAGTAACCAGAGGTGTATATTACAGCTAGCAATGCACACTGAATTTAGTACCCTCTGCACAGTAAATGTATATTTGTATAAAATAGTTAAATAATAAATTACATTACAGAAGTCAAAGGAATATCTTTATATATTTTTATGTTATTTCCTTTCTAGATTCTAATGCTTAAAAACAGTCACATTTCATTTGTTTCAGTCCGTGTCTTGACTTGAAATTTGTCCATTTTTGAGCAAGCAACTCGCACACATCCTCTCTCTTTGACATTAAGTGTTTTTACACCAGCATGGTGGAATCCTTTGTGCATTTCTGACCTGAAATGGAAAACCTATTCACTGAGTGTTCAGATTTGACCAGGACATGAACTTTGTACGATTTCTTAGAAAACTGTTCAAAATGTAGTCAGTTGCAGCGGGAATTTCTATTTGTATCATTAAGTTATGTTTTAGTAAGCTATATCTTTTATGTATCACTGACAAATACAATAAGATTCTCCTTGGGAAATGAGCTGGCAGAAAAACAAAGACGATATCTCAGTGGTATTGTCAAAGGACGGGAATTTGTCTGATAGCACCACTTGAATACTCAACTTAATTTTTTATTTGTAGAAATCAATCTGTCCCTCTCTCTGTTTGAACAGTAACAAAAATGAATTGATCTCAACAACTTCTTTTAATGGTATATTCCTATTTATTTTTATAACAGTTTAAATTGATAAAAACTTGAAAATGTAACTATTGATTCAGTTTAAATAGAGTTAACCCTTCTGGTAACAGGAAACAAACAAACATGTTAACATGACATAACACATAAAACATGAAAGCCAATTCTAATTTGAAATCCTGTATTATTAACACCCATGTTTGCTAGCATGCAGTCTTCTTCTCTTTGCCTACATTGGCACTTTGCAACATATTGTTGGCTTTACCTCCAGCAGCTGATAAGTAGGAAGTGTGTATCCTGTCATGCATTTGCATGCTCATATGTGAGAGCTATCATGTGCATGCACTATATCATTCAAAAGTCATGAAACTGATGTACTCTTCTTGCCTCAAACATACATGAGCACTCGATGCCCAGAGACATCAACATCTTGAAAGTCAGAAACTGGAAAGTGTGTACATCACTGCTAAACCTTTGCAGACAAAGAACTAGTAACAAAAGAACCTTTCTACATTAAAGTCGGGAAATCACAGGTTATAAACTGAAGTAAATCAACTTAGATGGTTGTTGCCTTGTTTCACAAATGACATTGCACTCTAATCTATTGAAATCATTGATTATAAATCTTATATTTTAAGTATATATCAGAATAAATTAAAAATGTACCTTTGTAGTTAGGATGCTTTATCTGGGTATGAGTGTTTTCTGTTTTTCTGTGGATTCACTCATGAGAACTATGACATTTTAAAAAGTTCCAAGCCACAGAAGTCGCTGACTGCCTCCCTCCACTCCCGAGTCCCATCTTACAAATGCAGAAATTGGTCTTTCAGTGTCTGCCAGATGGCGCAGCAGATTTTACACAGAATGTCGCATATCACTGTTTGACCCAGCTTGTCACTCAAAGCCCCAATTGTAAGAGTCCTCCAAGTCACAGCCGATCCATCAGCAAAAATCCACCGGAGCACCGTGAAGGTTTGCACTGACAAATCAAAATAAGTTATTTTATATTGCCAGAATTATTTATAGGCCTTTATTTCTAAGAGTCAAACAATCAATCAAAATCCTGCTGGTTCTTACATTGTGGCACTGTTATCTTCTAACTCATTTTGTTTCTATTTGATTTGATTTTGATAGAACTGCTGAAGAACTATTTAAGTTGAGTAGTTTCAAAGGATGATGGAGCTGAGGACACACTTGTGCACATATACATTTACAATCCCTAAACAAAGGCAGTTCCCTTGGACAATTCAGTTCAGTTGACAATGCAGGGCTCATTGAAAAAATCTTGTTTATTCCTTTTTAGGCATACAATGTACTAACACATTTTTACCATGCTTAGTATGTTTCCATAGTTTTTTCTTATCCATTTCAGTGCATTTTGTGCTTTTGGCTTAACATTCTCCAAAAAATGTAAGCTTAACCACAAGCTCTAGTTACCGAAGCAAATGCGATGAACGTGGCTGTTCAGTTGCATTTTACAGTGAAAAGGACTGGAATTGTCAATGGGAAGATGTGAACAGGGCAAGCACAAGCAAATCCACTCCTGGCACCACAAATCGAGGCAGAGAAAAGTCTGCTTTAGTTGATTGTGTCAACTTGAGTGAGAAGTCACGGTTATTGTGGGTTTCTTTGTGAAAGCGAGGTTCTGAAAGAAGCAGCAAGTTTGGAAAATAAGTCTGAGCAGCTGCTGCTCATTAACACAACTTATGTCAGTTCAGAAACAATTGCAAAATATTGTGGCATGACATTTCATTACAACCGTACATTGTAGGTGGGGGGTTTCTGCATCTGTGTTTTACTGCATTTATTTAACCCACTACCATCACAAGCCTTCTGGGAATATCTGCAGGGAAGCAACCCCACAGCATGGTGCTGCCACTAACAGCTTTACTGTCTGTCTCTGTGGCTTATATCGAACATACTGTATCCTTTAGAATTATGATTTAATACTGAATTTTTCTCTAATAGGACCATAGAGCCTTCCTTCACTTTTAAAAAGTAGCTTCCTGTCCTATTAATGTAGGAAAGTAGCTTCCTAAGAGTCCCAAGAGACCTCTTGTTACCCTTTTTTCCACCAACATGGATCAGGTTCTGTTTTAGTTTATGCACCTAAATGTGAACCGTTCAGATCATTTCAACCAAAAGATAAATTTTTGTGGAAACTGAAAAGTTTGTTCACAGGTTTTCCTTGACCTGAAATGCAAACTGTGACAACATCAATGGGCGTGTAATATTCTACAGATTGAAAAGAGGGGATGGAGAAGGCAACACTGGAGAAATCATGTGAAAAACTGTCTGAAAAAAGAGAGTGCATTGGTCTTATTAATGGTTAGCATATCGTGAAACATTAAAAATAGCAATAATACTGTGCCATAACAGAAGTGTTGTGATAATATCGTATCGTGGGGCCTCTGGTGATTCCCACCCCTATTAATAGTTAGTCCGTACTTGTCTTTTGGATAAAAACTAGGGGTGTCAAGCGATCCCAGTGATCCCCAGTCAGTGCAACATATTCGTCCCCCGTCACGCAGAACGCGATTATTTACCGCTAACCGCATTTATTTTTTCTGGGATTAATTAATCAAAATTAACATGTTATTTTGACACCCCTAATAAAAGCAAATATTTGTAATAACCGAACAAAAGTCACAGGGTAATAAATGTGATCCACTGTCTTGTCTGTACAGCGCCTTCCGTTGATGACACATCCCCAAATACAATGTTTCTGCTCAACACTGACCTGAACACTAACAGAAACTTGTGCTGGTTTGCTAGACAGCACTAAGATACCGAGAATTTTGAATGGAACCAGTTCAACAACCACTGCTAATTTGGTGTAAGAGGGGCGTTAGTGGCCTTCCTCGCTACTGTCCTGCTAAACACCATTACCGAGTTCTTTTTTTCAGTGGCTTGCTTGAGGGGGATTTTCAATTTTTCCATATTTTCCCCATTTATATATATATATATATATATATATATATATATATATATATATATATATTTAGTGCACTTATGTGTATATGTGCACATCTATGCTCACACCTACACTTTAAGGTATTTGTTTGGTACTGTGCACCCTTATGATAGACTGCTAAAGGCCTCATACATGCATGCCTCCTAGTACAATACTAATTATGGTATTACAATTTGTGCTGCCTCATTTAGTAAGGAAATTACTGCAATCAAGTTCTAATCCTCCCACTAAGTCAAGAGACCATGAACTGATGAAACCTCAGAAAAGGGTGAAAGAGGTGTGTGTTGGAGGTCGACAGTTTATTCCATCTCACTCTGTCTGTTCTGGCCCTCGTTTCTCTGTAACTGTTGCTCCAACCCCTTCTGTCTTATACTTTTTAAATTCCGCTTGCGTCTTCCTTGATGGCTATTTAATGGTGCTGTCTATTTTCTGTATGCTTGATCAATCTTTGTCCCTGAATATAATAACCCTGATGAATGTACTTGACCTTATCTCTTTGCTTACTGTTCTGTCTCACTCTGTTTGGTTTCTCCGCTCTGTCTCTCTCTTCAGCTTCGTATTAAGGCCATGTCCACACTAATGTGAATAAATTTGAAAACGTAGTTTACACATGAAATTCTTCACGAAAGAAAGTTGAACGTGTGTGTTTGGTATGCACTAATGCACTTCTGCTGGCTGCACAAGAATTTGCCCCTAGTGGGACAATAAATATTTCTTAAACATGAATTTGAATCGACACCTGCATGTTTCATGTTTTTGAAAAGTTTGCCATCAAAACTGAAGTACTAAAACAAAAGAAACATTGTTAAATCTCTACTTGCTTCGTATTACTGCCGCTGTCATGTTTTGACAAACATGGGTGGTTATTCTGCTTGTTCTTAACAGGCGAAAGCTTTGATCCATTTCCTCCAACTGTGTGATTGCCGGTTGTATTTTTCAGTATAAGCAGACACAGATTATAGGTTTTGTCACTGACATATCTTTTTTGTCCTTTAGAGATTTTCTTTTTCTTGCTTCTTCATCCAAGTGCAGAAGTATAAAAAACTGTGATTTAGTACGACAAAGGTGTATTTGCAAATCACTATAATATGTTCTTATGCTTTCATCTGACAGCAGAAAAACTTGCATTGTATTGTATTTTTTGTCAGTTATACTGACAAAAAAACGCTTTTCTAAAACGCTGGAATCCACACTCCATGTTCTTTAATGTCATAAACACAACAATTACAGATAAGCAGCCATTAGCGATTAAAATCTCCGACCTCATGCTCCCTTTAACAAAGCTGATTGGAATTCATTCAAAGAAAATAATTCAAGTCAAAAATTACATCTTAACAAAAACCGAAATTTTGAAGGAAGCATGTATGTTTTAGTGTCAAAATGCTATTTTCTGAAGTCATGAAGGAACATTCTGCGTGATGATGTTGCTGCATATAAACTCATGTACCACAGTGAATGTTGTGCAGGTTCGGTTCCAAAAGTCTCATAATATCACAAAAACATGCAACGATCAAGGCAGCGGGTAGACTACTTACTCCTGTTTGCTATAAGGTAAAATGACTGTCAATTAAGTTCGGTGGATTTTGAAGTGGCAGTGTAATGGCTTTATTTTCCCATCCATTACTACATAAAATAATATAAATTATTAAAAAAGTTTAAATTGTTGACTATGTTATTTTATAATATATTGTATAAAATGCAGGGCAGTGTCTTGCTGCAGAGATGTAGAAGTGTACTGCAGAGTGTTAGTACATGGTGACATCACTATTGAATGTGGTTACAGGTGCAACAGAGCAGTAGTGATACTGAAACACTTGAAACATTCAACCAGAGAGGGCAGTAAAACACTGCCTTTTATCCTGGTGTTACGTTACTGTCGAAGGACCTCCCAGACTCCGAAGTGAAGTAGCCACCTCTTATTCTAGTGGCATCTTGGAGGTAGCTCAGTGTGTTGGAAGTGGCACAGGAATGGGATGCATCAGCAGCCAACGCTGACAAGCATGGATTTTCCAATTTTCTGATTTCAAACTTGACAGACCCGTGTGCTTTTTGCTGTGTGATTCTGGTGAAATTTAAACAGTATTAATGGCAGTCCTGCAGTTTTTTTAGCTCCTGTTTTGAGAGTTAGTGTTGGAGTAAGGCCCCTAGAATTGCTCACTGCCAACATCCCCCTTATTTAAACCTCTTCCCCATGAGATCCTGACTGTATTGATCATATAGGACAATTACATCCACATGTTACACATGAAAGCACAGATATCTTTGTCTCCATGTCTGCTAGATTTTTTTTAAAATAGAATATACAAATTCCTTTCAGACAGTCTGAATTACCCTTGGTCAAAGACACAGATACACACACAGATTTTAATTAGCCAAAAACAAGACTGTGTAGCCAAATTAGTTTAAATTGCCATCACTTAAATGATCATAGCTAAGAAATGTTAATCTTGGTTATAATTGGGGCAATTTAGAAGCCCTGTAATGCAGTCGTGCTCATTGTAATTATAGAAAATAGATTAATTATGAAGGGGGACTCAACAGTGTCACAGATTAAGATCGGTTTACTAGTAATGGGGAGCAGTACTACGCAGCCTGTGAAAACAGTTGTAAGATGTACTGTGTCTCTGAAGCTTTGTCAAGTATGAAGAAATAAACCCAGTGATGTCATCAGGGTTACCCCAGCGAGTCCTCTGAGACTTCAACAAAAAGCCAAAATTACCACTTTAGAGCACAGAGTTTGAATATTGGAAATAGGTAATAACTTGCATAAAGCCACATTTACAGAGCAGAATTAACATTGTTTCATTCTCTCTCATATTGAGAATTTATTGATTATAATTCATCATTAATAATATTTAATGAATAAATATTACGGAAAGGATGAACTCACTTATATTAAAAGTAAAACAGTAAATCAACTGGCTAATGGTTATTTTTAATTATTAAACCATGCTTGTACAATTTAGTGAAATCTCTGTGAACTCTACATAAAATACCTGAGGTGGCTGCGGCAGGGAAAGATGAACTACGAGCCAGGCAGCTCAAAGCCATGCATTTCTATGCCTGTATGTGATGCACTTTCACTCGATGTTTTGAAAGATTGCTGGTGTGTTTGCCCTTACATGCAAAGAGAGAGAGCTTGCCCCCACCCCTCACACAGAGAAAAATCTCTCCTCTGGATTGGGAATGGCAGATATTCATCATATACAAATGTCAAATCTTATTGCAAATTCTAAAAGGATTTGGTGAGATAACTGGTGGAAAGTGACAGTTTAAATAGATAGTTAGTCCAATACTGGGGCCACAATCAGTAATAATGGATGTTAACAATACTAGGGTCTATAATAGTTAAGCCCCGGGGCACCCATTTAATACCATGTTCCGTACCTATACCTAGATACTGTATATGTCTGTATGTACATGTTTGTTCTTTAACCAGGTCAGTGTACGTGGGGACATCAGTAAATAGCTGATACCTACAGGAGTTGGCGAGTAGGGGAAGCCTGAGGTAATGGGATTAGTGTCAGCCGCAGATATTCAGCTGGCCCATTCCCACCAGGCCAGTGCAGCTCTGCCAACACATACACACATACAGAGAGACTTTCACTCTCATGCATAATATCCATTAGCCACACTCTGTCATATGTTTCCATAAAAACCGGCATCCACGCATTCAAACATTCCTTTGCATCCCATATTATTTGATGTTTATTATCACACAGTCGTGCCTTTAAAGTTCCTCTCTCAACGTGCCACCTCAAATGCTCAAGCTGTGACAACTTCAGTGAGTATATACATGACAAAGCTAGGAATATCATTCATTCATTTTTATTGTCCGCAAATCCCATGAATGGAGCAAAATCATCAATGTGTTGGTCCGTCTCTCAACACGTCAGACATCCTCAGCCTCTCTCTGGCACTCACCCCCATGCCCATATATCTCTACATAAGATATAAATCTTTAAAACGACTTTTTAAAAAGGCTCAATCATATCCTCAAACAACAAAGTCCAGTGAATAGGCCTTCCCCAAATCTGGTTTACATAAATCAGTGCATGTGCACGCTCACTTTCTCCTACTAAACACATACATATATATATAGAGAGAGAGAGGTTTACTCTGGCTGGCAGACTGTGTGTTTTTTAGTTTTTTTAAATTAAAAAAATTAATAATTTGTATTATTATTATACTGCAGTGGTTGCCTAGAAAAACGTATTAACCACCCAGCAAAATTTAAATGATTAAAAAAAAAAAAAAACAGCAAGTATATAAAATTCGATTTCAAGGTCATGAAAAAATGAGCAGTATAATCTGCTGAGATGCTGGGGGTGCGTCTTGTTAGCAGCTAACACACACACGCCCTCCAGCTGAAGAACGAGCTGCTGGTTGTATGTATTTATCAGTGCTTATAATTACGATTAAAATGATGATTGCTGGACTCCGTGGGGCCCCCTAGCAGCTTGGCCCCAGCAAGCTTTTCCGTCTTTACCTGCTCACAAGCAGCGCTGAGTAAAAGCCATGACACGACATGTCGACTATCCGCCATCCATTAATGTTGGACCGTCTGTGAGCATGTGTTGCTCTACTCGCTGCAGTGTGTCTCACAATGTAGTGCGAGACACACAGCAGGAAGTGAAGAAAGTAAACAAAGGGCTAGGGGTCAAGAGGGAGTGAGGTTAAAACTATCATGTTATAGAAGGTAAGACTGTTTTTCTTTAACCATTAAGCTCTTTAGTAGAAACATTTCCTGATGGTTTGTGTTGTTGTTCACTGTCGCACAGTACATATGCTTTGTTCTTTCAACATAAGATTGTGCCGGTAATGTGATGATTGATGAACTACCATGGAGACTTCGGGTGTCTCTTTTTGATTGAAAAATACAGACTACAGTTGTCTGCTGGTATGGAGAGGTTTTCACTCTTGCGGCGGCTCACAACTTACGTGCTGGTTGGTCGTTTGTTGTGATCATGTGCAGCGTTTTGGCTGAGGCACAGAAGTGTTAAGTGACACAGCAGAGGCTTTCATTGCCGCTAGTTCTCTGATGTCGGTTAATTAATAAAGACTCTGCTCAGTTTTGTAGTTAATTTGCAGGACAACCCTGGTCAGGGGAGAGGTACAAGCACGTAAAAATGTTTTTCAACTTCTGAGCCATCTAAATAATGTCAATACAGATGGAGCAAATTTAACCTGTTTGTTCTGATTGGCATTTTACATGAAGTAAAAGCGGCCAGATTTTAACTGCCGTGGGCGAGCAGCATCATCATCATTATCATCATTGTCATAATTACAGTTCTTTTCTTCTTAGCATACAGTATCTCGCCCACTTGTCTTATTTTGTCTTTTCTGCTCACTAGGCAACTATCAAATCCCTTCCAGTTTCTTCACATCTCATCTGTCTCTCTCTCTTCTTTTCATCCTGCCGCTCATTTATCTTCCACTCTCTCCAAGGCATAAAGACCAGTGCTTCTTTATCAGTGAGCTACAGCAGGGGGGATGTCACTCTCTTTCTCTCCATTTCTCTCATCATCACTCCATCTCTTTTCTTCCTCAAGCCTCCACTGGTCTTTCCTTCCTGTGCATTTTTGCCTGGACAGAAGCATTTGATCTGTGCACAATCAGGTTGGCTGTGCTCTTTATCTTCATGCAGATTGCTTTTGTCCTTCGATTCATCACATGGTCGTTTATTCTCTCTCTTGTTTTCTCTCCACTTAGTATGTTGTAGCTACTGTTGTACAGGCCAAACACTCCTTTCTTCTCTTTGTTCGTCTCACCTCTACTCTTTCCCCCCCATCTCTGTAGCCTTTTATCTTCCCCTTGCACATCCACACACCCCGATTACTGTCCTGTTTCATCTTACTGAAAATCCAAACTTCAAGGTGTTACACTGTTCTTTATCTTGTGTGCAACTTACCTCAAATGAACTGATCGTGTTAAACACCATTAAATTTGATCACCAATAGCTGAGCAGAAAACTTAAAGTTTACAAAATCATCTTCTTCCTAAATGTTTTGTATTCTGATACTGTGTCCCTCCTATTCCATTGTCTCATAGGCATCAGTCTGACATATTTTAGCAATATTCTGGCAGAAATGTCAGGACAGGACCTCCTCCAAAGATAATTTATTGTGGAAATATACCATTGCTCTTGAAAAAAAAGACATTTATCTGTTACAGAAAAGTGACTCAGGGAGAAAAGAGGCGATTATAAGTGTATTAGCAGAAGTTATTGATTGATGTGTTTAATGCTTTTTCACTGACCAAGGTGACCTGTTCTTTCTTAGTGCCGCCTGGTTAAGTGTTGCTTTATTTTTCAATTTAATACTCTTGTGATTTATCATCAGTTATTTTAATGTGAGGAATGTCAGTGAACTTTTCATTTCAGTAGCCTAGATGCTAGATGTTTTTTATAGTTAGCTTTGTTGTTAAAGCTGACCTGCATGACTAGTGAGATTTAAGAATTTAGAAATTTAGAATATGAATCAACCACACATGTTAAATAGGCTCAAATAACAGTAATGCAAAAGAGTCAGATGCAAAAATCTAATTGCATTTAAGGAGCAGTGAAATTGGCAGTCAATTTATACAGTCTTGTAAATACCTTGATGCAAAACAAATACAATTTATTTCATTTGTGTTTATGTCTAAACAAGCCTTAACGGTATAAATAAAACCTGTTGCAGTTGCCGTAGGGAAAGAGCCAGAGAAAAGCGCAATCTGTCCTAGTATCTGTTTTGTGTCAAGTAACGCTGGAGAAACGGCTTTGCAGACTCACCATGGTAACCATGTGTGACAGCAGCAACTTCTACTGTATAGATCACACGGTCATTCAATTAGCCTATTGATTTACGTGTGTGTGCGTGTGTGTGTGTGTGCGTGCGTGCGTGCGTGCGTGCGTGCGTGCGTGCATGCAAGACCCGCTTTTACAAGACATTAATGGAAATCCTTGCGAGCTCTTTGAAACATTGTGCTTCTTTTTGATTGGTGCCTTGTTTATATGTAAAGTAAATTGTGCTAAAAGTTACATCCGACAATATGTTTAGATAGAAATCACATACCTTTATGATAAAACATAAAGATATGTTTAAATCAAGTGATGAAGACTGCAGATCTTTTTTCCTCTCTGCATTCTTAAGGGTCCACATACACAAGAACCAAGTAAATGTAAAGAAAACCCATTGAGAGACAGGAAGGCTTGTTGTGCTTCGGGGCATCTGCTAAAATACAGCAAGGAGACAAATTCCTGCAAGTTCCTTTACCAAAACAGAAATGCTAAAAAATAAAAAGAGTTTGCCTTACTAATTTCCAAATCATGTGTGGAAAACAGAAGAGTTACCAGGGAAATTGCTTTGTTTGGATGAGATTGTGGATGGGAACATGATGGCAAAACTTAAGGTGAACTTTGGCTCTGTGCTTCAGGCCTCGTTCACACAGACAGGGTATTTTTTGAAAGTGGTTTTCTTTTCCTTTAAAAAAAAAAAAAAAAAAGGAAAAAATTCCCTGTACACTCTCAGTCAAAATTCTCCAAATGAAAACACCAAACACAATTAAAGCACTTTCAAAAGCACACCCAACTGACCGGCCACAATATAACCACAACACCTAAGCCATGCAAAGAAGAAAAAGAATAAGATGATGGCTAATAAGTAGCCTGAATAAAAAAAATTTGTCCTTGCTACCTGGAGCAGTGAACTCCATATGGCCTTCTGTTGCCTCTATCTGGCAATATAGTGGAAGAGTAACTAAATTATGTGTAAATATGTAAAAAGCCCCGTTGGCAGGGTTAGAGCCAGCACTCTTCAGGTCACCTCTGCCATAGCATAAAATGACACCTCACAAAGGAGATAACAGCAGACTCTGGCGTTAAGAATCAAATTCTCTGTTTTCCGTGTCTACAAGTCAACACTGAAAACCAAAAAGTTGAAGAAACGATCCCTTTTTAGTGACCTAAATGCAGTTTTCCTGTGGACAGAGGTCAAAACGCAATAAAGAAAGCTTTGTTTTCAAATATACTAAGTGGCCGAAGTGGATCCTAAAAAGAACAGCTACTCTCATTCACAGCACGACATTAGTTTGCACACTGTTTTCAGTCAGTTCAGTTTCATTATTTCTTCCACTCATATGATGTCAGCATCCCTATTCCAGCCATAAATATCAAATATTTAAAATAACAGTAATGTGAGGGAAAGGCAGCAACTGGATGACAAACTAAATAATCAGAATCCTTCAACATGATATTATCTCCTGAGTTTCAAGACCAACTGGCCAAGACTGGAGCAGACTGAACAGCCGATCAGCTGTCTCACCCAAATTAAAAAATGAAATACCTTTGTTTTTTCCTTTTCAAGCCACACTTGGATTTATTCTCTTATATAACCATGGAGCCGTTAAATGGAATCACTTGAGAGTCACTTGTCTTGAAATTATATGATGCTTTGAGTTGTTTCTGACCACTTGAGAGCAACTCGCATGTCTAGTCAGCGTTGCCGAAGGCGACTGGCTGGCAAAGCCTGTAAATGCTGTGTCATAAATTAGCTGATGAAATTAACATCTGCCCGCAGTGTAATCCTCTGAACCCCACGCTGTCAGCATCCCCTTACACAATACAGTTCTTAGTTTACACTTCAGTACATCATACAGCCCTGCAGCTCATTACATCACGCTGAAGTGAGTGTGTGTTTGCAGTCAGACATCAGGCACCACGGGATATGAGATAAAGGCTGGAGAAGTGCAGGTTGTTGCATCATTAAGTCCAGTTAGCAATTGCCTGCCTGACTTAGTTTCCTTTAATGTCCGCTGCTACAAACGTGCTTTTCCACTGAGCGGAGCAGCCTACTGTGGTGAGAAAATGTCTGGGAAAGGAATGGAGCGGTAAATGGAGGAGAATGGAATTAAAAGAGGTTTGAGAGGTCAGAAGGTGAGAAAAATAGATTCTTAATAGACCCACTTGTGTTAATTCTGTAAATTTATTATCAAAGAGTTCGTGGCTGCTTGTTAATCCCAGATTTCCTTATGCAGCAGTAGAAGCTGGTTGTTAATGCGGCTGTGCTTTGTGTGGACCTGTCATTCAGAGAGCTTTAGAGCAGTAAACATATCTGGGTTGTTGGCGCACTTGTTTGTGTGTGTGTGTGTGTGTGTGTGTGTGTGTGTGTGTGTTAAAAATCCCCTGTGCAGGCCGATTTTGAACATCACTGACGTTTTTACAGTAATGGCATGGGACTCTTTACTTTGTTTGCTTTGGAAAAGGGCAGCAGTAGTCCAGGGATTGCATTAGAGATGAGGGCTTTCACGGGCCCTGTCATTTTATCTGTCTCTCTTCATCTTTCTCTGCCTCCTCTCATGTTGCCCACTCCTCTCTTTCCTCCTCCTCTCTGTCCTCAACAATGAAGTCCAGCTGCAGGGCGTCCCACGTCATCTGTTGTTGTCTTGAATCGCTTTCTTTCTCATGGTGTTCTCTGCTACAACGTCATACTGCCCGCTCCTGGTAACCTCCTCTCTTGCATGACAATAGTCCTTTCTCTTGTTGCCACTTTCTTTACTTTCCTTTCCACTTGTCCTTTCTGCTTAGCAGTCACTTCCTCACCTCTTCTTACCTCACGCCTCCCTTTGTTCTCTCCGCTTTCTCATCTTCTCATCTCTGCTTGTGTTTTTCCCCAGGGATGACACTGGATCATGCTTATTGTTCTTATTGGTAGCTTCTACTCTTCAGATTGGTTTGTATCAGTGCTGCTTTGTGCACAGAGTCTCAGCACAGCAGGTGTCCTTGGCATATTGCTCTTTATCTCAGCGCTCTGTTGTCGACTATCTGAAACATTCTGCCTTTAAGCTCATGTCTACCCATAAAATCCTGTTTACATTCTGCTGTCTCTCTGTTTCATTGTCTCTGTTGCATCTTTATCTTGTTTTATTCTTTTTTTATTATTATTATTTTAAATTTACACAACTTCTTCAAATACTCCTAGAAGTTCTCATCTGTGCACACACCTTTTGTCGCTTTGTTTTAACATTTCTTTGGTTGAGGCATGACGCAGTGTACCTGCTTCTTTAAAGCAAACTTGTACTTGGCTGTTTCCTCACTAAATCAGAACTAATATCTTATACTTTATTTGGATTTATGAAGGTGTGTATCATTAGTGTTTTCCCAGTTAGATTAGATATTTCAAAGGATCATAGTGATGAAGTGCTTTCAAAGACCTTTGTATTTGGCTAACACATCAAAACTGTTCGTTCCATGGTTTCTTGGACATACACTCATAACGATAGAGGATACAGTCCTATAAACAGGGTTCTTGCAGATCCTTAAAAAGTCTTAAAAGGGGGTCCAGTAGCTCGCCTGGTAGAGCAGGCCCGCCACGTACAAAAGACTATGTCCTTGCTGCAGCAGCAGCAGGTTTGATTCCAATCCACGTCCCTTTGCTGCATGTCATCCCCCCCCCCTTTCATGCTGCATCTGTCCTGTCTAATAAATGCATTGAAAAGCTTGAAAAAAGTCTTGAAAGGCATTGAATTCATTAATCTAATTGGGATTAAATTGACTGAAATGGTGGAATGTCACATGCAGATTGAAATACACAAAATCATCCACAAAACAGGACAGAAATGCCAGATATTTACCACTTCTGCTAGTAAACCATTTAGAAACCTTTATGGTAATATAATATGTTCACCGCCCTCCATATGTTCCACTCTTAAAAGGGTTGTTTTTCCAACAATTGACATAGATAATCTAACTTTTTCACCAGACAAAAAAAACACGTTTTATTTCAAAATAAAAATATGGGCAAAATAAATTTCAGTTTTTGGTATGAGAAAATTGGCCTTAAACTTATTCAGATTGGCATTAAAAAGACTTGAATCCACCGTGCCTTAAGCTGTAGGAACCCTGTGTAAAAACACACACACACATTCAGCAGGTCCTTGTGCTGAAGGTAATCACCCAGGTTAGATGACAGCTTTTCCATTAAGCCACTCTACAGCAGCCACTCTTCACTAGTTTGATTGCGTTGTAATGACAAAACTAATTAGCATGACAAGTATTCTCTCCAGTGATTGGCTTGAGACCAAGAGTTGCCATTACAATATTCTGCTTCTCAAAGAACCTAAGGTTTTTTTTTGTTTTTTTTTTCTTTGGGATGTGTAGAGCTCTTCTGGGACTGCATAAGGAAGAGTGCACAAGCTAGCCCAAATGTCAAGTTCGTGTATGATTGATTATAAAGAAGATTAAGTTGGCGATGGCCAGTGTGGTTCAGTATACGGCCTGTTTTCAGAAGGTTGGGGGAGGAGGGTTAAGCACTGTCACATAATAATGATAATTAATCTGTGGGGAAATCAAAGCAGGTGAGAGAGCCAGAATCAAGCTTCAGGCATGCATGTCACGAATACACACAGGTATGACATTAGTGTCAGTCTAAAAGAACTCTGGGTTTTGAAGGGAGACTCGAGCCAAAATCAAAAACACATCATTTTCCTTTTATTTGTATGTTATATTTCAGTATGTTTTCTTGCCTGTTATTGCCATACAGCAGTCAGAGCTCTCCATTCGTATTTTTTTTTTTTTCCTCTGCAGCAGTTTGTCACTCATGGGATGGATAGTTGATCTTTCGATCTGTTCACAGTCGATCAGATCACATCAGTGGATGTGAGGAGCTTTTCCAGATGTTTCTAAGTGAAAGTGAAGTTTTAGACCCAGCAGAATGAATGGTTTAGTTCCACTTTTAAAGCCTCTAAAGCTGTGCTGTGCCGTCTCTGCCCCAAGTGCGCTATAAATAACCCAACAGTGTATATATATATATATATATATATATATATATATATATATATATATATATATATATATTCCAATAGTGCTTCTTATCTATAGTCCAGTTTCAGAAATCTATGTGCGGCAGAGGATATTTTAGTTGTAGTGGCCTGCCACAAATAAATGAATATGTGGAAAATCATTATCAATCTAGATTGTTTTGGTGTGAGTGGCCGAGTATTGGAGGTATCAGCCTTAGAGATGTCTCAGAAATGGAACTAGATAGCACTGTTGTGGTGCCAAAAAAAAATAATCTACAGACCTTGTTGGGAGCAGTTTCATGCAGGAACTATTTTCTTTCCGCAAAATGCTTCTACTCATAGACGAGACGCTCCTGATAGCACGAAATGTAATATGTAAATGTTGTCCTCAGCTGAGCTGTAACTTAAGCTAGTTCAGCGGTACAAGATGAGCTAGCAGTAGCAGTGATCATCACTTCTTTCTTTAAAGTTTTACCATTGGCAGGGGTAGTTCTGGACAATGCTGTTGAGTTTTTTAAATAAATCTTTTGGCACTTTGAGCAACACAAGCACAACCATCTTGTTCCATTATATTGGAGAGAAGACAGACATCTCTACAGCCAATATCTCCAACACCCAGCAACTCACAGCATAACATTAATAGATATATAACACTACAGGTAAAAGGAAGAGTGTTGTTTTTTTTTTTTTTGATTTGGGGTTGAACTGTCCCTTTAAGGGCATGTGACAGATTCACATAGAAAGAAATTTTGCATGATACAGAAAGTACTGTTTATATATTTACCTTAATGTATTTTGTATAACACCAAATTGTTTTAAAAGTTGTCCACAGGAGTAGGTTTATATTGTGAAGTTGCATTCAGAGTAGACGTTTACCCCTCTAATTTATTTGCAAACAGTGTCTTTCAAACTTCCATGGTGTTGTGATTTCCTCTATCCTTGCTTCACTCCACAGAAAATAAATGACAGTGTTCTTGCCCACAGAAATGTCAGCTCTAGTCAGCAGCCATCCAACTTTTGCTCACTTTTTTTTTACTCTATTGTCAGGGATTATTTTTCCAGTGCTGTCGTCTGCTCAAGATGAATGGTAGCAGCTGCATATAGTGAATCATTTTCTCTAGCGCAGGTTTGTGTTAGACATAAATGTCAAATTTGGAAATGGTAACATGTCTGAGTTGCTTTTTTCTCCCCTTTTTGTCAAAAGTGACTCTTAAACAGCATGAGTGCTATACTCGTAAATGTCCTTTCCAACTACAACTTACTTGAGCAGAAATGGATGAAATTAAAAATTATTTTTGAATTTATGTTCAAACAGTCTAATTACATTGATTACATAATATGGTTATTTTAAAAAATGAACATGATTTTACAGAAAATTAGGTGCCATGATTGATGTTCTGTCTTTATCATTATATAAAAATAATAATAATAATAGTAATAATAATAATAATAAAAGTTTGCTTTATTTATATAGCATTTTCAAAACTAATTTACAAACTACTTTACTTTAATAATAAAGCCAGTTTTAACGTAATAAAACATTGGAAAACAGGAGCTTCACATGAGAAAGAGCAAAATAGGTCAAATTAAGCAAAATAAAAATAAACAAAACTGCAGAGAAATTATGAAATGCCAAGAAACATGGAAAATGGAAATCCTAAAATCCAGTGTATAATTTTTTTCATAGACCCCCCCCCCTTTCATAGACCATGAAATAAGCAGAAAGAATACAGTAAGTGTTTCTATACCAGCACAGCACCCAAAGATGGTGGTTATGAAATGAGTGTAGTTCCAGTTAATCCTACACCTCCATAGCGTAGTCCTTTATCATCCACAACTTTGACAAAGAAGTTCACTACAGTGTCAGTATCTACTCACTCTCATGTCGGTTGATCCACTGGTATTAAAGGTGAGATCTTACTGGAATGACAACAGTTAGGGCAGTGCATAGCTAAGCTGAACGCTTAGATTGAGAAGGAGGTCACTTTAAAAAAAAAAATACCTCTTGACAGCAGACCAGATTTTTGGAAGGGAAAAAAGTGTGAAAGACTGACAGCATGAGGCAAAAGACTCTTGTCCCATGCTGAAACAAGAGGAACTCTTCAGCTGTAATACAAAAGGCAGAGAAGGCATCATATCCAGACTATGAAGCTTGGTAGAGATAACACACCTAAGCTATTATCACCTACAAAATCAAAGCTGGAATGCCCACAGAACAGGCATGTGAAAGCCCACACTGACTCAGCCAAAACCAGACTTGAATCCTCTTGCAACATGTTCCAACTTCAGCGAGCTTGAGCAAATCTGCAGTGAAGAATGAGAGAGAGAACTAAATCCCTAAATCCAGATCTGCTACAACAGTGCAGACATATCCAAGAAGAATCAAGCCATTAATTGCTGCCAAAATAGGGAGGATGGGAAGGATTCAAAAGAAATTCTGCTTTGTAGCACCCTATAATTCAATAATTGACTGAAAATGTAATAAAATTTCACTTAACATGTAGCAGAAGTAATAACGTCAATAAAAAAATACCTCCTGACTGATACTGTAATAACATTTTTACTGGTATTTTTTTCTAAACTGATTACATAACGATTTTGAAGGATAATTTTTTTTTCTGCACACTTTATATTTCCGAGAGAAAAAACTTCCTGATATCTGTCAAAATCAAATTATGACAATCAATTTAGGAAAAAAAAAGACCTGAAATGTATTATATTGGGACATTAGGACATTTCATGACTTTCTTGGTCAAGTTATTCCATTATTGCGTTTAATTACTTTTTGAGGTTAAAGCTACAGTTGGTAACTGTAATAGAGATGACTTTTTGTCATATTAACTGAAACTGTCACTATTTAGATCAAACTGTCAGCAGTACTGATCAAATATGGATCAAGATTCAGTCAAAAACCAGGCCTGTGTATTTCCTTTTTCTCGCCTCAGATGTTTTCATAAACACATTTTTGTTTAGTTGTAAAAATAACTTTGCAGACAGTTTTTTTCCCAGATTATCTGTCCCATGTAAAATGCTGTGGATGTACTGACAGTTTCAGTGAATGTGACAAAAATGGTTTTCATATAACTTATAATAGTTATATGTAATATAAGTATTAATATAGTAGAAGTTACAAACTTGAAAAATTGTTTGAAAAGTGTTTTATTAAGACTGTTGACAAAAAGTCTTAATTAAGCAATATTACAAGAGAGGGTGACGAGGTCAGGTCCGCATCACCTAAGATCATGGTGGTTGGTCTTTGTGTTAGTTTATAGTTTACACCATCAGTGAGTTGGCTGTTACTTTTCATTTGGTCAGCTGTATCTTCTCTCACGAACTGTTCAATTTTCGATACAGAGTTATTGATGTTCGTTGATGCTGTTCTAAAATGCCTCTTGTCCCCTGCCTGAAATAGTATGATAATCATATGATTTCTTTAAGAGCAGTGATCAAGAAATGGTGGAGTAGTTCTTCTAGTGATGAGGCAGCAGTGCTGTCATTCATATCTGAGCACATTTCAAATGTGTTGTGGACCAATCAGATTGCTTGGTTGGAACTACTTGTCATGTAATTTATCTAATTTAGAATTCACTGTGCAATATGCGACATGCATCTAACAGTGCATGAGAAAGAATACAAGCAGCTATATTTACTCAGTAAATTTAATATCTCTGTAACCTAAAAAGCTGACCAATTTTTTCCATTTTCTTCGTCCCACTGCAGTTGGCCCTGGAGGACCCGGTGCACAGTGTTTCTCTCCAGCAGTTTGTCTACGAGAAGCTGAAGGCGCAGCAGGCCATGATGGGGGACCAGGACTTTGGGGCCCTGATGGAGACCGTTGACACAGAGCTCGTCAGGCAGCTCCAGGAGTTCCTCCAAGGCTTCTGAATCATGTCTACAATCCTTTACTACCTTACACAAACATCTTTGCCTAATGCTACCCTCTTCCCCCATTTTTGAAAATGTACCGGAAAGGCTAATAATCTGCCCAATATGTGGACTCTTAATCCAACCCTTCCCAACCTCGACCCATGCTATGCCTTATCTATATTCAGAACTAGCCTTGTCAACTGTCCTCAGCTAACACCCCTGTCCCTTTCTCTATTATATGGATTCCTGTACATCCTTTTTTATTAATCAAGATGGGGTCTATGTGGGTACTTGAAAATGTCAATTCACACCCACGTAAAAACATCACCACACCAGAGCTTCCACTCACTTTGTCTAGTTTCTTCTCTTTTTGTGGTTTTAAGGTGGAGTGGGTAGAAAAATTGGACAGATGGAATGAGAGTTGGGGGGTTTGAGGAGTAAAACTCACCTGCAGATGCCAGAGCAGGAACCTCGGACTATTTTCTATGGAGAAACATACAGATTGTAGCAGAAAAGTGTATAAACCGTATCTAAAGGACCTAAAGCAGTGTTTACAGAGTCTATTCTTAAAAAGAGAAAAAAAAAAAGAAATGTAATTTTGTATGTATGTAAAGTATGGATGATAATCTGCATGATGCTATTTTACATTTTAGTTTGTTTTTACTTTGTGTTCATTTCTCTTCCATTTTTTAAAGACTGATTTTGTCATAACCAGAGGTTGAATTGAAGTAACTACTGAAAGAACTAGTGTTTTTCCTTTTTTTTTTTTGAGTTGCGTCAGAGGGATAATTTTGTTTTGACTGTAAAATTGGTGATTTTTAAGTGGTTGATTTGTGAGAGTGCTGAACCACATTTATATGTATATACATACTGCTGCTAATTGATGGTGTGTCAGAGCACTTTAATAACCAAAAACTGTTTCACCTGTTTTCATCTTTTTTTCTCAATGGTACATCTTTACACATCATTGTACTTTAACACAGCGGGAGGCGGCCGAGGAGCAGTGCAGCAGGAATGTCCAAATTAGACTTCAGTTGCATTAAGACCCTGATCTTTAACTGTTGCCATATTTCATGTCTCAGTGCTAACTTGTACAAAATACTTACTTACTGCAAACGTAACATGCCATTAGGTTGTTTCTTCACTATTTAATCTGAAAAAAAAAAAAAAAGATGAATTATGTGGCTGTTAAAGAAGTTTAATTGTAAGCCAGTGTGACTTCAAGAGTCAAAAAATGTTGTGTAGCTGTCCTGCTGCCCTGCTGGTTTTTCTGATTTGACTGACCGTTGATGACTTTTTAGTGGTAGACATAAAGCAAACCTATCACATCAAGAAAAATAATAAATGGCGCCGAAGTTCTTTAATAGTAGAATGAAGATAGTGGCATGTGGATTCACACAGAATCTAAAACGGGATCTAAAAAAAAAAGTTTGTTGTAATTTGAAACGTGATTTCCGTTGGGTCACTCTGCCTTTCTAATCTTTTCTTGTGGATTAACATGGTTTTATTTGCTCTTATGAGGTTGGTCAACCTCCCTGGGAAGGAGATAATCCTGACACTAGCTCCTTTGACACTGTGATAGAGTTGAGTAGCAGTCAGAATTACGGCCTTATGCTTTCAGCCTTACCTATCCTCGAAACTCAACAGACCTTTCTTACTATTATGTTCATTTCTTAACTAGTTAAACAGTAGAGGATTTCTGTACTTGTACTCTGTTGATGATCGCAATTATGAAGTTTAGAGCGTAACACGAAGTACAGTAGAGAGATGTTTTGGGGTTATACATTTGGTTATGCTTTGATGGGAAATAATCCTTGTTGCTTTTTTTTTTCCAAAGCATTCAATAAAATGCAGTAATCAGCCAAAATAGTCTGTGTATTTCCATCACTGATTTTACGATGCATGTAACTGAAAACACCAATCGTATTTAGGATTTAATGCTGATTCAAAGTGTATTATCTGCTGCCCACTTCTTAGGAGTGTGTTTATTTCAGGCAGATTAGACCTTAATTGCACTGGCAGAAAAAAATTAAGTTTAAAATCTGACTGATGTGCTTGAAGAGGGACTGTTACCCTGGATACTGCACCAGTGAGGACTAAACTTTGATAGCAGTGAAAAGGGAAGGGGGAGCGTCTCTGAAAGAATAATATGGCATGCATATACTGTTGGGTCTGCATGTGATATACATGACATGCAAGTAGTTTGTAAGTGACCTTGGAAAAAGAACAACACAGTCAGTTAGATAATGAGGAGATAGCCAGGAGTAATTGCACATTTAAAAAAAAAAAAGGTCACACATAGGACGGGAAATTGACTGGAAAAGGACAAGACTACAGTCTACAGCCATGTTAGCGGTTCTTTAAAGGACTGTCCTCAACAAGAATAATAACTATAAATATATAGTTTTAACTTAAATGGATGGCGGATCGCATACCACAACCATAACAACAACAATAGTTGTGAATTACTTTATTGATGAACTATAGAAATACTGAGTATCCATTCGACTGGAGTGTGCTGGTTGTGTTTGGCAGTACTGCTTACAGATTGTTCATTATCTCACATTCTTATCATTACAGTTATCATTCTTGGTGTGTAAGTTACGTGGGCGCCGTGATTCTTATGTCAGGCACGTAAGAAGTAGTAACATAATGTTTTTTTTTACATGCATTTGGTCGTAAACCAAAACGTAAGATAATAATTAACTTTTGATGTCTTGATGCTGCTAGATAAAAAGTTAAGGTGATAGCCAAAGTGATTTTTAGTTCATCCTGAGGAAACATAAATGTGCGTGCCAAATCTCATGACAGTTGTCTCTAAACCATAAATCTCAACCGCATGGTGGCACCAAAGGAAAATAAAGCCATGAATATCTCTCAGCACAGATTAAAAAATAACTAAAAGAGTGAGCCTCCTAGATGAATATCTCCTATAGCTTCATTGAACTGTCAGACCTCTTTGCCATATTTGCATAAGCTGTTTTATGTCTGTCTTACACTTCTCGCAAATGTAAAACTACTTATAACATCGTGCTTCTTTTCTAGTGGCAATCCAGTTGCTTCTGCCAAGCACGGATATGCCACATTTGTATGTTTCATATGTAATAGTCATATTTTGAAACCGTACGTTTCTTTCTGTTTTAATTTTCAATTTTATGTTGAGACAAAACTGTGGTTAATGTGTGGTTAGGTTAGGCATAAAAAATACTTGCTTAGCTGTTTTAGCTTAAAGAGCCCGGTTTGGTCAGTACAGAAACACTGAAAATGTCCCAACCTCTTGTAAAAAGATACAGGGTTTTGTCAAATAGTGGTCTGCTGCTGCCTGCAGCAGCTCTGCAGCCGTCTTGCCCAGGTGTTTTGCCATCCACCATCCCCTCTTCCTTCCAAATGAGAACCTTAGCTCATATACATGTAATCTGATATGTCATATATACAACACGAACGAATGCATCGTCCGCAGTTTGCAAAACTGCACAGTGCCAACTTTTTATTCTGCTGACTAGACAATGCTGGTTTATTTCTATGGATGTTATTGTGCATTTATTCAGGAACTTTCCCTCACTTAAACCACCAGCAACTGAACTTATTTTTCAACAAAAGATGACCAGTGATTTCGACCTCTGAGAGAGCAAAAGAGCAATATTGGGATTTTTTTCATACATTGTATTGCTCTCAGGGAATTCTATGCTGCAGTGGTCAGCAAATGTTGCAGTAAAACAAGTGGGAAACTTTTTAATGGTTACATGTGCAGCTCTTGTACTGCTGCTCAGTAACTACAGACTCTACAAAGCAAATAAATCTAGTATGCTTTTCTACAGACTGACAAATTCTCTCTTAAGTTTGGCTGCAGAATGCCAAAGGAAAGGAAAACAAAGGCAGCAGTGGCCAGCATCGACCCATTTGTCAAGTGCTCGAGAATAAATGTACTTCTGGCAACTGGTCACTTGAGTGGCTTACTGAGTGCAAAGAGACGATTAAGGATTCTACAGCCATCTTCACTTCCCGCCCTGCCTTTTCCTTCTCCACAGCACTATTAATCCAAGCGACTTGGTCGTTCATCTTTCTTCTCCCACTCTCTTTCATCCTCACTTCTATTACACTTACTACCGGTGTAGTCTCTTAGAGACAGATAAGAGACACAGGTAGGCTATCTGCGAGGCTTTGTGTTAATTATCCTGTGGAATGCATGACAGAGGAGAGCAGGAGGATTAGCACTAATCTATAACTTTCATTTTACATTGGATAAATTCCCTATTTCGAAGATTATCAGTACACAGCAGCATCTTCCTCTTTCAAAAACTTTGGGTAATTGTTCATTTTCTTATTTATGCACCTGCATTTAAAGACATTAAGTCAATGCACTTCCCAGGATGATTTAAGTGTTTTAAACATCCTCTGAATATAGAAAGCAAAACATCAATAACAAAGTAAGAGCTGAAAAAAATGGTTTGCAGTTACATTTAATCTTCACTACACTACAGTTCTTTCCCTAAACCATCCTGCCACAACTGGTGTGGAGTTGCTCTCCAAAAAGAGAGCTACAAGGGGTAAAGTAAACAAGTGTACCCTGTGTTATAATGTTGACACTGCACAATAACAGACATTACTATAGCTGGTACAACTATTCCATGAGCATTGAAAGGAATAGTTTGACAATTTGGAATATGTGCGTATTTGCTTTCTCAATGAAAGTTAGACGAAAGGGCCTAGCTTAGCATAAAAGCTGGAGGCAGGGAAAGTCAACCTTATCACCAGAAAAAAATGTTTGTACTATTCTGCAAAGATATGTAACATTTGTACGTTTTTAGCGGACATGTCACTTGACGTTTTTTTAGCATTTCAGCAATGCTGTGGTTAATGTGTGATTGTGATTCAGTACAAAAAAGACTTGGTTATGGAAGAGAGGTTTTGGCTTGAAGGTCAAGTGTAGAAGATTTGGGGAGATTTAGTGGCATCTAGCGTTCAAGATTGAGGATTGCAACCAGCTGAAACTTCTCTCTGTTAGAATTTCTGAAGTGAGCACTGTTCAGGACATTTTTACTGGGATCCAAATTATCTGCAGAGGTCTCTTCCTCCCAAAAACAAGTGGATCAGGTTAAAAAACACTGAATGAAACAGTTTCAGCTCACAAATCAGAGTTTCTCAGGTGCCGTTTGGCTCGTCTGAGATGGACCGCTATCCCAGCATCTACAAATGTGCGCTAAAATGTATTGATCTTTAACAGTGACTTGCAGAGTCCTGCAGCTTGGCAGCCATCACACCAAGGTGTCACACTCTCCACCATCCGCTCCATCTGCCAACGACAAAGTCAGCTCATGTACGTAATTAAATGTCACCTAAGAAAGGTTGAAATGATGCGTATGAAATGTACAACAGTGCCATCATTTTCTTCTGGCAGCTGGGCTGGGCAACGTGCTGGCTTGGCTCTGTCGTAAAGGTGTGATTTTAACACCTTGTTTTGGCATATATTAAACAATTGAGATTTATTGTGTTAATTGGTAAGCTTTAGAGGTGCTGGTGGGGGGCTTTGTTTCCTGTAGACAGAGCCAGGCGAGCTGTTTCTAGTCATTGTACAAAGATTAATGCTTGATTTATCTATTTCTCTGTTTTAACTATTCTAACTCTTGGTGAGAAAGCAGCTGAACATTAATATGTTTTAATGTGAAATCTAAGATGTCCCTATTCATCGTACATAATTCAGTGTTTCCCAGTATGTGAAAGAAACAAATGAGTTTTCAAATCTTTTCCCTCAAAATGAATATGTTGCCTTTGATGAGTGTGATGCTTTATGAAGTAGCTTGCCACAAGTTTATCATAGATACAGTATATCAGTGTTACAGTCCTGCTGAGTCAATGCAAGTGACTTGTGTCCAAATATTTGCGAAATAGCTACAGACTGAACATCAGTCGATAGTGTGCCCTTGTCACTGTTTGAGGATATTTGGTCAGTTTGTTAGAAACATGTACATCCTGTGTTGTTGAGCTGCTCACAGAGACATCCATGGCATGTCCATCTCCTCAGTCACTGCTCAATGAGTAGCATCAGTAAGTAAAACCATATCGATTCCTAAAACTCATCACCAACATCTCTCACTGTCACTGAAACCTTTTCATTGAGCTAAAACAGGCCACTCTCATGTGTCCCACACAGACCAAACCCGTATAAAGCAAAGGCCCTTGCTTTAAGTATACTTTAAAAGTGTCCTTCCTCTCTTGTGCTCCGACAGTTACCTGTCACTCTGATTGTGTGAGGGCTTTTGTAGCAGGAAAGTATCAATGACAGCGTGTGGGTGAGTACCTATTTGTCTCTGCGTATTGATTGTGATTAAAAGTGGCGGCTCTTGTCTGCCTGTGGCAGCCGGTAATTAAAACCTGGTTCCAAGCATGTGCGATCATTACTTGGCCATACAGCGTGCCATTCAAGTAGGTGTGTGGGTACCACAAATGTCCCCCTGTGCACCCAAATTTGTGTGTGTGCAACATTTTGCCCATGTTCGTCACTAAAGAGTATTACAGGGATGTGAAAAGTCCACTGATTAAAGTGTTGCACTTTGGTTCACTGATTAATGAGTTTTGGGGGTAAGTTAGAGCTGAATGGAAGCAGCTAATGACGGCTTTTGAACTCTGTAACCCATTCTCACTTTATTAAAATAGCAGTGACATTAGACAGATTACCATGTTATGCATAAATGGCACAATGTGGCGTGTTTGTGTGTGCGTTTTATGATGACAGACAAAGCCCAGTTCACCCCTAAATACAAATACGTTTCCCCTCTTTCTTGTAGGGACATTTATTCATCTAGATTGTTTTGATGTAGTCGCCAACTGCTGGAGATATTGGCGGTAGAGATGTCTGCCTTTACTACAGTTAAATGTAACTAGATGTCTCTTGGCTTGTTGTATTAAAAGCCCCATGATCATGTACTGATTTATTTATTTTTTTACATTTTTTATTTGGGGGTGAACTGCCCTTTTAAATTGAATAAAAGGGTTAAAATTAAGTTGTCCCATTAAAATTACACAAAAATGTTGGGGAAAACATCAGAGACTTTGATGAAATGGTAATCGATGGACAGAAAAACTATTTGGAGTTGTTCTGTATGTGGCTGTAAAGTGCAATGACAAAAAAAAAACTGAATAGAATTTAACTGAAAAAAATCATTTACATTTACAGTAATTTTTCATGCAAAAATACCTCATATCCCCTAGTTCCTTCATTTTTATGTGAAAGGCCTAATAACCTGAATATATTCTGGGTTTGAAGTGTTGGCTTGATAACACGCGCAATTTGATGTCATTACCTTGGGCTTAAGGAAATCATAACAGGCATTTTCACATTTTATAGAGGGAGATTTTAATTGAATAATTGAGAAAATATCTGGCATATTAACCTGCACTAAAAATAATCAGTGCAGACGTTCTTTTATGTACTCAGGGCTGTAAAACTGAAGTCATTGAGGGCTCTTCGGCAAGTATTTGACACTCATCCAAAAGCTGAGCAGAGGCAGTAAATGCTTTCATATGTCACCCTGATTACAAGTGGGGGAAAAAAAGCTGTCATATTGTACAACTTGTTCTTTGCACCAGCCATCAGCAGCATGTCAGTGTAACTGAATGCAAATAAATATTTGATGAAAAGTAAAATCAGTGGATGATAAGAGACTGCAAAAAAAAATAAAATTACATATTCTGTAGCAGAACAGAGACGGGAGCACAGAAAATGGAGTCGCTCTCTGAATCTACTTCTCATCTTACAGTATTACAGTATTTATTATTCTGCAGGCTGTGGGGAGTGCTGCCAATACTAATCACACAGGTGGGTACGACATGTTCCTCTGGTAATAATATAGTCTGTCTCGTCTCCTGCCTGCTCATATAGTGTAGACTAGTAGCCCCTCAGATTACTGCTACATTTTCTCCCTTTTATCACCACAGTGTCAGTTGACTCAGGAATATGACTCAGCATTTCTTGAGGTGATGTCTGGGGCTGCAAATCAACCCCAAGTGCCTTGTGAGTATTAACTAAAACATGTTTGTAGCATCGAGAATCAAGAACTGTCAAATATCTAAAGTACCACTGAGATGCTCCATCAGATTTTTAGTCTTATATTATGTGATCAAATCATTTGATATAAATCAGGAAACTGCTAATCCAAGACTGTTTATTGTTCCGGCTAATTTCTGCATCTGTTTAGACAACATTATTTATTGTTGCATTGCATGAAAACATGTTTTTTTTCTATATATTTATTCTTAGGTTGGTGGAAATAGTATAGATTTGGGGTCAGTAGGGATCTTATTGGAACTGTTTGAAAAAATAAACCACACTTAGTCTCAGTGATGCCTAAATGTATTTTTTCTCATTTAATTATGATTTACTTAACAACCTCACAAGTTAAAATGTATTTTTATCAAGAATAGGGTGTTTTAGATCCCAATGTAAAGGTTTTCCGGTGACTGGACATCAGTGATTCATGAAATTGACCCCTTTATTGATCACCTGTAAGAGGTGACCTATAGGATTGTTCTGCAGCACATCGTGCGCAGTCTTTAGTTCTTTCAAATTGAGTAGCTCATTTTCTCTGTTGTTTTCTGGCTGCCGCTGAGATCTCTGCTTTGAGCACAATAATCCCCTTCTTTTTTCCTAATGTCAAGCTCTTTGATGCACTGTAATGAGACCTGTTACACAGCTTTCACTCAACTGAATTAGATATTGACGAAGAAGTCGCTCTTCATTAGTCTCGACAAGTTATTATCCTATCAAGCTGATTTTAAAGGTATCAGAAATATGTTTTACAAGCTATGGAAGCAAATGTGAGACATGTAAAAATGAGAAATATCTGCAGTAAGGATTTAGTCAGAGTGGACAGGTGAACACTGTTTGGAAAATAAAAGTCTACTTTTTTCAGTAATGATTAAAAATGCGTCACTCCATAAACACAAATTAGTTACATCAAACAAGGGCTTAGTCAAGACTACTCATAACACAGTGAAATAACAATGCCTGCACACTTAATCCACGCCACACAAATATAATAGAGATGTTTCAGTACAACTTGTTGGCCACATCAAAGGAAAGCCTAATTAAAACATGCAAAGTTAGGCTGTTTTATTTTGAAAACACAATAAAAGCAACACATATTGACCTAAGTCTTGTCCCAAGAATTCTTATTACCTATATCTATATCTATATTTATATCTATTACATTCCTCATTACAATATCACATTATTTACATTAAAAGTGGGTGTAGATGTTTGATAGCAAATAGTGAATAGCAGGTTAGTCTTGAAATAGTTTGACAAAATAATCTTTAACTCAAAATCCACTCACTAGTTTATTTTCAGACCATCTAATCACATACAACTGTCTTGGCCAGTGGATGGCGTTTTCTCAATTGTCACTTAAAAAGACTATCCTACAATTCCCATAACGCAACACTGCCAGGCCCTTCTTTGGCGCCAAACTCCAAACTCAGTGCTTAGCACTACACCAAGCAAGCGAGTGGGAGCTGATCACGCTTCACTGTTAGTTACACTCAACGGCGAAGCCGAGGACATTAAGTTTGTCACGCAACAACATCGCGATGACTAAATATAATTTCAGATTAAATCGTTGTTGTGTAAATTTAGCGGCGACGCGCGCTTATCAAAAAGTGAGCAGACAGATGTGAATGCATAATCCGATCCCAGTCAGCCTGCACTCAGAGGGTAACCCCCGGTCACATATCTGTGAGGATGAATGGTGTCCTGCAGGACCTGCTCACCCCGCAGGTGACCGTGATATCGCTCTCCTCAGCTGGATCAAACCTGGCATCACATCATCAGTGGACACAGTGAACTTTCTTCATGTCTTCCTGAAACAGAGCCGACTAAACCATTGAGCTACTTTCGACAGAAGTCCATCACAACAGGTAAGACAGTTTCAGGATTTGTCCCAGCTGTGTTGCCTGTGTGTTTTTTTTTTAAATATTATTGTGCATGGGTGCATCGTTTATGTTATGCTGCCGTTTGTGCGACTCTTTAGGAGGAAATACTCCTGCGGTTCTGTGACTGCGTTTGTTTGTTTGTTTGTTTGTTTGTTTGTTTGGCCGCCGTGCCAGGGTGTTGTGGTCTACTTGATTTGTATGTATTATCTGTAACTTGTTGCGCTTTGCATAGGTATATAGTTTACCTGATTGAGTCTGGAGCCAGCTGTCTGAGACCCTCAGCACAGATATGAAAAGGGCCCCACCAACTCTCCTAAAAGGCGCAACACACAGACATGGCTGTGGTTTTGATTTGTGGTTATTGTTATTGTTTATCATCTTTCTGTAGCTGTTAAGCATTTTTGTGCTTTTGTAGGTGTTTGAGGTGATTTTGTGTCTCCTTGCAGTTGTTTTGTTTTCTGAGTAGTTGCCAGATATGTAGACTGTACAGAATCTTTACATGCACACCATGTAACTGTTGACCAGAGGGCTACTATTATATAGCCTATCATATGCATTCTGGGAGCTTTCTGTGATGTTTATTCAACCTATGACACATAAGAGTCCCCCTCAACCACACAGCATTTATTCTGTAAATGGAATAAACTTTCATTGAACAAAATCCAACTAATACAATTAAAATCTTGAATAAAATCAATATGAAGGGTAAAGCTAGACGCTGTTGTCCAAATTGTGTTAGAATAAGTGCAGTCAAACTCACTGGGAAAAACAGCTAGACGCTATAAAAGAAATTGGAAATACATCTCTCTCGTAAAAACTGTTAAAAGTGTATTAAAGAGTTTTTCAGTGCAGTGGTTCCCAACTGGTGGGTTGTGTTCCAAAAGTGGGTCACGGGTTCACTCTAAAAGGACAGCAAGTGACACATGAATGTGTCTACAACATATATATGTATATATATATATATATATATATATATCTATGTGTGTGTGTGTGTGTGTGTGTGTGTGTGTGTGTATTGAAGTACAGTTAATTTTCAGAACAGAGTTTTTATGTTGATTTGTCATTTCTGTTTATTTTTGCAATTTATTTGCAGATTCATGATTTAAGCAAATATGTTGTTTACATTTTGTGGAAAAAATAAAAAATATGATAATTTATCTAAAGTGTGGACCCTGAACTAAGGACCAAGGAGATATCTGGACCCGTGATGGACCAGATGGGAACCACTGCTTTAGTATAAGAGTTTACCAAACCACTGATGTCACAGATCACTCTCAGTGACGTCAAAGATCGAGAAAGTGACCATAATTGTCTCTGCGGTAATGATAAAATCCATGTTTTCTGTACATGGGAATTGAATGGATGAGTGTTCACCTTAAGTAGAAATTTATTCAAGTCCCTTTGGCCACAAATAGATGTTTCAGGCCGTCAGTGTTATCATATTGTCCCTGACATGATAGTGTAAACGGATGGAATTCCGGAAGAGAAATAATCCTAAAGTAAATCTGGCCTAATCCCCTGAAATGTCTGGAAAGGAATCATTGATAAGCGGTAGCCATAAAGGAAAGTAGATAAGGCCTGTATCTAAAAAGACTGCAACAGCCCCTTATCAGTGGTATTAAAAAACTAAAATGTCCTCTTATCGGTTATTCACTGTTTAATGGCACTCAGTGCAAGGTGAATAAAGGAGAAAAAAAAGGCTCAGAGAAGGTAGAGCAGTCTTTCCTGGGAACAATGAATATGAAGGACACAGAAAAACTCTGTCATTGTGTGTGTGTAGTCTATTGAGTGTGTGTGTGTGTGTGTGTGCATTTGCATGGGAAGATTTTCATGTAAATTCAAAACTGAGTGGCTATTAGTAAAGGGATAAATTAAGAAAAAAAGGTACTTGAATTAAGTGACTATAAACACGGAAATGTTGAGAATTACATTCTTGCATATTAATGAGAGCACGTTGTTGCCGTGGGATTAATGACCTTTCACTCCACTGTCTGCGCAGGTGGAGTCAAGTTCAGCAGCAAACCTTCAGTACGGGAGAGCGGGGTCATTTGGGACATTTCTGAATTGACACAAAATAACCTTCCACAACTTCAAAACTACTTGAATGGGAATGAAAATAATTTGATTCTTGAACAGATACAGGCGTCTGCTAACAATTTAACAACAGCAACTGAGAGTTTAAAAAAAGGTAAATAGTGTAACTTCGCACAATGAAGTAATGCTGAGGGATAGAAATGTAGACCTATGTTAAATTCATGCAGTAGGTGTTCACTTAGCAACATTTTCTTGTCCAATTTTTGGTAATTTGTAACCAAGCTAAAACCTCAGAGGCTGATAAATGAAGCCAAGGTGGAAGTGCCAATACCTGCAGTTCACCTAATGACCATTTAAGTCCTGCACCAAACTAGAATCACTCCCCATAGACACCTGTTTTGGTCCTTATAGCTAATGTCAGCATTCAGGACAACTGTTCCAACAAGTTCTCATCTCGAGTTGTCACATATTGCTGCTTTGTCAGTGGACTCCTGCGTCCACATTTTACGTTCTAGGTATCCTTCTGTGTCTGCTGTTGATGTTCTGGGATGCCGCTGATGCCGGGATGTCAACAAGCACATGGTGGTATTATGCTACAAAAACACATAGTTATTTTTAGACAACAAAGGTACATGCATAGGAATAGGCAACAAATGCACACAAATATTTAGGTTTTTTTTAAACCCCTCCCGCCCTCGTGCTCCTTATATCACATTGTTACAGACAGTGTCTCAAGTGGAAGCACTCTGCCCGCATAACGTGCTGCTGTGGCGGGTACTGTCCGGCCGTCCGGCCGCATGTTCTGAGCTGATGCTGCCAGGCGACGTATCATAAAACTGTAAAAGATGGCATTTTGCGTTGTGTTCTTACGCCAAAATCACTGCAAAAGCTGTGGTATTTGACGACTTTGGATGAGAATGGACTGACTGTAAGGGAAAGGTGGGGTGTATTTTTGTTACTCATCCATTTGCATTTTTATTAAGGCCCAAAGTAACGTATTCTCAAGGGTTTCAGGCTGTCTACGAGGCATTGCTACACTCCTCCACACCTTCAGCCTCTTATCCAAATATGGTCACTTCTGGTACCAAAAGAACAAGATGGCAATGGCAAAAATACGAACATGAGTCCAAGGTTCAGGGTTCAGCAGCTATGATCATTATTTATGCAGTCTCTGTTTGTAAAAAAAAAAAAAGGAAATATAAACAGTATTGTTCCACCAAATTGTCCCAACTTTGCTAGCTACCAACAAAAATTCAGACAGCCAACACTAACATGAGCTGATAGGTCAGAAAATCAGCTTTCTAACACTTCGTTTTTTGTTTGTGGAAGTATGGCAGAGATTCAAAAATTTACTTAAACCTTGTAGATTGCAAAACAGGAGGAGCAGTCAGATGGTCTCTACTTTGTGGTTGATGGTGAAAAAGATGCGGCTGAGTATGAGCATCATGAATGGCAGAGACATAGTTGCTTTCTAACTTACTAAAAAGGTACTGTCCCCACTGTACTCCTGTCCCCGACCGACTCTGCTCTCCCCAACCAACCCTGCTCTCCCTGACCGACCCAGCTCTCCCCACCCGACCCAGCTCTCCCCACCCGACCCAGCTCTCCCCTACACGTGCTGCATGCTCGCAGTTCATATGTCACAATGAGAATAACACAGCATTCATCAGAATTGCCATATATACAGCGACAGAAACTGAAAAACAGATTTTATCGAACAGAAACTTCGAAATGAGATCTGTGTTTGTGCAATTTTCTGTTTGGATACAGACATTGGCAGCAGGATGACATCTTACCGACAATATTCCCTGCTCATGTTTACACCAACAGTGAAATTTCCCCTGAGCTTGTGGTTATCTACAGGCTTTGGAGAAACACACAGTCACTAGAACACCTTATAAAACATGATAAAATCAAATTTTTGCCTTTGAAAAAAATAAATCAATACCTGTCTGACAAAACCTCTAAAAAAATGAACAATGTAAGCTGTGCAAAGGTATATTAGTATTACCTGCAGTGCTTTAGTAGTCGATTGAATTACACTACAGACGTTTTGCTATTATTGTGTCCACCCTGCAGAAACAGCAGGTCAGCAGAGGGATAATCTACTTTGTCGTTGCAGCTGTTTCTAAAAGACTTTGCAGGCACTGCTCCATATCATGTCTGAAAGAGTCGAGTCAAAATATGGCTATAATCTCTACTTCATTATTCATGTTATTAGCTAGAAATTGTCGATGGTTAATTTCACGACATCTACTCGGCTGCGAGTTTAAACATGGCGCAGCAGCAATGATGACTGAGGGTTTTTTTTATATGTCTCATGATAATCACGCTGTCAGCCTCTTGACAGATGTTTGACAGTGTGGTTACAGGTTCGCTCAAGTACCTGTAACTGGAGTGCGTGATCAGAGAGCAGAGTGAGTGGAGTGTAAAAAATCAGCACCCACACAAACACACTCGCTACACATTTTTTATCAACTCTCCCTTCGACCCCTCTATCGCTCTCAATCTCTGTCTCTCCCTGCTGGTGGCTGATTAATATTGGATGGCAAAGCTGTCATTATTTTTTTCCCTACCAGCCCAGAAAAGAGAATATAAGGTGGCATATATGAATATTATGCATTCATTTCTCCACAAAGGTACATCTACAAAGCCACATCTCAATCCAAGCCCCACAATGACACTAATAATATGGCAGAACTCATGCATTATAATTCCTGTCTATTCACTGCATCTGGAAAAAAAAGAAATGTGTTCACAGTGATGAAACAGCTCACATCGTCACCCCTTTTTAATATCAGAAACAGCATGGTAACCTTCCAATTTTCTCCTCGCTGAAGTGAATAGCACTCCAAAAACTGTTGGCTGCCTCCAGCTCCCACACGTCAGTTGTCAGACTCCCACAACAGGGAAGAATCCTCAACAAGAGATTTATGGGTGCCCTGGAGGTCCAGACACCTTGTTGGATTACCTGATTGCCTGTGGTTTCAATTTTGCATTATAGGGGATTTACAAGTTGAGGAAAGGATTTCATCAGTGACAGCATTTGCTTATGATATTATAGCACTGTGTGCTGCCTGTTTGATATACACGATGCCACGCAGTAGGGGTGTCATTGCGCTTGAATGTATTTGCTCTGGCATAATTTCTTCACAAACTGTCACTTCAGTATGAAGTCTTTATCGCTGTGTTTTGCACATGACAGTGGATTATGTAGAAATTGACATGCAGTCTTCTGTGCAGCTCTCTTTTTGCATCATGTTGCTTTCAGAGATCTGTTACACATTTATTTCTGGAGTCTGGGGCTTTACTCCAGGATTGTGCATTGGAAATCCTGGTTGATGGAACCCCCCTATACCAGGGGTGTCAAACTAATTTTAGTTCATGGGCTGCACATTTGATCTCAAGTGGGTCAGACCAGTAAAACCATTGCATAATAATCTACAAATAGTGACATCATTTTTTTCCCCACTTTCATTGAGTGGAAAGAAAATTTCAAAAATATGTCTCAGTTTTTCCACACTTAGTCACTGCCATTACATGTGAATTTTCCATACATTTCCACCCCTGTGTAGAAGTATTGTAAATCTTAAACATTTTTCTTAATCAGTTATTGGTTAAATTAATTATAATCAATTGATTATTGGTGAAATTTACACTTAACTGATTAATCTTCATTTGAAAAAAAACATAAACATTATGTGTTTTTTCCTCAATCAAAACTCACAGCAGTATTGCATATACTTTGACAGCATTACATCAATTAATCCATGAAATTTCACACATTCAATTAAATTCTGAACAACCGATAAATCAATCGTCCAGTAATTGTTGTCATCCCTACTGTGTAGTAATACTGGCATCACCACAGCAATGTAGCTTTTTCAACTCATACAACTCAAATACACAGGAAAAACAAAACAATTTTATTCTTTTGCTGCCTTACAAGCTATTGACAAATCAAAAGTTTTGGCAGTGTCTGAATGATATGGTTGCATTAACATTGTTATAAGATAGAAGTCTGATACAAATTCATTTGTACCAAAGCTCCTGATTTTTGTATTATTTTGCACAGTGTCCAGTATCTTTAAACATGACTACATTAAGTATTCACTGTTTTTTTTCAGAGAACTTTATTCTGGTCAGGGTTGAAAAACCTCTGAAGCTGTAGCACCCCTGTCCTGTCACAAAACAAGTCTGAGGGCATAAGAGGGAAAAAAAGTAAAAAAAGTATATATTCTATTGACTATTTCAGATTGTTTTTCTCTAATATTTACTTTTTCTTTAAAATACAGGATACTTTCACCCCTAAAAATCACACAGATGAAGTAACCAGTGGTGAAATCACTCTTTGTTTGAACTGCTCATAACTCATGTCCACACCCAGTACATCACCTGTGATATGGGGTCACAAGAGGGCATTGCTTCATTTTTAAGTGTCTACAAGCCCATTTTGGAACCACTGTCTGTCCTTGGGGATTCTTCTGTTCTTTTTTTTTTTTAAATTTAGATTTTTTTTTACTGAAAAATATAGATGGGTTTTGTTTTCATACATCATCCATCCCAGCTTGCTATCCACAGTTCAGAATGAGGTTCAGAATGAGGTACAGCTCCACAATTCAGGGCTGCAGCAGTCATTTTTTTTTAAGATTGCTGTCACTTGTAATGTTATAATGAACCAGAATATAGGGATGGAAAAGTACAAGAAAGGGAAGTTGAAGAAATGGTCAAATTTAAGATTAAAAAGGTAATTTTTTTTAAAAAAAATGTATGAACAACCTAAGTTTGGTACAAATGACTCCTGTAGCATCAAAACTGAACTGTGGAGTTAGTTTGTTGTATGATTGTAGAAAAAATAAATTTGGGATTGTCCAGTATGAATAGAGGGATGACAGACTGAGATTAAAACCAAACCTGCATGTACTTAGGTGAGCAGTGAGGATAAAATAGGGGGAGATTTAGAAAAAACTCAACTTCTCCTTTCACTTTGTCATCCTGCTGAGACTGTCCTCCTGGGTACAGACAGGCCTACGTCCAAGTCAGACTGTATTGACCTGATCCTCAAAACCCTTTACTTATCCTGTTTGTTTAAAATTGTGATGACATATCAGTTAGAATCTATATGTGGGATAGCTGATGATGGGGTTTGGGAGAGTGGGAGTTGCGGTCAGCAAAACTGCCTGTTTTTTGGTTTGTTTTGTTTTTATCTTGTGTGTGTCCCTTTGTTATCAATCTGTGTCCCCTTAAATTTCAATGTTTTTGCAGGTCCATAAAGTCAGCACAGGTGGAACTCATCATAGTTTTTCTTTTTCTCAGCAGCAGTTTGAGGAGTTTGAGTCACAGGTTTGGATAATTGATCTGTTAGTCTGGTCAGAGCTGAGCATGAGATCAGTGGATGAGAGGAGCAGCTGCTGCTGCAAACTTTCAGACCCAGCACAATGAACTATTAAGTTTCACTGTAACCATGGCTGACATTCTGCTGCTCCATCTGTACACAGAGTGCGCTCCACACTCCCAGAGTTTGTAGTGATAAACGGAATACAGGGTTTCCCACACATTCATTTACTGTATATGTGGTGGGCTGCCACAACTAAAACATCTGCCAACACAAATCGAACTTTGGAGCTGGATTTTTTATTAGGAGCACTGTTGAAATACATATACCATTGAGTTATTTAGTGCACTTGGGGCAGAGTTGGGGCTGCAGAACGTCATTGTGCATTGAAAGTGAAACTTATCTGTTCATTCTTTATTTGAATATATGCTTTATTTTGAACATTAGAAAATAAATAAATAAATAAATAAATAAATAAATAAATAAATAAAATACTATGTACATAAAAACAAACAACAGTGAACATGTATAACAGATTTTCAATAAGCAACATACAT